>NC_133364.1:21875774-21948850 GCF_049309525.1 Garra rufa
TCAACAACAAGCAGAGCTACATTGCTACTTAAAGGTTTACATGCATTGATTTTGTGCATCCATTTTTACACCTTGCAAACTTAAACCATTGGATTTTTGATACATTTTGAAATTATTCTGCTGATTCTTCACCATTATAATGCTTTGAATTTGTAGAAATTAATTGAAAAATATCAGTTAAATTTGTGTTGAAAATTACAAACCAATATCTTGCATCGTTTATACATGTTATATTATAGATATTTCATTTTAGCTGTATATTTTTTATTGAATGCAAAAATTGTAAATAAAAAATGAGTATATAAAACAGATAAATATTTCTAGAAAATAATACCACACTCGGGACGAAGGTAATCACAGTGTGACGATATACAGCCATATCGCACACAAGTGTGATATTACATTTATACAACAGTTTGATGGCACAAGTGTGTGTGTAAATAAATAAAAAAACAACAACGGAGTGTCTTTGAAAACCCTCTTTTGTGCAAACTACTTCCTTCCGCCACAGATTCAAATCTCAAGTTGACAGTTTAACAAGCTTAGCCAAGCCTCCGTTATTAATATGACAATGTCACTTTAGAACTAGAAACAAAGGAATTGATGTGCTTCATTGAAAGCTTATTGTATTACTATAATAAAAGCTCACTGTATTATGTAGAGAAGAGTATTATGAGAGATGGTCTGAGTGAGTGTGATTAACTACATCTGATACAGCATTCACTCTTCAGCTCAATCTGATATTCACAATAAAACATTATCTTTGTCGTATTATCCTTTCATCTGTTAAGTGTGGTTTCCGATGACAGCACTGCTCAGTGCATTTGTTGACTTTGTCTTACAAGCTGTTGTTAAAAGTAAAAGTAACTTCCTTGTTTACAACCCTGTTTCAGTTTTTTTCAGTATAAAAGTCAAAAGTACAAAGACAGCGCTCTGATATAAAGTATTCAATTTACATAAGGTAAATTATAGATAATAATAGATTATTGAGACCAAAAATCTCATGTTTAACCTCTATAGAGACATCAGAGCCCGTGGCAAATTCTAGAGGAACTGGCCGAGGTAAGGCTGTTCTCAGCTGATTCATGAGCACTAAATGCTGCTGACTCTGAAAACTTCAAAGCAAATTTTTAAATAGACATGATCTTTAACAAACCACATATTTGAAGTTTAAATAAGTACATTCTACCCTAAAAAACAGTAATATTTCTAAAATTATAGTGTATTTAGAACGATTTGAGTTCCGACATCACTAGAATATCGCACTCCTCTCAGCCAATCACATTCAAAGACCAGAAAGAACTGTTGTATAAAAGTAAATATTGAACATTCTAATATGGTGGGGCCATTGAAAATGTTTGCAAGTAAAAAACAGAACTATTGGCCTGACCCGCTAACAGAAAAAATCCTGTTGAGCCCTGTGTGTGTGATCACAGCTGCTCTCTAAAGCACATCTTTACTGTATCTTCTGCGCTCTTCCAGATACTTAAAGTGATTGACGGTTTTCCTGATGACATCTTTTAATGCAGCCAAACAGACTCAGCTGAACGTCCTTCTCTCTCTCTCTCTCTCTCTCTCTCTCTCTCTCTGTCTTTCTCTCTGTTGAAAATGCTCTATGCTTCATGGGTTTTCTTGATGTTCTGGGTTTCTGAGGGACAAGCATGTGCTGTTCACTGCACTCATTTCCGCTGACTGTCTTCCTCCCCGCTCTGCTCTTCTTTCTTTTCTTTCTTTCTTCTAACTGTCCCCTCCTCATCTCAGATGCAGGATGCCATGGGTTATGAGCTTCCGTGGGTCTATTTTGTCAGTCTGGTCATCTTTGGATCCTTTTTCGTTCTAAATCTGGTTCTGGGTGTGTTGAGCGGGTAAGCATTGTATTCTGAATGTGTGTGTGTGTGTGTGTGTGTGTGTGTGTGTGTGTGTGTAAGTGAGTGTGTGGTTTCTTTGGACAATAGAACAAGCTCTGAACACATTTTCTTTCTCAAAGCACTGGGATTGAGCAAGCCAGAGAGGGGTTATGTAGAACTGCCCATGTCCAGCAGACACATACTAATTGTTCATTCATCCCTCTTCAACTGTACCCCTTCATCCATCCATCCACCCCTCTCTCCCCCCATACTCCATCCTTCCCTCCATTCCCAGGTGAATGATGCTGTAGGGAATTCCTGGCCATGGCTTTATTTTGTCACTTTAATCATCATTGGCTCCTTTTTTGTTCTTAATTTGGTTCTGGGGGTTTTAAGCGGGTAAGGGACACTCTATCATTCTCTCTTCATCTTCTTTATTTCTAACTCAGTTTTTTTTTTTTTGGTTGGAGGGAGTGTGTGTGAGAGAGCTCTGTTATATTCCTTTGTCTTTTTTGTGTTTAAAACAAGTCTATCATGGGTCAGAGCGATTTTATTTCCCTTTTCCCCTTAAATACACATTCATGATCCTGTTGTGAGTGAATATCTTGTTCTGTTTATTGCAGTTGAAATACACTTCTGTACAAAAGTTTGGGGTCAGTGAGCATTGATGTATAGTTTGTCAGAATAGAGCAATATTTGGCCGAGATACAACTTTGAAAATCTGGAATCTGAGGGTGCAAAAAATATTGAGAAAAATTTAAAGTTGTCCAAATGACGTTCTTAGCCAAGCATGTTACAATTGTTGGATATATTTACAGTAGGAAATTTACAAAATATCTTCATTAAACATGATCTTTACTAAATATCCTAATGCTTTTTAGCATTTAAAAAAAATATATCATTTTGACCCATACGGTGTATTTTTGGCTATTGCTACAAATATACCCGTGCTACTCAAGACTGGTTTTGTCCAGGGTCACATATATAGTTAACAGTATTTCCATTTCTGATGTGATTTTGACAAAATTCAGTAAATGCTGTCTTGATGAGCATTAAAAAAAACTTTTGAACAGTTGTGTAGTGTATGTGTCTTTTTTTATAATACTGAATGTATCATTTTTTTCTAACTATTAAACATATTCATTCTGTTTATTTGAAGAGATAGATATTTAGAGAAAGTCTCTCTCTTTCCATTTCTCAGAGAGTTCTCTAAAGAGCGAGAAAAGGCCAAAGCTCGTGGCGATTTCCAGAAGCTCCGTGAGAAGCAGCAGCTGGAGGAGGATCTAAAGGGCTACCTGGACTGGATCACGCAGGCGGAGGATATCGACCCTGAGAATGACGACGAGGGACTGGATGATGACAAGCCTAGAAATCGTAAGTACGAAACAGGGAAGCACCAGGGTGGAGCTAATTGATCTGCTTTGAGTTTGTTATCTGAGACGTTTTGCAACAGCGTTGTCAATGCAAATTAAATATATTGATTTTAAATGCAAATGAGGACATTGAAATGTTACCTTTTAGGTTCAAATACTTTCAGGTCTATAAATAGCAACATGAAATAGTTTCCTTTATCTCTGGCACTTGATCATGATCTAGGCCTGATATCCTTCAAGCAGCTTGTCTGATATATAGTATGTAAATATGCAATTTTGGGTAATGTTCACTGAAAACACAAATTTGATTTGATTTGATAAGTAATATGCATTGCAACTTCATTTGGACAATTTTAAATGCAATTTGTCGCAATACTTAGATTTTCAAATAGTTGTATTTTAGCCAAATGTTGTCCTAACAAACCATACATCAATGGAAAGCTTATTCATTCAGCTTTCAGATGATGTATAAATTTCAAAAATTGACCCTTATGATTGGTTTTGTGGTCCAGGGTCACTTATGTCCATATATGATGTTTATTGTCATTATAAAAACTCGGTTCGCTTTCAATTTAATTAAAGCTCACCTTTATTGATTGTGAGTTTGGCTGATAACATGCTTGCTTGGTTTGTCAGATTTATAGAGCACAAAAACTTTGGAGAAAGAAATATTTGTCTTGCTTGCTGAGACAGATGTTAAGTATTTGCTCATATTACTGTATACACAATATTTAGATAAGATATTGCAGATGAGAGGAACTCACCACAAACTAAAACTCGAAAGGATAGATTTGAGTTTGTATTCAGGCAGGTTTTGCTATCCATATTAGGAATGAAATTTTTGTAAAGAAGCAAGCGGAAACAGACAGAACGTCCTTGTGGGGGTCTTTTGTCTTCATAAGGACAAAAGGTTCACAAAACGTCTAGACAGTAATCTACAGTACATAGAAAAAGATGTCTAAGAATGGCAGTTTTAGGCTTAGGGTTGTATAATTTGTTTATATAAAGTATAATAGATGTGAATGGGAAGTCCTTTCAGGGATATATACATATATACATACAGACAAGGATAGGAATACCAGTAGATTTTGACCTTGTGGGGACATTTCTCAGGTCCCCATGAGGAAACAGGCTTATAAATCATGCACAATGAGTTTTTTTGATGAAGTAAAAGTATGCACAATCTCCTGTGAGGGCTAGGTTTAGGTGTAGGGTAGGTGTAGGGTGATAGAAAGTACGGTTTGTACAGTATAAAAATCATTACGCCTATGGAATGTCCCCATAAAACATGTAAACCCAACATGTGTGTGTGTGTGTGTGTGTATGTGTGTAAATGTGTGTGTATTCAGTCTTATTTTTGACTCTGGTATTTCAGAGCCTGAGATTGTGTATTGTCAGTCCGGCCCCTAAATGAGATCAGATGGGAAAACGCTTTCACACACGTGCAGTATATACAGATATACTGTAATCCACATGCTGATGCACATCTAGTGGCACAAAATAGAACTGCACCTCAATAACTTAAAGGATTAGTTCACTCCAGAATTTACTCAAACCCATGTCATCCAATATGTTCATGTCTTTCTTTCATCAGTCAAAAAGAAATTAAGGTTTTTGAGGAAAACATTCCAGGATTTTTCTCAGCATAGTGGACATAAATGGGGATCAGCAGGTCGAAGGTCCAAACTGCAGTTTCAATGCAGCTTCAAAGGGCTCTACACAATCCCAGCCAAGGAAAAAGCATCTTATCTAGCAAAACAATTTATATACCTTTTAACCACAAATGCTGGCCTTGTACTACACTCTTAAAAATAAAGGTGCTTCATGATGCCATAGAAGAACCTTTAACATCTAAAGAAACGTTCTGTTTCTTTGTGGCAAAAAGGTTCTTCAGATTATAAAAACGTAAGAAAGAGATGGTTCTTTGAAGAACCTTTGACTGAATGGTTCTTTGTGGAACCAAAAATGGTTCTTCTATGGCATCGCTGTGAAGAATCTTTTAAAGCACCTTTATTTTTAAGAGTGTAGCTTTACTTCAAACATTACGTAGTCAAAAAAAGGTAAATTAACAATGTTGGATGATTTTGAAGTTAGAGGAGAAAATGAGATGGAGTTTTTCACTCTACCCTACCTTTTGAACCAAAGTACAGAGATGAAAAACTAACCACGCGTGACCTTTCCACATGATTATGTAATGCGTAAAGTCATAGACGGCCATCGTAGAGCTTAGAAAATGTATTAATATTTTTATACTTTTTAAAAAAATTGGCCAATTGTTTCGCTAGATAAGACCCTCATCCCTCACCTGGGATTGGGTAGAGCTTTTTGAAGCTGCATTGAAACTGCAATTTAGACCTTTAGACCTTCATATAGTCAACTATATGGAGAAAAATCCTGGAATGTTTTCCTCAAAAACCTTAATTGCTTTTCGACTGAAAAAAGAAAGACATGAACATCTTATCAGGAAATTTTATTTCAGGAGTGATCTAATCCTTTTAACAGATTATTTGTGTTTTTTGTATTAACAGTGATGTTTTATGTTAAGTGTTTTGTGTCAAGTGTCTTGAGTTAGTTGTGACTGTCATTCTTAGCCATAAATGTTTGGGACAGAGAGGGCTAGTGGCGTCTCTCTCTCTCTCTCTCTTTCTGTTTGTGTGTCTGTCTTTGACTGTTTGAGTCTCGCTCTGTTGTTTTCAGGGAAGACTCATCGTTTACAGTACATCCGTGGAGCGGTGAAGAAAAAAGCAGCTCTGCTTCGCAAGGCGTGTGCGTCTCCATAGCAACTATGGTTTACTTTTGGCGTTTGCATGGCCCCCCAGATCTTTATACTGACCCCCCCAACCCATCCTTCCCCGACCAGACAGGTCAATCTGGGTACGGAGGGTGATGGGGTCTCCCTGCTCAGTTCTCCGTATTTTAGATTTCTGAATGATGGCATGAAAATAAGAGTTTTGAAATGTAGACTCTTTGCTCTTTTGGGGTGGTAGAAGTTTTTCTCTTTAAAATATCTGGACTTATAGCATGTCGTTTTATTTCCTCCAGGTATTTTAATCAGAATCAAGTGCTTTGTAGTACATTTTAGTCACACATCAGGCTCCTGTTTCAATGTGATCTGCATGTGATGCCTAGATAGAAACAGCTCTGCTGTGCACACCACGGTTCACATGGTTCTGACTCTGAGGTTGTGATTTCTCTTTGACAGCCATGGTGAGATTGTGTAGAGTGTTTATAGAGAGAGTGTTTATGTTATCTATTGTATCTGAAACATTTTTTTTTTTAAAAAGAGGGAAAAATTACAGAAGCAATATTCATTTTCATTCAACACATCAATTTTCACAATGCATCATCACCATACTGATGATGTAATGTCACTATTCGACATCTGTAATCCTGTCTCAGAATATCCGATCAAGCATAATCCCATAATCCCATTTCCAAGGGTGGTGTACTCTGGATGATAATGTGTTTTTTTTAATTAAGAAATAGAATTAGCGGAAAAGATCAGAGCCAATGAAAATGCAGCATGGAATTTAGAGACCCTGCTTGACCCCGCCCCCTCTGCATGTTAATGAGATGGAATCGTAGGCCTGCATGCTGATTGGTAGATAGCATTGTTTTGAATCAAAAAACAGTCATGATGTTTTTGGGTAAGTTTGTCTAACTTTGGTTTTGTTTTGTAATCTGAATGAACTCATTTAAATCATTAAGTGTTTCATTTGCTGGTGGTTTGAGGTCTAGTTTAATCAAGATTGATTTGTATGACACATAGTATGTGTGTGTGTGTTGATGAATTGTGGTATTTGATTCTTTTCAAACACTTCTTGGAGCAGACATTGTCACATATGGTCCATATTAAACATTAAAGGTCACATCTGAGCATGGATATGGACAAAATGCTTGGTTGTCATCAAGACTGTTAAGTCTATTCTTAACAAGTTTCTTTACGTGTATTATTTATTCTATCTCTTTTCCTTTTTGCCTGTTTAATAGGTCTAATTTAGCATGTTTTATATTATAGTTTTGTCCTTGTGACAGCTGAGTTTGTGATTTAGATTTGTATTATTATTATTTGCATATAGTGACAAACAGCTTTGGTTTTCTTGATGCATCATATATAAAAGAATATAGTCTGTTTCTCAGTGAAACAGCACCTGTCACAAACATTGTGAACAAACACTGTGATTTGGTTCCTAATGTATTCTTTTTAGTGGCTTGCTGTGAGGAATGTTTTAAACACACTACCAGTCAAAAGTTTTTGAACAGTAAAATTCTCTTCTCTTCTGCTCACCAAGCCTGCATTGATCCAAAGTACAGCAAAAATAGTAAAAAAAAATTAAATATTTTTTACTATTTAAAATAACTGTTTTTCATTTGAATATATTTTAAAATGTAATTTATTCATGTGATTTAAAATCTGAATTTTAGCATCATTACTCCAGTCACCTTCAGAAATCTTTCTAATATTCTGATTCTAATTATTATTATTATTATGTTGAAAACAGCGGAGCAGAAATTTTTCAGGTTTATTTGATGAATAGAAATCTTTTGTGAAATTATAAATGTCTTCATCATCACTTTTGATCAATTTAAAGCATCCTTGCTAAATACAAGTATTAATTTCAATAATTTCTTAAAAATTTTTTAATTATACTAACACCAAGCTTTTGAATGGTACAGTGTATAATGTTACAAAAGCTTTTTATTTCAGATAAATGCTGCTCTTTGGATCTTTCTATTCATCAAAGAATCCTAAAAAAATTACCTGTTTTAAATATTGATAATAATAATAATAAAAAATGTTTCTTGAACGGCAAATCAGCATATTAGAATGTTTTCTGAAAGATCATTTTACACTGAAGACTGGAGTAATAATGCTGAAAATTAAACTTTGATCACAGGAATAAATTACATTTTTAATATATTCAAATAGAAAACAGTTATTTTAAATAGTAAAAATATTTCACAGTATTACTGCTTTTGCTGTATTTTGTAAATGAAGTAAATGCAGGCTTTTTGAGCAGAAGACTTTTGAAAAACTTTTGACTGCTAGTGTATATGTAAACTGTTTTTCTTTGAATTAGTCAGAGAATATTGTTCTTACTCCATTTTATTCACTTGCCAAGGCCAGTTATTTTTCACATTTGTCAACTGGTAAGTGTTCATGTTTAACCCTGGTCATGTCTGCTGTCAATGTGTCAGAGTAAAAGCTTAAGTGAGGGCTCCTTAGGGGTTGAAAGTCAGCTGTGTGCGTATGTGTGTGAAACCAGCCTTTGATGAGCAGTGAGTATCATCTTTAACTGGTAATTCATCGCACTCTCTCTCTCCCTCTCTTTCCCTCTCTCTCATGCAGTGAGTATGCCGGCCAGTGAAAATGAGTCAGTGAACACTGATAATGCTCCAGCTGGAGACATGGAGGGAGAGACCTGCTGTACTCGCATGGCGTAAGTCCCCACAGCATCCCGTTCCTCCTCTTTGCTCCTCCTCCTTCTGTTCTCCTTCCTGATCTTCTCTCCTCCTTTCCTCTAATTCCTCTATTAGTGAATATTTATCCCCCTCCATTTTTAATTCTCTTCAGACTTACGTTTTTCAGTATTCAGACATTTATAAAGATATCAGCTGTAAGGTTGAGAGCTAGTTTTAAATGGTTTAATGCCAGTAAGCTGGTAGGCGAGGTCAGCAGGGACCAGTGGGCGGCTCCTGGCGCTCCCGTGATCTTCAGTGTCGTTTTTTTTCTCTGTGCATCTGTTGCTGTCGTCTGTTTTCCAGCTGATCTGCCCTGTTAGTGATCAGTGTTTTATGTCACAAACACAGATAGGAACATTCATGCAATACACAGCCATAACAGTAATTATTTATAAACATTTCCACAGATATAAAAAATCTGTGAAAAGTTATATCACTGTTTAATTTCTCGTAAATGTGAATGCATACCATAGGTTGGAATGGAATTTAACAAAAATGTATTCCTGTAAATGAGTCTTTTCTGAAAACAAAATTTTGTCAAAGCAATGCAACACTCACTGTGATGTTTCTATCTATCTATCTATCTATCTATCTATCTATCTATCTATCTATCTATCTATCTATCTATCTATCTATCTATCTATCTATCTATATATATATATATATATATCTAAATGGTCTATCTATTGATCAATCGATATATCTATCTACAGTTAAGGGTCGAAAGTTTACATACACCTTGCAGAATCTGCAAAATATTAATTATTTTACCAAAATAAGAGGCATAATATAAAACGCATGTTATATTTTATTTAGTTCTGACCTGAATAAGATATTTCACATAAAGGACGTTTACATATAGCCAAAAAAAGAAAATTACGCCATTCAAAAGTTTACATACGCTTGATTCTTAATATTGTGTTGTTACTGTGTCTGCAGCTGTTTTTTTGTTTTTGTTTTTGTTTAGAAATAACTTTCAGTTCAAATTCTTTGTTTTTTTTCAGCATTTTTGTGTATTTGAACCCTTTCCAACAATGACTGTATGATTTTGAGATCCATCTTTTCACACTGAGGACAACTGAGGGACTCATATGCAACTATTACAGAAGGTTCAAATGCTCACAGATGCTTCAGAAGGAAACACAATGCATTAAGAGCCAGGGGTGAACTTTTTGAATTTTAAGTTCAGGGTAAATTTACCTTATTTTGCCTTCTGGGAAACATGTAAGTATCTTCTGTAGCTTCTGAAGGGCAGTACAAAATGAAAAAAAAATTATATTTAGGCAAAATAAGAAAAATGTACACATCTTCAATCTGTTCAAAAGTTTACACCCCTGGCTCCTAATGCATTGTGTTTCCATCTGAAGCATGAGTGAGCATTTGAACCTTCTGTAATAGTTGAATATGAGTCCCTCAGTTGTCCTCATTGTGAAAAAATGGATCTCAAAAGCATTTAATCATTGTTGGACAGGGTTCAAATACACAAAAATGATGAAAAATCAAAGAATTTGTGGGACCTGAAGGATTTTTCTGAAGAACAGCGGGCAGTTTAACTGTTCAGGACAAACAAGGGCCTCATGAACAACTATCACTAAACAAAAATCAAGAATCAAGCGTATGTAAACTTTTGAACGGGGTCATTTTTATTAATTCAACTATTATTTTCTCTTGTGGACTTTATGTTAATGTCTTTTATGTGAAATATCTTATTCAGGTCAGTACTAAATAAAAAATAGCATGCATTTTGTACAATCCCTCTTATTTTGCTAAAACAATTATGTAAACATTTTGACCTCACCTGTATCTATCTATCTTTATATGTGGGTGGCACTCAGTTGCTCCTGCTCATCGTCTTTTAGCACCACATGGGGGCGCTCTAAAATAGTGATGATGTATGAGTAGGCCCACCTGACTGCCCACCCAGTTCTGCTGTCTCTGTGGAAACACTGTCCTTCATGATGTCGTGTCTGTTCTGTATGTATAATACATTCTGTTTTCCATTCCAGAAATAGGATCTCCAAATCCAAATTCAGGTTAGTACATTACATACCGTCTGAAGGCGAGGCTGCCTTCCTTACTGCTCTTCATATATATGTGTTTGTGCGTGTCTGTTTGTTGTGTTTCGATGTCGGTGTTGTGTTTTGATCATCACGGTTGCCCTCTAATCAGTGGCTGAACATCCATTAACAAGTTCAGACTGTCAGTATAATCCAGGTTAGATTTGTTTGCCAAAAGAATTGAGAGCAGGAGCATTTACAATCACTGCCAGTGCAAACACACATAGTTGTTATGTTTCCAAAAAGTGCATTTAATGAATACTGAAAGGATATTCATCCCGGCTGGTAAGAATGGTGTCAGGCTTTGAATTTTTAATGTTTTATATTATATTTCTCTCTCTATCCCTCTCTTTGTGTTTGCAGTCGATATTCACGGCGGTGGAATCGGTTATGTCGGCGCACGTGCCGTGCAGCAGTGAAGTCAAATGTGTTCTACTGGCTGGTGATTTTCCTGGTATTTTTGAACACACTTACCATTGCCTCTGAGCACCACCAGCAGCCAGAATGGCTTACCAATGTACAAGGTACTTAACATTACAATACTGTACATATTTCAATGTAAAGTACAACAATGCATTCTTAAGCGGTCAAAATCCTTTATTGATTACTCACCCTCATGTTGTTCCAAACCTATAAGACCTTCGAAACACTGATTAAGATATTTTTGATGAAATCCGAGAGCTTTCTGACCCTGCATAGACAGCAACACAACTGAAACATTCAAGACCCAGAAAGGTAGTAAGGATATTGTTAAAATACTCCATGGGACATTAGTGGTTCAACTGTCAACCGTAGAAGAGAAAAATTGTTGAATAAAGTCATTATTTTAGTTTTCTTTATAGCATTTCGGTTGAACCACTGATGTCTCATGGACTATTTTATCAATGTCCATACTACCTTTCTGGGCCTTGAAAGTGTCAGTTGTGTTGCCATCTATGCAGAGTCAGAAAGCTCTCACATTTCATCAAAAATATCTTTGTTTTACGAAGATGAATAAAGGTCTTACGGGTTTGGAACGTCATGAGCGTGAGTAATTAATGACAAAATTTTCATTTTTGGGTGAACTATCCCTTTAATATTTAAAATATAATTTATTCTTGTGTTGGCAAAGCCGAATTTTCAGCAGCTGCTGTTACTGAAATCAATATGCAGATTTTGGTGCTTTTTTGTTGAAAACAGCTGTGCAGCTAAATATTTTTTGGAAACCATGATACATTTTTAACATCATAAATATCTTTACTTTCACTTTTGATCAGTTTAAGTATTAATTAAAAAAAAAAATCTTAAAAAAACTGTATGGAACAGCTTTCCAGGTCTCCTCTGTATAAATTTCATAGTGAATGGATGTGTTGTTTCTGTGCTTACAGATATCGCCAATAAGGTGTTGCTGGCTCTGTTTACTGGTGAGATGCTGCTGAAGATGTACAGCCTCGGCCTACAGGCCTATTTTGTCTCCCTTTTCAACCGCTTCGACAGTTTTGTGGTGTGCGGTGGGATTCTAGAGACCATCCTGGTGGAGACCAAGATCATGTCACCCCTCGGCATCTCTGTGCTGCGCTGTGTGCGTCTGCTCCGCATCTTCAAGATCACCAGGTATGTTTTGAAACGCAGGTCATATGGTATTTTAAAGTGTCCTAATATTGTGTTGGAGTTCCGTACAACAGGTTTAAATGCATTAAGCTCAGAAAAGCATTGTGATTTTCTCAAAATATACATTTAAAGCCCCTTCCTTCCATAAGCCTACTCTGCTCTGATTGGTCAGCTGGCCAAGTCTGTTGTGATTGGTCTTTCCGTAGAAAATGCAATGTGAATCGTTAGTTTAGCTCCTAAACTGTAAAAACTTCTCAAAACAAAAACCAAAATATGCCTACATTACGTATTATTAAATGAGGAAGGAAAGGAAACAGTGGGTTCACAGTGAATTATCAGAGCTATTTCTGTAAGACAGTAATATCGTGGTTTACCTGGAAACCTAAAGCTGCATTAGGTATACATCACATGTTAGCACAAAAACCTAGATATTTTGAGCACTCAGTTCACTGTAAAAAACTATTTGTTGAATCAACTTAAAATAATTTATTACCTGGCTGCCTTATCATTTTAAGTTCAGTCAACTCAAAAAAGTTTAGTCAACTTAAAATGTTAAGTTGTAATAAGTGACAACTTAGATATTTGAATGGATTCAACTCAGCAGGGTAACAAATTATTTTAAGTTTACTCAACAAATTGTGTTTTTGTACAAATAACACATTAATCATACTTACAGGTTGTGGTTCGAAAAACAGTTGTTGGTCCAAATAGACTTTATACTAATGCTGTCTGTCCTCTCTCAGGTACTGGAACTCTCTCAGTAATCTAGTGGCGTCTCTGCTGAACTCGGTGCGTTCTATCGCATCCCTGCTTCTGCTGCTCTTCCTGTTCATCATCATCTTCAGTCTGCTGGGAATGCAGCTCTTTGGTGGCAAGTTCAACTTCGATGAGACACGCCGCAGCACTTTTGATAACTTCCCCCAGTCTCTCCTCACCGTCTTTCAGGTTCAGCCACAGTCCAAATCACAGCATGCATGTTCCATGTGTCTTCAAACCTGAGTCTTGTTTGATTTGGATTTATTTTGTGATTGTAGATTTTGACCGGTGAGGACTGGAACTCTGTGATGTACGATGGGATCATGGCGTACGGTGGGCCCTCCTTTCCTGGCATGCTTGTCTGCATTTATTTCATCATCCTCTTCATCTGCGGAAACTGTATCCTAACACAACATGATGTAACACAAAATAAAAGTGTTTCATATTTATATTCCCAAACGTTCCTGAACTCTAAACAGACATCCTCCTGAATGTCTTCTTGGCCATTGCTGTGGACAACCTGGCAGACGCCGAGAGTCTGACATCAGCGCAGAAAGAGGAAGAGGAGGAGAAAGAGAGGAAGAAGCTGGCCAGGTTCAATGACTCACAGTTCACACAAGTGCAATGCTTTGAGATGGTCTGAGGGCCCGTAAAACCTTCCTATGAAGATTTTCTGCCCCCTGCCTAATGAGCTCATTAAGTCTATCAGTTATGACTTCATTAGTTTAACATTTAGGAAATTAAGTGTCATTTTACAGAAGTGTTTTGCCCCTCTGAAGAGCTGTAAATACAGGTGCTTAGTGGGACTGTAAAAGCTGCACATGCACACATTTATGACGCAATTTCTCTCTTTCAGAACGGTCAGTCCAGAGAAGCGCCAGGACTCTGAGAAACCACCTCTGGAGGATGAGAAGAAAGAGGAAAAGATTGAACTGAAATCCATCACTTCTGATGGAGAGACACCAACTGCCACCAAGGTCATTAAAAAAGGAAACACTGATTAACACAAATGTTCAAATTATTTTTTATTGTATGTCATTTAAAACAGACACAAATACATAGACATTTACAGATGCACAGACGCCAGCTATTTCTATGTATTTCTAACTATTCTAAGTTAGAAAAATACTTGTTACCATAATTTGTGGTGTAAATAATTATATACACTACCAGTCAAAGTTTTTTTTAACATTTAGATTTAGTGTTTTTTAAAGAATTCTCTTCTGCTCACCAAGCCTACATTTATTTGATTCAAAATACAGCAAAAGCAGTAATACTGTGAAATATTTTTACTGTTTAAAATAACTGCTTTCTATTTGAATATATTTTAAAATGTTATTTATTCTTGTGATCAAAGCTACATTTTCAGCATCATTACTCCAGTCTTCAGTGTCACATGATCCTTCAGAAATCATTCTAACATAAAGAAATCATTCAAGCACTTATTACTATTATTATTATTATTATTATTATTATCATATTAAAAACTGTTAAGTACATTTTGTCAGGATTCTTTGATGAATAGAATAATCCAAAGATCAGCATTTATATTAAATAAAAAGCATTTGTAACATTAAACACTATACCATTCAAAAGTCAGTCTGTATATTTTTTTTCAAAGAAATTAGAGAAATTAATACTTTTACTTAGCAAGGAAGCTTTAAATTGATCAAAAGTGATAAAAAATGATCAAAAGACATTTATAATGTTACAAACATTTCTATTTCAGATAAATGCTGTTCTTCTGAACTTTCTGTTTATCAAGGAAACCTGAAAAAAATAAACTTAGCTGTTTTCAACATAATAATAATAATAATAATAATAATAAATGTTTTTGAGAAGCAAATCAAAATTTCATTTCTGAAGGATTCAGCTTTAAAAATCACAGGAATAAATTACATTTTAAAATATATTCAGAAAGAAAACTGTTATTTTAAGTAGTAAACTATTTTAAAATCTACTGTTTTTGCTGTAATATTTATTATATTGATATTACTAATGAGTTATAATAAATAATAAATATTATAAAACATTTAAAAATGTTTTTTTTATTGTTTGCTTTCCGGTTCCAGATCAACATTGATGAGTACACAGGGGAGGAGAACGAGGAGAAGAATCCATATCCTGTGAACGATTTCCCAGGTGTGTTAAGAGAATGTGTTAAAAAATACTGTTTTTTCATTAAAGAGCTGAAGAAACAGTCAAAAGCAATTCCACAGAAGAGCCCAGACCTGTTTTATTCAGCTCTGGGAGCACTCTTTTGGATTGTCTTTCGGTTGAGCAAAGACGTCCTTCTTTTTACTCTTGTAGATTTCCCTCACGTTCAACACATTTCCTGGTCCATGTCATCTTCAGTTTTTTTTACAGTAATGTAAAGATGTGTGTGGAACTGTCAAGGGATAGTGTGTCTGATGTAGTTACTGGAATTCTTTCCAAAAAGTCTCTCTTGTTCATTCATTTTAGCAGGAGAGGAGGAAGATGAGGAGCCAGAGATGCCAGTAGGTCCTCGTCCACGTCCGCTCTCCGACATTCAGCTGAAAGAGAAAGCTGTTCCCATGCCAGAAGCCAGAGCTTTCTTTATTTTCAGCCCCTCTAACAAGTATGAAAACCACATACACATTTATTTGATTCAAAGTAGAGCAAAAACAGTACAATTTTGAAATATTGTTAGTATTTAAAATAACTGTTTACTGTTTGAACATATTTTAAAATGTAATTTATTCCTGTGATTTCAAAGCTGAATTTTTAGCATCATTACTCCAGTCACATGATCCTTCAGAAATCTAATATTCTGATTTGCTGCTCAAAAAAAATTGTATTATTATTATTATTATGTTGAAAACAGCTGAGTAAAATTTTTTTTCAGGTTTCTTTGATGAATTGAAAGTTGTCGCAAAAATGTCTCAAGCTCATTTCTTTTCTTATCATCTCCTTTTTTTTTATAGGTTCAGGGTTTTGTGTCATAAGATTGTAAACCACAACATCTTCACCAATTTAATCCTGTTCTTTATACTGCTGAGCAGTATTTCACTGGCAGCGGAGGACCCAGTGAATAATGACTCATTCAGGAATCAGGTACACACGAACACACACCGACATGTACTTCACATTTGTAGCTCTGCTGTTTATGAGGCTTTGATACGTGCATCTCTCTCGTTTTCTCTGCTAGATTCTAGGCTATGCAGATTATGTGTTTACAGGAATCTTCACCATAGAGATCATATTAAAGGTATATTTACATTTTAGAGGTAAAAGCGTCCCAGTTCATTTCATGCTAATCTTTCCTACTACAACCTTCTCTGGGTTTCTTTCACACTCATCTAATTCCTCACTGACTCTCCATTTGTCCGCTCTTCCTCTCAGATGACAGCGTATGGAGCATTCCTACATAAGGGTTCATTTTGTCGGAATTATTTTAATATTTTGGATCTGGTGGTGGTCAGTGTGTCTCTGATCTCCTCTGGAATTCAGTAAGTACCTTTTTGCAAACTAACTGACAAGCTAACTAGTACTACTGCTTCTCATGTCACAAATAACATATTCAATGTCACCCTTTTTAATACCAATGTCTAATCAAATGCTATTAATGTCCACCAACAGTTAAACTGCCTGCTGTTCTTCAGAAAAATCCTTTAGGTCCCACAAATTCTTTGGTTTTCAGCATTTTTGTGTATTTGAACCCTTTCCAACAATAACTGTATGATGAAATCTACACTGAGAACAACTGAAGGACTCATATGCAACTATTACAGAAGGTACAAACGCTTACTGATGCTTCAGAAGGAAACACGATGCATTAAGAGCTGGGGGGTGAAAACTTTTTGAATTTGAAAGATTTGAAGATTAGGGTAAATTTTGCTTATTTTGTCTTCTGGGAAATCTAATCTTCTGTAGCTTCTGAAGGGCAGTACTAAATAAAAAAAATATGATATTTAAGCAAAATAAGAAAAATGTACACATCTTCATTGTGTTCAAAAGTTTTCACCCCTGGCTCTTAATGCATAATTTTTCCTTCTGAAGGAACGTTTGAACCTTCTGTAATAGTTGCATATGAGTCCCTCAGTTCTCCTCAGTGTAAAAAGATGAGTCTCAGAATCATACAGTTGTTGTTTGAAAGGGTTCAAATACACAAAAATGCTAAAAAACCAAAGAATTTATGGGACCTGATCTGAAGGATTTTTCTGAAGAGCAGCGTCAGTTTAACTATTTAGGACAAACAAGGGATTTGTGAACAATTATCACACAAAAAAACAAACAAAAAACAGCTGTGGATCATTCAGGTAACAACATAGTGTTAAGAATCAAGTGTATGTAAACTTTTGAACAGGGTAATTTTTATAAATAGTATGTAAATGTCTTTTATGTGAAATATTTTATTCAGGTAAAAAAATAACATGCATTTTGTATGATCCCTCTTATTTTGTTGTAAATAATACTCAAGATGCTGTCTGTTAATAATAAGAATAAGAAAAAAATATATAATTTATTTATCATAAAAAAAGTTATTTGGTTTTTGGTGCTGATGTAATTTTCTAATTTCATTAGTACTTTTAATCTAAAAATGTAAAATGTATCCAAACTCTACTGCTCTGTGTGCATCTGCTTCTCTTTTAAGTGTTGTCACATGATCATTAATTAGCCGTTCTGATTGGTGCTGCCAAACTGTACTGTGATTCACAGGTCAAGTGCCATTAATGTAGTGAAGATTCTCAGAGTGCTGAGGGTGTTGAGGCCCCTGAGAGCAATCAACAGAGCCAAGGGCCTCAAAGTGAGTATCTCTCATTCACAAAAAAATCATACAAAAACTGTTCAGATGACTCTGAATTACACTTTCCATTTAGTGTGATGGATGCGCTGAGAGTTAATTTTAATTGAGAGCTCCGTTTGCGTCCACAGCATGTGGTCCAGTGTGTGTTTGTAGCCATCCGTACCATCGGGAACATCGTCATCGTCACCACTTTGCTGCAGTTCATGTTTGCCTGTATTGGTGTACAACTTTTCAAGGTAAGTTGTGCTGTCTCACAACAGATACTTGTGTAACAGTGACAGGTTTATACATTATTGGTGAAAATGTAGTTCTCTATCTACCTTATTCTTTAACGCGGAAGTAAGCCTATGGGAGAGACTTCCAGTACGTTAGCTGCTATAGGGAAATAACGAGAAGTGCAGTAAACGGTAAAACAGTTTGCACTACAAACCAGTGTGTTCATAATTAAGATAATACATTAAAATAATATGGTATGACACACCAATCTGCAATATCAAGCAGCAAAACAAGCTGTTTTGTACAGTTAAAATAGCTGGAAGTGGATGAGACCGAAAGCCATAACCATAAAATTTACAAATAGCTGCTGTGAATATAGAAATGAATGGGACATTCTTTTGGGACATTCATGTTGTAAAATGTTCATGTGTATGAACTGATGTTGCTTTCTAGGGCAAATTCTTCTACTGCACAGACACCTCTAAACAGACACAGGCCGAATGCAGGTAACGTCCCTTTGTCTTTGGGCACAAAGTTTACATTTACATTTACAGTAAAAAAAGCCTCATTCATATTTATTTATGTGTGTGTATTTTACAGGGGGGCCTATATATTATACAAAGATGGAAATGTTGGGAAGCCAGAGAAAGCACAGCGATCATGGGAGAACAGTGACTTCAACTTTGATGATGTCCTGCAGGGCATGATGGCTCTGTTTGCCGTGTCCACTTTTGAGGGTTGGCCAGGGTGCGATACACAAACACACTCACACTTGTTTACACACACTTCTTCTAACACATACAATAACTTTCATAAGTTTAAAGTTTTGATTTTTTTGAGAAGCCATTACTCTAGTATTCACATGATCCTTCAAAAATGCTTATGTGATGCTCAAGAAACATTTCTTGTTAATATTTTTGTGGAAACAGTGATGCAATTTTTGTGATTCTCTAAATATACACTTCCAGCCAAAAGTTTTTGCACACTAAGATTTTGAATGTTTTTTTTAAGAAGTCTCTTCAGCTCACCAAGCCTGCATTTATTTGATCAAAAGTACAGCAAAAACAGTACCATTTGAAATATTTGAAACTATTTAGAATAACTGTTTTCTAATTGAATGTTTTTTTTTAAATGTAATTTATTCCTACAATTTTAAAGCTGAATTTTTAGCATCATTACTCCAGTCACATGACTCTTCAAAAATCATTCTAATATTCTGATTTGCTGCTTAAAAACATTTATTATTATTATTATGTTGAAAACAACTTAGTAGGATTTTTTTCAGATTTCTTTGACAAATAAAAAGTTCAGAAGAACAGCATTTAAAAAAAATATATACTGACTCTATTTTTTGAATAGTATAGTGTATAATGTTACATTAATCTTTGGATCTTTCTATTCATCAAAGAATCCTGAAAACATGTACTCAACTGTTTTAAATATTGATAGTAATAATAAAAAATAATGTTATGTATTAGAATGATTTCTGAAGGATTATGTGACACTGAAGACTGGAGTAATGATGCTGAAAATTTAACTTTGATCACAGGAATAAATTACATTTTAAAATATATTTGAATAGAAAGCAGTTATTTTAAATAGTAAAAATATTTCACAACATTACTGCTTTTGCTGTATTTTGAATTAAATATTTAGCTTGGTTCGCAAAAGAGATTTCTTTAAAAACATTACAAATCTTACTGTCCAAAAAATGTTGACTGGTATTATCAATGAACATGCATTCATATATTAATTTCTCAAATTAAATGTATTCAGAAATGTCTTTACTGTCACTTTTGATCAGTTTAATGCCTTTCTGCTGAATACAAATAAACTTTTGAATAGTACACAAAAAAACGGTTTATGTAGTCGATGCCAATACACATGAGCTTTCACGATACCAATTTCTAAAAGCTATTATTAAACACACTCCTTAAATATTACAATAAATTATTTTTTTCAAAACACTGACAAGAAGCTCTCTGTTCTCCCACAGGCTCCTCTACAGAGCCATTGACTCCCATGCAGAGGATGTTGGCCCAATCTACAACTACCGCGTGGTCATCTCTATATTCTTCATCATCTACATCATCATCATCGCCTTCTTCATGATGAACATATTCGTAGGTTTCGTCATTGTGACATTTCAGGAGCAGGGAGAGCAAGAGTACAAAAACTGTGAGCTGGACAAGAACCAGGTAAACTGATAGATAGAGACAAGATCTCTACAGGAACACAAATAGTGTGAACACAAACTGTAACTCTAATTATATCTCCTTACATTTCTGTGTGTGTACAGCGTCAGTGTGTGGAATATGCCCTGAAGGCCCGTCCCCTGCGCAGGTACATCCCCAAGAACCCGTATCAGTACAAGGTTTGGTACGTGGTGAACTCCACCTACTTTGAGTACCTGATGTTCACCCTCATCCTTCTCAACACCATCTGCCTGGCCATGCAGGTCAGTATGTGCTTAGCTCAGTAACTGAACTAATACATACAGTGGAGATCAAAATTACAGAACTATCTATAAATACTAGATTTTTCTGAAATATTGTTAATCTTCATGGCTCAAAATTTGAACATTAGCTGTAGTTATACCACTGTTCTACTAACATGTTTGACAAAATATCCAAGGGGTTTCAACAAAAACCTTAATTTTGTAAAAAAACACATGATCAAAATTAGAGAACAGTAACCACTGTAGAACAAAAGAAGACTACAACTAAATGGAGGGTTACAGCTGTCTAAAATTGGTAGAGGACCTGCGGCCACAGGACATCACTAGTTTCTTTCACTGCGCTGGTGTGATGTTGGTCCACTCTGCTTTCACTCTCTTCCATAGTTTGGTAACTGTACAGTCGTGGACAAAAGTTTTGAGAATGACACAAATATTAGTTTTCACAAAGTTTGCTGCTAAGCTGGTTTTAGATCTTTGTTTCAGTTGTTTCTGTGATGTACTGAAATATAATTACAAGCACTTCATACGTTTCAAAGCCTTTTGTCGACAATTACATGACATTTATGCAAAGAGTCAGTATTTGCAGTGTTGGCCCTTCTTTTTCAGGACCTCTGCAATTCGACTGGGCATGCTCTCAATCAACTTCTGGGCCAAATCCTGACTGATAGCAACCCATTCTTTCATAATCACTTCTTGGAGTTTGTCAGAATTAGTGGGTTTTTGTTTGTCCACCTGCCTCTTGAGGATTGACCACAAGTTCTCAATGGGATTAAGATCTGGGGAGTTTCCAGGCCATGGATCCAAAATTTCAACGTTTTGGTCCCCGAGCCACTTAGTTATCACTTTTGCCTTATGGCACGGTGCTCCATCGTGCTGGAAAATGCATTGTTCTTCACCAAACTGTTGTTGGATTGTTGGAAGAAGATGCTGTTGGAGGGTGTTTTGGTACCATTCTTTATTCATGGCTGTGTTTTTGGGCAAAATTGTGAGTGAGCCCACTCCCTTGGATGAGAAGCAACCCCACACATGAATGGTCTCAGGATGCTTTACTGTTGGCATGACACAGGACTGATGGTAGCGCTCACCTTTTCTTCTCCGGACCAGCCTTTTTCCAGATGCCTCAAACAATCGGAAAGAGGCTTCATCGGAGAATATGACTTTGCTCCAGTCCTCAGCAGTCCATTTGCCATACTTTTTGCGAAAGATCAATCTGTCCCAGATGTTGTTGTTTTTTTGGAGAGAAGTGGCTTCTTTGCTGCCCTTCTCGACACCAGGCCATCTTCCAAAAGTCTTGGCCTCACTGTGCGTGCAGATGCGCTCACACCTGCCTGCTGCCATTCCTGAGCAAGCTCTGCACTGGTGGCACTCCGATCCCGCAGCTGAACCCTCTTTAGGAGACGATCCTGGCGCTTGCTGGACTTTCTTGGATACCCTGAAGCCTTCTTAACAATGCAGTGGAAAGTTTTTTTCGGGATTAAGTTAATTTTCATGGCAAAGAAGGACTATGCAATTCATCTGATCACTCTTCATAACATTCTGGAGTATATGCAAATTGCTATTATGGCCACGACTGTAGTTGGTTTCTTAACCATAACTTTGTCGCAAAAGATTTCCAAGGATTTTTAATTGGGTTTAGATCAGACTCTGGGTCAGCCATTTCATTATTTCGGTGTTCTTAGTTTCAAGCAACTGCTTTATCCATTTTGCAGTGTGATGGAAGCATTGTCTTGCATAAAAATCGCAGGCAGATTAGGAGATGCTTGCAGGGAAGGAACTGCATGTTGTTGAAGGAGGTTCTGATAAACATTTGCATTCACCCTGTCCTGACTTCTTTACACACTTGGGCTTCAGTTATTCCAGTTATTCAATTAAACTTGCTTTCATCACTAAAGTAAACTTTGAACCAGTTCTCCTATCTCCACACAACATGCTCCACAGCAAAGGTGAGCTGTCGTCTTGTGCATTTGTCTTACGTGGACAACCAGCCTTTTTGGAGGGACTTGAATGAATTAGTGCCAGGGTAAACCTGCAATATTCGAGAAATCACAGATTTGGAACAACCAACTTCTCTTTTAATGGCTGAAAGTGTCATCCCTTTGGCCTTCATCTGGACAACCTCCAACATCTTGCAATCTGAGTGAAAATTGGAAAAATGCAGTTAAATAGGGTTTGTCATGTAATTAAGGAAATTAGCAACAGGTACCAGATTAACAACAATAAATGGTCTCTAATTTTGATCAGTTCTTTTTCAAATATCTCATTTAAGTTTTTTATACTGTGCTTCAGAACAATTAATTTACGAAATTATGCTTAAAAATGCCCTTCTACTCCTGTTAGGATAACTTCAAATAGGACTAAGCAGTGACCTTGTAGGAAATACTAGTTTGTTTTTAATTATGATCCCAAATCTAATCTTTTTTTTTATTTTTTTTATCTGTTCCATTATGTGTTTGCAGCATCATGGCCAATCTCAGTCCTTCAGCAAAGCCATGAATATCCTCAATATGTTGTTCACCGGCCTCTTCACTGTGGAAATGATCCTCAAACTCATCGCCTTCAAACCCAGGGTACGCACTGCATGTTTTAATGTACAGTATTATGTAAGCAAAGCTGATTTTCGTGCCAAAGCATACTGTTATTAGACTTTTGTGTCTAGGAACGTCTAAAGATTAAGTCTTTGAAATGAAAATGAAATTGTTTTTTATTGTTAAAAAAAAAGATTTGAGATGATTAGACTGTAAGCTATTCTTAAAATTGAGCTCCCTGCATGCATTATACAATACTTTGAATTGTGTTTTTTTTTTTTTTTTTTTTTTTTTTTTTGCCGTGTGCCGTTTAACCAGTTTTTACAGCTGTCCTCCAGGCTAGATGTTTTCTGTTTCGATTTTTGTTTTTGTCATCAAATGCACAGTTTACAGTGGATAACACTCTGCTTATCTTCAGAAATGTCACATCTCACTTATTTAGCCTCTATGTCTCTGACCTGATATGTTTTACAACAGTCACTAGTTTTGCCCCAGATGAGGACTTAAATGAATGTAACATAAAATGACAGTCTCTCTCTCTCTCGCTCTTCTTCAGAAATGAGTTTCATCGCCTGCCTTAAAACGTAATTCCATCAGTTAGTGTGTAAAGAGTTTTATTTCTCGCATAACTTGGCAGCCATTTCCAGTCCATTAAAGGTTTTCCTGCCCTATTAAGCACAAATCAGATATCGTAAAGATGGTGTCAGTAGAGATGCCATCCGCTCAGAATTACTCACAGGATGAACTGACTTCCTCTAGAGGCCTTAAAAACCATCTTTTCCTTGTAAGCGAGAGCATCAAAGAGTGTTTTCTCGTGGCAATAGACATATTTAATCAGTAATTTCCTGATGAGCTGATTTTGTTGTGCTGAATGGTAATTGGCTAGCGAGATGCGTTGTGGCAGCGCTAGTGATGGTCAATTCTGCCTCTCTAACTGCCCTCTCTCACCCCTCACCCCCACCTCCCCCTCGTCCTGTGTAGGGTTACTTTAGTGACCCCTGGAATGTTTTTGACTTCCTCATCGTAATTGGCAGCATTATAGACGTCATTCTGAGTGAGATCAACGTAAGTACATCGCCACCTCTCTCTCTCTTTCTCTCTTTTCCCAACTCCCTTTCTCTCTTTTGCTCTCCTGTCCATCTCTGCTGTCCTTCATTCCCCTGTGCTTCCTGCCATTCTCTGCTCCTGCTGTCTCCTCAAACTCTTCATTTCCTGTTCCGAAGGCAAGATGGCTGCTGTGGCAGGTCGCCCTCTGGCGGTGAGAGGTTTACTTAGGGCACGCGCAGGAGAAAAATTGTTCGTACGGGAGAGTTTTTCGGTAGGCCCTGTGAAAGAGAGCAAGCGAGCGAGCATTTCTTTTCATCCTCCAGGCCGCGATGTATGTTGTTTTGCTGTAACTAACAGTCACACCTGAACTAACACAGGACCCCTGGCCATTCTTTTCAAGGTGGTTTTGGATGTTTGACTGCTGCTGTGGAGCATGACAGGTCCCGGGTCATCATGGGATTCTCTGATTTCGTTTTGATTTCCTCACACCCGTCATTTGATTTTATGATTTTTTCCTCATGTGTTCTGTGAGTTAATTGTTCATGTGTAACTGTTTTCTTCCTTATTTTCTCCTCTCTCCTTTTCTTTTCTTTTTCATTTCTTTTTTGTTATTTGTTGTTTTCCGTCCAGCATTATTTTGTTGATGCATGGAACACGTTTGATGCCCTTATTGTAGTGGGTAGTGTTGTTGATATAGCCATCACAGAGGTTAACGTAAGTAATCTCTCTCTCTCAATCTGCCTGCTTGCACCCCCTAACCCTCCCACACTAACCAAGATGAGTTGCTTTAACCCTCCACCCGCACACATAGGCATGAATGACCTTGTATAGCGCTCAGGGTGATATATTCCAGCTTCACAATCGATACGGACTGATAAATTGTTTTGGAAATCGTTGCATTAAGATGGATGGTCAATCTTATCAATGTTGCCTGTGATTCAATCAATGCTGATAATAATGTTTCTTTACTGTTGGATCAATTCATAAACCTTCAAACTCATTTTGAAAGAAGAGCCCAGATTCTCTTTAGAAGAAACTTGTATTTCATTTAGTTGTATTTATTTAAATTGCCCTAATTTAGATTGTCCACCATTTTGAGCTGGTATAGCATGGAAGTGTAGAAGGTAATTACAACTTTTTATCTCACAATTCAGACTTTTTTTTCTCCAATTGTGAGTTTATATCTCGTAATTGTGACTTTTTTCTTAGAACTGCAGGTTTATATCTTGCAATTGTGATTTTATTTAGAAATGCGAGTTTATTTCTCGCAATTGTGACTTTTTCACTCAGAATTGCAGGTTTATATCTTGCAATTGTAATTTTTTAGAAATGCATTTTTATATCTCCCAGTTGTTACTTTTTTCTCAGAATTACAAGATTATATCTTGCAATTGTGACACTTTTTCCTCAGAATTGCGAGTTTATATCTCACAATTGTTTTTTTTTCTTAGAATTGCAGGTTTATATCTTTCAATTGTAATTTTTTAAAAATGCAATTTTGTATCTTGCAATTGTGACTTTTTTTCTCAGAATTGAGTTAATATTTCGCAATTGTGACTTTTTTCTCAGAATTGAGTTAATATTTCGCAATTGTGACTTTTTTCTCAGAATTGAGTTAATATTTCGCAATTGTGACTTTTTTCTCAGAATTGAGTTAATATTTCGCAATTGTGACTTTTTTCTCAGAATTGAGTTAATATTTCGCAATTGTGACTTTTTTCTCAGAATTGAGTTAATATTTCGCAATTGTGACTTTTTTTCTCAGAATTGAGTTAATATTTCGCAATTGTGACTTTTTTCTCAGAATTGAGTTAATATTTCGCAATTGTGACTTTTTTTCTCAGAATTGAGTTAATATTTCGCAATTGTGACTTTTTTCTCAGAATTGCGAGTTTATATCTCACAAATGTGACTTTTTTCTCAGAATTGCGAGTTTATATCTAGTAATTGTAACTTTTGTTTCTCAGAATAGCGAGTTTATATCTCGCAATTGTGACTTTTTTTTCAGAATTGCGAGTTTATATCTCGCAATTGTGACTTCTTTTTTTTAGGAAATGCAAGTTTATATCTCACAAATGTGACTTTTTCTCAGAATTGCGAGTTTATATCTTGAAATGTGTGACTTTTCTTTTAGAATTGTGAGTTTATATCTCGCAGTTGTGACTTTTTTCCTCTGAATTGTGAGGTTGAGGTCAAAATATTTCTTAAACTTGTTACACATCAGCTAGATAGGCTGGGTTTAACTGGAAATCATTTGTATCTTGTAGCAAATATAAAACTCATTGATGTTGGGTGTGTCAAAATAGTGCATTTATGCATTATGCATGCTGAGAAATTGCATCTTTAGATTCATTTTAGATCTATAGTTAATGTGAGGCAGACTTGACATTTGACTTAACATTTTTTTTAATCAATGTTGGAAACAGTTGTGCTGCTTAATATATTTGTGGAAACCATGGTAAGTAAATAAGAAAGAAAGAAAGCAAGCAATCAAGAAGGAAAAACCCTTATTGTCCCCAAACCTTTGAATGGTGTATTTGCTACTCTTTATTAGAAAATGTTTAAATACAAGACTACAGTGCTTCATGTAGGTTTAAGATTTGGGCTCTCTGATCAAAATGTGTTAATGAAGGTTATTTATGATTGACAGCAGTTGTGCTGGAAATATACCCCCTGTTTTGCTATACGCATCCATTTCAGCACTGACTGGGTTTGATTTGGTTGGAGTTTTCTCTTCATCCAGCATCTGATTTGATCCGAAAGGCATGACCTTTGACCCAGCATTGTGTTTGGATTGATTTTTTTTTTTTTTTTCCCCTTTTCTTTGAGAAAACTCTGAGCACTTTTTTTCTTCATGCTTCATTAACCTGTTAATTAATCTGATTAGTGATCTGAAATGAAACTGATGAATCCGTGCTGATAGCCAGTCCCTCCTCTCAGTGCTACACGGAGATTAGAGTGAAACCGGACGACTCTGTTCTCCCTTAGAAAAGCGTTAATGTCACCCCTCCTCCCCCTGAGGCCGCTCTGCTCCTCTCAGTGCTTTGTCCTCCCTGCCTGTTGAAGGCGCTCTCTGATTCGCGGTGTCTGATTGGACAGAAGCGGGGGGTGGAGAGATGGGAGTGTTTGCCAGCTCTGTCTTGCTGACGATGCCACATTGCATCCTTCTCTATGAATGCCTCCTCTTTTCTGTCTCTCTGTTCTGCATTTTCTTCCCTTTTTTCAGTGTTTTTCCTCTGTCTCTTCTCTCTTTCTTCCTTACACCCGCACAGCATTCTTGGTAGGCCTGCTCCCTTGCATCATTAGCTGTTGACTGGCTGAAAGGACTAAAACCACTGGATTTAATTGAATTTAATTGGCTGAGCCAGTTTTAAATAACTCCTATTAACCAACAGGGTTATCTTATGAAATAATGTTTTGGATGAAAAAATATTTGCATTTCCATTTCATCAAAAAAAGAAAGAAAATCAGCACACATAATACTGTAATGAAAATCATATTGGCAAAACACAATGATTTACATGAAATACATTGCAAATTATTTATAATTTTACATTAAGAACAAAAATTATTTATTTAGAATACATAAAAAAAAAAAAAAAAAAATATATATATATATATATATATATATATTTATATATATATATATATATATATATATATATATAGATTTATTTACTGGATATCAAACGCATTACGCATAAATGTGCTTAATTGTCATAATAATATATTATTTACATGACAATTAGGCACATTTAAAGCCTCCAATTTCTTAATATCTCAATATCTTAATACTCCTAAAATAAGCTCTCAAGTAAATAATATAATATATAGTTAATTATTGAATTGATTTATTTGTAGGATATTTTTTTCATTGCAGTTGGCTACTCAGAATTAGAGGAGGTGGGCTTACGTGTGCTTAATTGTCATAAAAATTATTTTTATTTATTTATTGGATTTTTAAAATACAGTAGGTTCCTTAGGTGGAAGTGAGTTTAAATGTGTTTAATTGTCATAAAAAATATCTAATATTATTTTCATGACAATTAAGCACACTCAAGAGTTAATTATTTAATTTATTTATTTGTAGGATATTTTTCATTGCAGTAGGCTACTCATAATTAGAGGAGATGTGTGCTGAATTGTTATTAAAATATATTATTTTTAATGATAATTAAGCACATTTAACCCCAACAGTGCAAGAAATGTTACTGGTCCTTGCAGTCTAACACAAAATATAATTTCTTATTTTTAAGTTTCAGTTTAGGGTGAAATTTGTCAGAAAAATATATCATTTTCAGTGACAATTACGCACATTTAAACCCAACAATGCAAGAAAATTTAGTGGTCCTAAAACAGGCCCTTGCAGTCTAACGCAAAATATAATTTCTTATTTTTAGTTTTGAGTTTAGGGTGAAATTTGTCATAAAAATATATTATTTTCAATGACAATTTTGCACATTTAAACCCAACAATGCAAAATATAATTTCTTAATTTTACGTTTAAGTTTAGGGTGAAATTTGAAAAAATATATATATATTTTAATGACAGTTAAGCACCCAACAGTGCAAGAAATGTTACTGGTCCCAAAACAGGCTCTTGCAGTCTAACGCAAAATATATTTTTTATTTTTAAGTTTGATTTTAGAATCATGACGAAATTTGTCATTACAATTAAGCACATTTAAACCCAACAGTGCAAAATAAAATTTCTTATTTTTAAGTTTAAGTTTAGGGTGAAATTTGCCATAAAAATATATTATTTTCAATGCCAGCTAAGCACATTTAAACCAGAGAATGCAAGAAATTTTACTGGTCCTAAAACAGGCCCTTGCAGTATAACACAAAATATAATTTCTTATTTTTAACTTTGAGTTTAGGGTTAAATTTAAAACAAAAATATATATTTTGAATCACAATTAAGCACATTTAAACCCAAAAGTGCAAGAAATTGTACTGGTCCTCAAACAGGTCCTTGCAGTCTAAAGCAAAATATAATTTCTTATTTTTAAGTTTGAGTTTAGGATAAAATTGGTCATGAAAATATATTATTTTCAATGACAATTTAGCACATTTAAACCCAACAGTGCAAGAAATCTTACTGGTCCTAAAACCGGCCCTTGTAGTCCAATGCAAAATATAATTTCTTATTTTTAGTTTTGAGTTTAGCTTGAAATTTGTCATAAAAATGTATTTTTTTCAATGACAGCTTTGCACATTTAAACCCAACAGTGCAAGAAATTGTACTGGTCCAAAAAGAGGCCCTTGCAGTCTAACGCAAAATATTTAAGTTTATGCTGAAATACGACCCAGACCTTTATTTTCATGAGACTCACCTAACTGAAGTTCTCGCTGAGCATCAGCCAGTCAACAAGCATGATTGTAACCTCCAGGGGGCAGCGTTTACCAGCGTGTGCCAAATCTCTATATTTGTGCAATGTGAGATAATATCTGTGATATGGAGCGGCCCTTTCAAAGTGGCTCTGTGTGGAGATTTTATCATGGTAGCTGTCTCACAGATGCACATTTGGAACGAGTTATACCGTTGACCCAGTTCTGTAATGTGTGTGCTACATGCATGGTTGGGGTTGCCAGATCCTCTGCAGTTCTACCGCAAAGACATAATTGAAACAATTTAGTTGTCATCGCCACTAAAGGCACGAAACATAAAGACAGACATTTTGGTCTATCGTGGCACTGCAGAAGATTTCGAAATCAGTCTCTCTGCATGTAGAAATTCAACACACACCTACATACAGTCACACATACACTCACTCACTGCAACACACACACCGTGATAGACCCGCTGAGAGATTCTCGACTCGGCTCGTGAGAGATGTCGAATCTGTGCATGTGTCTGCGTGTGTCACCAACCAACCCATCCTCCAGTCTGCGGCTGCAGAACAGCGTATGGCTCCTCCTCAAATGGACCATGTGCTGTAGCGCCCTCAGCTGGCAGAAAGACAGACGTGCTATGAGGCGTCTCCCCTGCAAAAATGTACCTCAAAACGCACTGACGGACACTTTACCACACAAATTCCCACACAAACACACACACACAGGTGTACAGTGGGTGGTTGGCGCTGCTATAGCTTTCATCTGTCTGCCTTTCTTTAAAGCCAGCTGACCCCTCCTCCTCTCCCCCCTCCTCTGTGGTAAGACCAATGGTACGGACCAACGGTAACCAAAACCCCACCTCTCATTCCACCCCGTCACCTTGTCGACCTGTCCATCAACACCTGTCATTCACCATGTGACTTCGGCATGAACGCACGTGTTCTCTCTCATCACTGTGGCATTGGGCAGGCACGTGTATATGCTGGTAGTGTGTCCATCGCCTCGACCTCTCCCCTCCCCTAGGCTGCGATGCCTGTCATTGGTGCGCTGTAGTCACATGGTCATCGCTCTCTCTGTGTGTAGTCCAGTGTCGGCCTCTGCTGGTCAGCTCTGGTGTGACAGTTCACCACCGACGTGGCAGAGCTCTCAAATCAGCTGGGGCTTGTGAAAAGACGATTTTCCTGTGCGATGTCCACATGCATGAAGCTTATTCTCAGTTTTGCTTGGTTTGCGTGATGTGTTTTTACAGGGCATGTGTGTGCAGATGTAGGTGTCAGAGATTTAAAGGTGCACTGAGTCATTTTTTCCGTGTTGTGCTTACACTGACACCTACTGGCGTGGATAATAGAAATGCTCATTTTGCAGTCAGGCATATCAGGAATTTAGTCTACAAGTGGAAATTTTAAGAGAAAATGCACTGTATTTGGTTAGTCATGTGACCTCAAAATGGCAGCTCCCATGCATGAGGTGACCCCCTCCGCGTAAAACGATTTTTTTTTTGTCGTGACTAATATGGCTGCAGTACCATACGATACAATTATATGTGTACAAAAAAACTTTTTAATAAGGGGAAAAAATACTGAGTGCACCTTTGAAACAAAAAGCAGCAGTGTTGTGTAAATGTTTAGGTTATGTAACATAGTATTTTACATCTGTAAAATAGCAGATTTTAAAGAATCGTGAATAAATGGATAAGCCCATTTCTGCCACATAAGAAAAAATAATGCTTTGGTAAATCATTATTTTCACGGAATTATAAGATAGGAAGTCAATACAAGATAAAACTCAGAATTATGAATGAAAGTCAAAATTATAACAAATAAGTTTTGAATTAAAAAGTTGAAATTGACATACTAAGTCAGTTATGAGATAATTATGGCCTTTATAGTCATAATAGATTTTTTTTAGACATCAGTCAGTTATAGACATTATAGACTATAGTCTATAAGACTATAGACATTATAGACAATGTCAACTCATTTCACAATTGTGACTTTTATCTCATAATTTTTTGTCTCATTTCAACTTGTTATAATTGACCCTTTTATCTCATAATTAACACACTATCTTAGACTTTTGACTGTCTTATTTCAACTTGTTATAATAAAAAATTTATCTCATAATTGACTTACTATCTCATAATTTTGACTTATTTCAATTTGTCGTAATTGACTGTTTATCCCATAATTGACTTACTACCTCATCATTTTGAATGTCTTATTTCAACTTGTCATAATTGACTTATCTCATAATTGACATACTATCTCATAATTTTGACTTTATTTCAACTTGCCATAATTGACTTTTTATTTCATGATTGATATACGATCTCAAAATTTTGACTTTGTCTTATTGTCATAATTGACTTATCTCATAATTGACATACTATCTCATAATTTTGACTTTATTTCAACTTGTCATAATTGACTTCATAATTGATATACTATCTCAAAATTTCGACTTTGTCTTATTGTCATAATTGACATACTATCTCATAATTTTGACTTTATTTCAACTTGTCATAATTGACTTTTTATCTCATAATTGACATACTATCTCATAATTTCGACTTTATTTTAACTTTTCATAATTTACTTTTTATCTCATAACTGACATACTATCTCATAATTTCAACTTTGTCTTATTTCAACTTGTCAAAATTGACTTTTTATGTCATAATTGACTTACTATCTCATAATTTTTCCTTTATTTCAAACTTGTCACAATTTAATTTTTATCTCATAGACTTAATATCATAATTTTGACTTTTCTCTTACTTCAGCTTGTCATAATTGACCCTTTTTCCCATAAATGACATACTATTCCATTCCATTTCAATTTTGACTTTATTTCAACTTATCATAATTTACTTTTTTATTTCGTAATTGACGTACTATCTCATAATTTCTACTTTATTTTAACTTGTCATAACTTACTTTTTTTCTCATAATTGACATACTATCTCATAATTTTGACTTTGTCTTATTTCAACTTGTCAAAATTGACTTTTTATTTTATAATTTACATACTATCTCATAATTTCGACTTTATTTTAACTTTTCATAATTTACTTTTTATCTCATAATTGATATACTATCTCATAATTTTGACTGTCTTATTTCAACTTGTCAAAATTGACTTTTTATGTCATAATTGACTTACTATCTCATAATTTTTCCTTTATTTCAACTTCTCATAATTTACTTTTTTATCTCATAGACTTACTATCATAATTTTGACTTTTGTCTTACTTCAGCTTGTCATAATTGGCCCTTTTTCCCATAAATGACATACTATTCCATAATTTTGACTTTATTTCAACTTATCATAATTTACTTTTTTATTTCGTAATTGACATACTATCTCATAATTTCTACTTTATTTCAATTTATCATAATTGACATAATCTCATAATTGACTTTTTGTCATATTAGGACTTTGTATCTCATAATGATTTTTAATGTTATAATTATAATTTACCAAAGCATTATTTTATTATTTATTTATTTATTGTGGTGGAAATGGTGCAGGATGAGATAAACTTAACATCTGTAAATGTCTGTGGTTTAGTGTCTGTGTATGTGACACATATATATATAGATTTTAATATCACCTGTGAAATATAGTGTTAAATGCTTCAATGGCAGGTTAGTGCTTTAGGGTATTTATTAAGTATATATGATTAGCTGGACAGATTATAACTTAAAGGGTGTTGTGTATTGTGGTAGATATCTATAAATGCTTTGCATCCATTTGGAATATTGTCATTGTTTCATAAAGCCACCAGACATCCTCTGTGTCTCTGTAGTTCGCTATTGGTGGAAGTGTTTAACAGGCTGTTGTAGACGTATTAACTTTATTGTGTGTGTGTGTCACCTTGAATTGTTCTGGGTGGTGTACAAATGGTTGGGGTTATATATGTGTGTGTGTATGCCTCCACATGAACACGCATTTGTGTGTGTTTGTCATGCTGAAAAAGGGTCTCCAAAACACTGAAGATAACGCCAGGATCTCAATCACGTTCTTTCGGCTGTTCCGCGTGATGAGGCTGGTGAAGCTCCTGTCTCGGGGAGAGGGCATTCGGACGCTGCTCTGGACCTTCATTAAATCCTTTCAGGTGAGGAAAATGAAATTAGACAGCACTTTCTTGTGTAATTGTTCAGAGATAGTTGCACTTTGCTCCAGACTTTATGCCAAAGTCAAAGCAGACAATCCAGTTATTTGACTATAGGGCATTCAGGTTAAAGAAGTTCACTTCCAGAACAAAAATGTACAGATAATTTACTCACCCTGTTGTCATCCAAGATGTTCATGTCTTTCTCTCTTCAGTCGTAAGAAATTATGTTTTTTGAGAAAAAACATTTCAGGAGTTCTTTCAATATAGTGGACTTCTATGGTGCCCCTAATTCCACCCTACATTGCTCCTACATTGCTGTTTCACCTTTTTTTTTTTTGTAAAGGGCATTTGATCTTCTTTGCAATGTTAACTTTGAAAACACTGGGTCGATACTTCTGCAGCGATGTAGGATGAATTTGAAGTTGAAAGAGAAAATGAGATGGGAGTTTTTCGACCTACCCTAGCTGTGTTGAACCAGAATACACAGAGTTGACACAGAGCTAGACAAGACAAGCATTTAAGGTTAAAAGTATATAAATTGTATTTAGAAAATAACCAATCATTTCACTAGATAAGACCCTTCTTTCTTGGTTGGGATCGTTTAGAGCCCTTTAAAGCTGCATTTAAACAGCATTTAAACAGAAGTTCAGACTCGGGGGCACCATAGAAGTCCACTATATGGCGAGAAATCCTGAAATGTTTTCCTCAAAAAACATAATTTCTTAACGACTGAAGAAAGTAAGACATGAACATCTTGGATGACAATGGGGTGAGTAAACTACCTGTAAATTTTTGTTCTGGAAGTGAACTACTTCTTTAAGAGTGAAACATAACTAAAAGTGACTGTTGAAATGAACCATTTTTCCACAATATTCCTGCATTTTGCATTTTCTCTGTATATTTAATCTTTTCTTGTTTCCCCTCTCCATCTCTCTCGGTTTGTTTACAGGCTCTTCCCTATGTTGCTTTGCTGATCGTAATGCTGTTTTTCATCTATGCCGTCATTGGGATGCAGGTCAGACCCAGCTTCATTTGCTTCACACTCTCTCCTCATCTTCCCCAAGGAAATGCCTTCATGTCTGTTATAGCTCCTGTACTTGTACATGGACATATTGGTGTTGAGCGATTCATGATGGGTAATGTTTTGCCGACTCCACAGATGTTTGGTAAGATTGCCCTGAGGGACAACAGCCAGATCAACCGAAACAACAACTTTCAGACGTTTCCTCAGGCTGTTCTGCTGCTCTTCAGGTCAGTTTCCCTCTAGCTTTCTTTCTGTCTTTCACTCATTTGATGTCTCTCTCTCACATCGAGCTTGTGTATTTCTATAGGTGTGCAACAGGGGAGGCATGGCAGGAAATCATGCTGGCCTGTTCGCCAAACCGCCCATGTGAGAAGGGGGCAGATGTCAACCATTCCATTGAAGACTGTGGCAGCCACTTTGCCATCATCTACTTTGTTAGCTTTTATATGCTTTGCGCCTTCCTGGTGAGTTGACATCGATATTCGTTCCCAGTAAGCAACTGTGTTATTGTATATCAGCTGTGAAATTTGCTGTGAAATCTTCTTCACCAGCATGACATCCTTTACCCCCTCCGTACAATGTTTACCGTATCCATAATAACAGAAGCAGCGGGTGTGATTCAGGGGTTTGCTAGCACAAGATGATTCAGATCCTTCCTCTCCCACAGATCATTAACCTCTTTGTGGCCGTCATCATGGACAACTTTGACTATTTAACACGTGATTGGTCGATTTTGGGGCCGCATCACCTGGATGAGTTTAAGAGGATATGGGCAGAATACGATCCTGAGGCCAAGTCAGTCACTTCCTGTTTCTTCCTCTTTCATACTTCCACTCCCTCCCAGCAACTGCAGCTTCTAGATCATTTTATTAATAATTAAGTGTACTGACTGAAATAGAGATTTTATGAAACTGAGTTTAATGTGATTGCAGGGGTCGGATAAAGCACCTGGATGTGGTGACGTTATTGCGCAGGATTCAGCCTCCCCTTGGATTTGGAAAGCTTTGTCCACATAGAGTGGCATGCAAGGTATAAACAGCACGAAATCCCAAAACGTACCAATTCTGTAGTTCGTTATACACATTACTTGACTTGCTTTATTTGTACATCTGCAGCGGCTTGTGTCCATGAACATGCCTCTAAATAGTGACGGGACAGTGATGTTCAACGCAACTCTCTTTGCTCTAGTACGAACTGCTCTACGCATCAAAACTGAAGGTGTGGAAACATCATACACACTCATACAGTCCATAAACACACAAATTCAATATACATGCCAATCTTCATGCACAGAAAGGTCACTGTTTGAATGTGTTTGTGTCAGGTAACCTGGAGCAAGCAAATGAGGAACTCAGGGCCATCGTGAAGAAGATCTGGAAGAGGACGAGCATGAAGCTGCTGGATCAAGTCGTTCCCCCTGCTGGAGGTAAGGGGTGGCAAAAGGTCAACCAATATATACACTTCCAATCAAAATTTAGGGTCTATATAATTTTTCCAATACATATCAATTAAAAACTTTTAATGATTTTAAAAGAAGTCTCTTATGCTCACCACGACTACATTCATTTGATTAAAAATACAGTAAAAACAGTAATATCGAGACACATTATTGCTGTTTAAAATAAATGTGTTCTATTGTAAAATATTTAAAAAAGTAATTTATTCCTGTGGCAACAAAGCTGAATTCTCTGAACATGATTCTTCAGATTAGTGTTAATTAGACATTTTTTATTTAGCTTTACCCCTGGTTTTACAGACAAGGCTTAAGCCTAGATTAAAATGCAAGTCTGAGCTCTTTCATCTGAAAGAAACTTGCACTGACTGATCTTAAAATACATCAGTGACTTTGTTTTGTCTCAAAATGTACACCAGAAAGGCATGTTTTTCAAATTTACTTAAATGTCCCAATTTGAACTATGGCCTAATCCTGGTTTATTTTAAGCCTTGTTTGTGAAACCAGGCCTACGTCTTTTAAATTAGTCTTAGTTCTGTGTTCAAATGTACTTTTTATTTAGTCAAACTTGCTTGGTTTTTGTTTAGTCAAGTTTTAGTCGGCTAAATGTCTGAGCATTTTAGTCTAGTTTTAGTCAATGAAAACTTCCATCATGCTGTATAATAGTTAAAATTTGAGAAATGTATTTTTACATTTCAGATATTGCATGTTCATCAATAAGCACACATCAACAGAATGTCAATTTATGCACTTTTTTAACCTAATCTTGTATACTGATTTATTATAGGCTATTTATTATAGAAACGAATATCAAAGACTTGTGCTCTTTCTGTCTACAATACGAAAACCGATAAAAAAAAATAAATAAATAAATAAATATATATATATATATATATATATAATATATGTGTATTATAAAAGTGAAATTCCTAATAGTAATTCTGGACAGAAAATGAATCCTTTTAACAGAGAAGCTTTGATTTTGGGGTTTGAACTATTAATATCTGGCAACTGCACACATTAGAAGCTTGCATATTAGACACATACAGTCCGCAATAATACTTTGTCTTTTCGACAAAAAATAAAAATAGATTAAAGTTTTTATATAAAAAAAAAAACATTTTAGTCTCATCTTTTATCGTCAACCATATTGCATGTTGATATAGACAATTATCGTTTATAGACCATATTGTCGTCTCGTCATCGTCTCATTTTAGTCATGGGAAAAAACTTTTCATCATAGTTTTCGTTAATGAAATTAATACAACTTCAGATGCTGATTTGATGCTGAAAAAACATTTATTATTATTATCAGTGTTAAAACAGGTGTTATTTAATTCTTGTTCAAAAACATAATTTCTCTCTCTTTCAAAAAAGGCACTGATCCCGAACTTGTGTACCAACTATGCTGTAATATTTATCTCAAAACTTTAAAACAGTATGTTTAATAACTAAAATAAAAATGTGTGTTTGTTGCCAACAGATGATGAAGTAACAGTGGGGAAGTTCTATGCCACATTCCTGATTCAGGAATACTTCAGGAAATTTAAGAAGCGCAAGGAACAGGGCCTGGTGGCCAAAATTCCTCCAAAGACTGCTCTTTCACTGCAGGTAGGTCCATAAGACCATTGGCTATAACAAAAAATGTGTGTTTTGTTTGCATATGAATGTCCCTGTTTGTGTGTGTGTGTGACCAGGCTGGCCTGCGTACACTGCATGATATGGGTCCTGAGATCAGAAGAGCGATATCAGGAGACCTGACTGTGGAGGAGGAGCTGGAGAGAGCCATGAAGGAAACCGTGTGTGCTGCTTCTGAGGATGATATCTTCAGGGTAAAGGTCTGATATTCCCTCTTATTTTCTTCCTCCGCTCTGCTCACGTCATCGCTTCTGCTGCCGGAGCTTCAGCCCACCTACCTGCATGGGACCATCAGCCAGATCTTCCAACCAGGCTGCACGGAGTTACAGAGCTGCTTGTTTAGATTCATCACTGAGCACTGAAGGATTAGTTCACTTTCAGAATAAAAAAATGAATTCCTGACGATTTACTCACCCCATGTCATCCAAAATGTTCATGTCTTTCTTTCTTCAGTCGAAAAGAAAATAAGGTTTTTGGGGAAAACATTCCAGGATTTTTCTCCATATAGTGGACTTCAATAGTGGCCAATGGGTTAAAAGGTCCAAATTGCAGTTTGTGCAGCTACAAAGGGCTCTAGACAATCCCAGCAAAGGAATAAGTCAGTCATTTTCTAAAAAAAAGAACATTTATATACTTTTTAACTACAAATGCTCATTTTGCACTAGCTCAATACGCAAAGTAGGCAGAAGTACCAGCGCCATTTACAAAGCGAACATCCATATTTCCTTTACAAAAAATTCAACGTAAAATAAGATGAACTTTGTCGCTCTAGCCTACCTTTTTGAACCGAACTACACAGCCAAAGAAAGAACTAACCGCACATGACTTTTTCAACGTGCGTGAAGATGCACATGTTCATCACAGAGCTAGTGCAAGACAAGCATTTGTGGTTAAAAAGTATTCAAATTTTTATTTTTTTTAGAAAATGACTCATCGTTTAGCTAGACAAGACCCTTATTCCTAAGCTGGTATCATGTAGAGCCCTTTGAAGCTGCATTGAAACTGCAGTTTGGACCTTCAACCCATTGATCCCCATTGAAGTCCAGTATATGAAGAAAAATTGAATGTTTTCCTCAAAAAACGTTTATTTTCGACTGAAGAACGAAAGACATGAACATCTTGAATGAAATGGGGTGAGTTTTCATTTGTTATTAGGCCAACAAAATCATTATGTTCATTTTAGGTTCATAAATGTGTCAAATTTTATAAGCTTGTCAAGTACAAGTGAAATCATGAAGGAACAGTGCTTTGCCCTCATCGCACAGATCAGATGGTTATAAAAGAGTGAAATATACAGTAGTCAACATTTGAAGTGGATCAAAACCTTTCATCAGAGTTGTCCTTAAACCAAAACAATACCTCTTAGGACAACTTTTGTAATCCAATTCAAATGTTGACTTCTGTAAACTAAAAAAAAATAACTGGAGATGTTAATACCACATGTGAACGGAGAGAGATGAAAAGGTTTACGTAAATGTGACCACTTATTTGTCTTTGCAGCGGTCTGGCGGCCTCTTCGGGAACCACGTCAACTACTACCACCAGAGTGACGGCCATGCCTCCTTCCCACAGTCCTTCACAACACAGCGGCCGTTGCACATCAGTAAATCCGGGAGTCCTGGCGAGGCAGAATCTCCTTCTCATCAGAAGCTTGTCGACTCCACCTTCACTCCGAGCAGTTACTCTTCCTCAGGATCCAACGCAAACATAAACAACGCCAACAACACAGCCATCGGACACCGTTACCCAAAACCTACCGTTAGCACGGTGGACGGACACACGGGGCCGCCCCTCACCACCGTCCCACTACCACGGCCCACGGTACCATGGTGCTTTCCTAACAAGAGGTATGATGACATATGCTTTCTGGTGTTGAATGCAAATGTGTGAATTAGTAGGGAGTTATTGGTTCCTGATTGTGGTTTGTTTCACCCCTGATTGTCTCATGTGGACCAGGAGCTGTTACTATGACAGTTTTATGCGGTACGTTCCTCATGTAGAGACCAAGAAAGACCTGTTTATTAAGGAAGGGTGTCATGTGCTCTGTCCATACTGGGGTGGATCTGAAGCGAAATGTGTGCAACACATTTTCAGTGTGTTGAGAGATCCAGTCTATACTAGCAGGATCTGTGAGCGGCTTTCCTGATTGGCTAACAGCTGAATAAGCATGTGCTAGGCCAGTGGTTCTCAACTGGTTTTCAGTCAGCAGCTAGATTTTATGCTTCCAGCAACAAATCATGTTCATGTTTTTCATGCTTTTTTATGGTAAGGGTGAAGCAGCAAGTTCATGTTACCAGTCAAAAGTTTTTAAAACATGTAAGATAGTTCAATGTTTTTAAAGAAGTCTCTTCTGCTCACCAAGCTTGCGTTTATTTGATCCAAAGTACGTCAAAAACAGTCAAATTTTAACATATTTTTACTATTTAAAATGACAGTTTTCTATTTGAATATATTTTAAAATGTAATTTATTCTTGTGCTTTCAAAGCTGAATTTTTAGCATCATTACTCCAGTCACATGATCCTTCAGAAATCATTCTAATATTCTGATTTGCCTTTAAAAAAAAATTTAACATTTCGAACACAGCATAGCCTATTTATTTTGTAATATAAAATGGTGGCCTGTTTATCATAACTAAGTATGTTCATATGGTTAGTTTCATTTGTTTTCATCTACATTTTCAGTTATTTTTCTTTGTGACCCACCAGTTGAGAACCGCTCTGCTAGGCCATGTTGTTGTTTGTGCTGAAGCTCATTCTGCTGGTCATTTCCAGGCTGTACTGAAGGGGCTCTTCATTTAGACCAAATTACAAAAGCACCAATTCCACAAACAGCTATTAAGCATGTTTTTTTGTACTAACAGATGCAGCACAATCCAAACAACAGGATATGCACTTATTTCTAGTAGAGCTTCAGTCTTTATGAAGTGTCCCTTGACAAACGTTTCCACCTCTTAAATCTAATATCATAAGGTTTCCATGCAAAAATAATAACAGTGCTTCTGTAATGTGACACAACCAGTTAAAGCTGTGCTGTAAACTGCTATAATTAATTGTGTTCACATTGCCTTATGAGAGCTTGAGGAGAGAGTATCTGCTGTTGTCTGTATAGAGCAGATGATAAAGTTGTGCAATATGCTTGTAGTTCACTTGTGTGTTTTTGTTTGTTTTGTGTAGCTCTGATTCCAGTGACAGTCGTCTCCCTATAATTCGGCGAGAGGAAGCATCTACAGAAGAGACGTATGATGAAACATTTCTAGATGAGAGAGATCAGACCATGCTTTCAATGGACATGTAATAATGCATTTATTTCTTTTCTTTTATATCAGAATACTTAATACAACAATAAGCTACAGGAGGGTGTGAGATGCAGTTTAATGCATGACCTTGAATAGCTTATTTTCTTTCTATAAATTGGCAAAAATAGCTTACTAGAAGATGCCGAATCTGACCCCCTCAACCCCCTAATTTTAATAGTGCCTTACTTTAGTGCTGTGATCATAATAGTCCTAAAAATATAATTGATTTTATACAAATTCATTATATAAATTCACTCAATTTCAATGAAAAATTTGGTGTCAGTAAAATTTTTTGAAAGAGATTAATACTTTTATTCCACAAGAATGCGTTAAATTGATCAAAAGTGATAGTGAATATTTAAGAGAGACATTTAGAATGTTACTGTTAATGTTAATGAATTCTATTTCAAGTAAATGCAGGAGAAAATTAAACATTCTATTCATTGAAGAATTGTAAAAAATATATTATACAAAAATTTAGCAGCACAACTGTTTTCAACATTGATAATAATATGAAATGTTTCTTGAGCGGCAAATCAGCATATTAGAGTGATTTCTGAAGGATCATGTGAATAAAAAATAAAAAGTAATTGTGACTTTTTCTTTCTTTCTTGCAATTACATCTCGCAATTCTCACTTTTTAATTTTTTTATTATGAGTTTATATCTCGCAATTGGTACTTTTTTGTCTCAGAATTGTTTATGTCGCAATTGTGACTTATTTTTCAAAATTACGCATTTATTTCTTGCAATTATGACTTTTTTTCTCAGAATTACGAGTTTATATCTTGCAGTTGTGACTTTTTTCTCAGAATTGTGAGATATAGAACAAGAAAAAGTCAGAATTGCACATTTATATCACACAATTGTGACATTTTTTTCTCAGAATTTCGAGTTTATATGTCGCAATTGTGAAATTTTTTTTTTCTCAGAATTACGAGTTTATATCTCACAATTGTGACTTCTTTTTCAGAATTACACATTTATATCTTGCAATTATGTCTTTTTCCCCAGAATTGTGAGTTTATATCTCGCAATTGTGAGTTTTTTTCTCAAAATTGCGAGTTTATATCTTACAATTGTGACTTTTTTCTCAGAATTGAGTTTATTGTGACCCTTTTTTATATATAAATTATAAGAATTTATATCTTGCAATTGTAACTTTTTTCCCCAGAATTGTGAGTTTATATCACGCAATTGTGACTTTATTTCTCGCAATTGTGACTTTTTTTTGAATTACGAGTTTTTATCTTGCAATTGTGACTTCTTTCCCATAATTGTGAGTTTATATCACGCAATTGTGATTTTATTTCACGCAATTGTGACTTTTCCCTCAGAATTACGAGTTTATATCTCACAATTGTGACTTTTTTTCCAAGAATTGCGAGTTTACATCATGCAATTGTGAGTTTTGTTTCTCGCAATTGCAAATTTTTGAGTTTATATCTAAAAATTTAATATTTTCTCAGAATTGAGTTTATTGTGACCTTTTTTAGATATAAACTCGCAATTCTAAGAAAAAAGGCAGAATTGCGAGATATAAAGTGGTAATTCTGAGAAAAAAGTTACAATTGCGAGAAAGTCAATTATGAGATATAAAATTGTTTCTCAAAAAAAAGTCACAATTGCAAAGAAAAAAATCACAATTGTTTACTGTTTATATCTCAATAGATAGATACAGAGTATATATGCAAGATATAAACTCGAAATTGCGGGAAAAAAAGTGAGAATTGCTAGATTTAAACTCGCATTTGTGAGAAAAAAAGTCAGAATTGCTTGTTATCTCAACTTTTTTTTTCTCAGAATTGAGTTTATATTTTACAATTGTGATTTTTTTCCTCAGAATCGCGAGTTTATATCTAACAATTGTGACTTTTTTCTCAAAATTGAGTTTAATGTGACCTTTGTTTTTAGATATAAACTCGTAATTCTGAGAAAAAAGGCAGAATTGCGAGATATAAACTTGTAATTCTGAGAAAAAAGTCAAAATTGCGAGAAAAAGTTAATTGCGAGATACAAACTCGTTTCTCAGAAAAAAAGTCACAATTGTGAGGGAAAAAGTTGACATCTCAATAGACAGAGTTTCTATCTAAGATATAAACTCGAAATTGCGAGAAAAAAGTCAGAATTGCTAGATTCAAACTCGCATTTGTGAGAAAAAAGTCAGAATTACAAGTTATCTCAACTTTTATATCTCACAATTGCGAGAAAAAGTCAGAAGTTATCTCACAAATTCTAAGAAAAAACTTACAATTAGGAGATAAAGGCTCCTTAATTACAATTTTTATTCTTTATTCAGTAGTGAATAAAGAATAAAAAGTGATAAAGCTGAAAATTATTTTCAATTAAAAAATATTTAACAATATTGTTGTTTTTATTGTATTTTTAGTCAAATAAATGCAGTCTTGATGAGCACAGAGACTTCTTTCAAACGAAATAATTTCAAACTGTGCAAAATATAATTTCTTATTCTTTTTTGGGGGGATACATTTGGACCCAGACTTGACAGATTTGTGAGATTCAGGCTCCTAGAAAAAATAATATTTTAATACTCTTAATTTGTTTGTGGGATGCAGGCTAGAATTTCAGGATGAAGAGAGCAAGCAGTTGGCTCCCATGGTGGAGGCGGATGTAGGGGAGGAGAGGAGGCCGTGGCAGTCTCCACGGCGAAGGGCCTTTCTTTGCCCCACTGCACTGGGTACATACTCGCACACATTCATTACAATTAATATAAACCAGTACAGTCATTAGTTTTGCTTCGCAATGTGATGCTGAAATCAAATGCATATATACTTTTGAACACAGGTCGACGGTCTTCCTTTCACTTAGAGTGTCTGAGAAAACATAACAGACCTGACGTTTCTCAGAAAACAGCACTACCACTGCACCTAGTGCATCATCAGGTGAGCTTATGCACACGCACATACAAACACATGCTTGACAAATGTTTTTTTGTCCATTTCACTTAGTCATGTTCTGGTTTTTAAAGGCTCTGGCTGTGGCAGGGTTGAGTCCCTTGCTGAGACGGAGTCATTCTCCGACGCTGTTCACGCGTCTGTGTTCCACACCTCCTGCGAGTCCCAGCGGCCGCTGCGGGGGAGGGCCGTGCTACCAGCCCGTTCCGTCTCTGCGGTTGGAGGGCAGCGGATCTTACGAGAAACTCAACAGCAGCATGCCGTCTGTGAACTGCAGCTCGTGGTACAGTGACAGTAACGGCAACCACAGCGGAAGCGTGCAGAGGACGCAGCGACCCGTGTCCCTCACAGTTCCTCCGGTCACACGCAGAGACTCCATATCCCTTGCACACGGGAGCGCCGGCAGCCTCGTGGAGGCGGTAAGCCGCATTTTCTCTTTCTTTAAGCAAGACGCTACAGGCCAAACCGTTGCATTGGTCATTATTTTTGCACTGGTCGTTTTTAAGGTTTAGGGCTATTTTGTTTGCAAAAATTAGTCATCTTTCAAACTAGTGGATAGAAAACATCCAAAAATACACATTTAAGTGTTTATTTTTTTACACTTCATCTATTTGCTTCTTAGATGTTAATTACAGTACATACCTTGAATTAATGTTTTCTCAAAAGGAGTTTTTTCTCATGCACCAAAACAGAAATCTTCATGTCAGTAGCCCTTCCAAACACCAAACTTTACAGTTTTTATTCCTATCTTTATTCTAAAGGTTTTTACAATTGTGTTTTTTTCATATAACATTTATAACAAGTTATTATTAAATATTGTGATTTTTTTCTGGCTGTTGATAGTATTTTCTATGTGAGTATTTCTGCCCCTGAATAAAAAGTTTAAAATTCAGTAGTAATTGAGACTTTTTAACTCACAAATCTCACTTTTTTTTCACAATCGTGAGTTTACATCAGACTTTTTTGTCAGAATTGTTATATATAAAGTCAAGATTTGTGGGATATAAACGCACAATTGCAAGAAATAAAGTCATAATTGCGAGATATATGACATTTTTTCAGATATGTGTTTGTATATCACAATTTTGATTAATAACTCTTCAATCATGTCAGAATTGCGAGATATAAACTTGCAATTCTGAGAAAAATGTCACAATTGCAAGATATAAACTCTCAATTTTTCTTGCAATTTTTACAACTTGCAACTGCGACTTTGTCAGAATTATGAGATAAAGTCAGAACTGCAGGATGTAAACTCCTAATTGCTCAAAATAAACTTGAAATTCTGAGAAAAAAGTCAGAATTAGGAGTTTACATAAAAAAAAGTCAGAAATGCTTGTTTATATCATGCACTTCTGAAAAAAAAATCTGAATTACACGTTTATATCTCGCAATAGTTTTTTTTTCCCCACAGAATTAAGTCAGAATTGTGAGACACAAACACTATTACCAGCAATTGCGTGTTTATATCTCGCAATTCTGACCTAATTCTGAGAAAAAAAATCACAATTGTGAAATAATTTCTCTCAGAATTGAGTTTTTAAAGTTCTTAAAACTCACAATTCTGTCAGATACTTACAAGATATAAACTTTCAATTCTGAGAAAAAAAAGTCTGTTTTGAAACTCAGAAATAGTTTATATCTCACAGTTGACTTTTTTTCAGAATTGCGAGATGTAAACTAGCAGTTGCAAGAAAATAAGTCAGAATTGTAAAATAAAAAATTGCAATTACCTTTTTTATTTTTATTTTATTTATTCAGTGGCAGAAACGGGATATAAACTTGGAATTGAAAGGGAAAAAGGTCAGAATTGCAAGATACAAACTCACATTTGCAAGAAAAAAGGTCTGAATTGCTTTTAAAAGAATTGTCAGAATTATGAGTTCATTCTAAAAAAAAAAGTCAGGATTGTGAGAAAAAAGTCAGAATTGTGAGATACAAACTCGCATTTATGAGAAAAAAAAAACTCAAGAGTTGCAAGATATAAACTTGGATTTCGAAGAAAAAAAAAATCAGAATTGTGAGAAAAAAGTTAGAATTGGCTTCCATAACTTTCAGACTTATAGAGTGATAAAGATAAAAAATCCTCCCTGTTAAAACATTTAATTACGATTTGAACATAGCTTTACCTAGATTTCTGGACTGGAAATGTATGCAAATTAGTGCAAATGAAATTAGATAATGCCTCATTTGCACATTTAAACAAAACACTTGCAATACAAAATTATCTTAATATACTGTGATTAATTAAGTGGAGAAAGTGGTGTGATATTTAATAGTTCCTTTTTTAATACCATATTCTCCTACACTACACAAAAAATAACAATTCTTTATTGACATCTATGGTTTCATGAAGAACCTTTAGCATACATCAACCGTTTTCACTGCACAAAAAAGAAAATATCAAAATGTTTCACTAAGAAAAGAACCATTTATTTGAGGACCTGACATTGCTGCAAAAACACCCTTAAAAGGATAGTTCACCCAAAAATGACAATTCTGTCATTACTCACTCACCCTCATGTTGTTCAAAACCCAAGACCTTCGTTCATCTTCATCTTCGGAACACAAATAAATATATTTTTAATGAAATCCAAGAGCTTCTGACCCTGCATAGACAGCAACGCAACTGACACATTCAAGGCCCAGAAAGGTAGTAAGGAATTGTTAAAATAGTCCAAATGACATCAGTGTTTTAAGAGTATTAGGTGTGTTCAAAAGTTTTCGTTCTTTTTTTCCTCAGGTGTTGATATCCGAGGGTTTGGGTCACTATGCACAGGATCCCTCCTTCATCCAGGTAGCGAAGCAGGAGCTAGCGGACGCCTGCGACATGACCATGGAGGAGATGGAGAACGCCGCAGATAACATTCTCAACGCCAACGCGCCGCCCAACGCCAACGGAAACCTGCTACCCTTCATACAGTGCAGAGACACTGGCTCGCAGGAGTCCCGTTGCAGCCACGCGCTGGGCCTCTCGACCGCCTCGGGCTCCGACGAGCTTTTGGGGGCAGAGCTAGAGCACTCCGAGGGCCCGAGCCAGCGAAACAGCACTCTGATGGAGGACGAGGACATGGAGTGCGTGACGAGCTTGTAGGGGGAACCGCAGCAGCACGGAGGACTTCCTGTGTCTTAGCCCAGCTCTCTCTGAGGACACTGCTGTCCTGCAGTCTGACCCGTCTGTTGCGTGTACCTACCGTAGGGGTATAAGGCCATTCTGCTTAGCTGAGACCGAGTTGGTTTTTTAGTTCGTCCGTGTGTTTGCGAGAGCACGAGCGAGTAGGCGTGTGTACATGTTTGTGTGTGTGTGTGTGTGTGTGTTTCTAAAGTGCCTCACAGTTCTCACAACCTTGATTGCAGTACGGAAACGTAACCCTGACCGAGCAGGGAACGAAGATGCGGAAAGATGCGCCGTTGGGATCTGTCCGCCGGCGTGCGGCGGTAGGACTCGATGGCCGCAGCGTCTGTGTGGACGCGTGGTGCCGAGCAGGTGGATCTCGAGGGGCCGTGGAGCCGTCACAGGTTTGAGAGATGCTCAGAGGGACACATTGGAGCGGCTCTCTCTTTCCTTTCACGGGGCTGTCCGTCCATTCATCCATCCAGCTTTTTCTTTTGTGTTCATTTGATGAGTTTGCTGCTTTCTGGATTTGATTTCTCTAGTTAAGCCTGCAGCTTTTCTTTTCATCAGCGGAAGACTGAACTCCCTGAATTGCTCTTTCTCGTGTACCGTTACGGCTTTCAGGTAGCTGCTAGCTGTGCAAGGTACGGGTCATTGCATCAGTGGCCTTTTAATCCGGATCTGCTTCAGGTTTTGTTTTGTTTTTTCAGCATTTAGTGTTTGTAATGTTGTTTATCTTGGATTGCACACAGATGGATGCTGTTTTTATTTCTTAAATTATTATTATTATTATTATTATTGAAGGCATTTAAGATGTTTATGCCAGATGCAGTGTTGTGAATCTAACGCCTCTGACAGACACACACACAAAAAAATTATTTATTTATTTATTCCTGTCAGAGGCAAAGCGTGTTCCGCCGGGGGGGTTGGGGGGGGGTCCGGTCTCTCTCACAATGTTTATTGGTAGCTCACAAGCTGTAAATGAGCGGTGTCACTCACCTGGACGCAGGTAGCACTGACAGGTCTCATGGCTGCTGTTGGATCGGACTCAAACTACTGACATTTCTTCACTGCTGATCTCCAGAAACATTCAGCCGACAGCTGCGATTCTGTCACGGTCCCACCTGCTCGACACAGGAAACAGCAGATCTTCGGAAGGTCAGTAAAGGTGCACTTTGAGGAGAGGAAGGGTGGAGTATTCAGGGATGTCTGGGTAGCGCATCATTTCAAAAGAAAAAAAAAACTCTATAATGTAGTTCACACAGGGCTAAATATATGACCATCATTATGAAAGTACCAACATCAGCAGTGTCATCATCATACAATGTTATTGATTGCTATTATTATTATTACTACTATTATTGTTAAGGATATTTTTCTGCTGGGTTTAGCACTGTTTCCATGCAGTTGGGCAGACACACAGAGAACTACTTATCGATCTATTATGCAAATAAGGTGTTGAAGCGTTAGCATTGTGTTGGAAACGTGTCGACGGGATAGAAAACACATGCGCTGATGAGAAACCTGACCAATCCACTTCCAGGCGTCTCTCTGTTCGTGCCACACTAGACCGGGTTCGAAGTTCTGTCACCGTTTTGCACACTACTTCAGACGATATGAATTTCTCTTTCCATATATGAATAGATAACCGACTATTTTTGTCCAGCTGACTCTTCACTTTCTATAACACCGCATTCGATCTCAGTCTCCAGTCCTGTGCTGTTGTTTAGTTTTGTTTTGGTTGAATGAGTTCCTGAATGTTTACAGGAGGTCTCTGCTCTGAGGACGATGCAAAGCTTGTGAAAACAAACGTGACAAATGTAGCCAGAACCCACCTGCTCTGTTCCAAAGCCGCCACCACACCCTCATATCTCCTACACACACGTGCCATATGTCATTGTGAGGCTGCCCCAGGCATATTATCGAGGCCTTGGTTGTGTACGTGTGCGAGTTTCTCCGTGTTTAGCATATATGCAGAGTGCGGAAACGAGCACGTCTGTGTGGTGTTCGTATATGTTAGTATATGCAGGATGAGTGCGTGAGTGCATGCGTACGTGCTTGCATACCACAAGATATGCAAAAACAATGCAATAACTTTGACTGTACAACAGTTTCCTTCAGATCTACAGCTGTACAAAAATCTACGATACAGAGAGAAATATATTCACTGTTGTGTATTAAGTTACAGAACTTTAAATTGAAGAACCTGTCATACTTGAAATCGGGTGCATTTGAGTATTGAGTATTTTGAAATAATCTTGTGCGGGTCAGTTCGGTTCGATGTTTTTCTTCTGTTGGTTTCAATTATCTCTGCATGAGGATTCTTTTTGGTGTGCCAAGCGTTTTGACTAACTATTTTGTTTTGTTTTCATTTTTTAAACATTGAGGAAACACTGATGACTAGGAGCGAAGGTGTAAATATACGGACGGAGGAGAGAAGCGTCTCGTTGGTGTGAAAATGATTTTGCATATCTTGTGCTCAGCTGAAAGGTGCATGATACGCAAGAGCAGCTCTCTCTCTTTCACTCGCTTTTTCCCCTCTTTATCTTTTCATTCACTCACCCTCCTTGTCCTGTCTTCGGCAGACATCACAGTGAAGGCGTTTTGTTGGTCATGCACATTAATTCCTGAGGCGGAAGCATTCGAAATCCCCTTTCATTTAAGTCTCATGGACAATCTGCGTTCGGCGAGGAGATTTAGCTTGAATTTTCTGTTCTTGTCTTTGCCAGGCGGAGCCCTCCTCTCCCTTCATTAGCCAATGATTGTATATTTTTATGGACTTATGGTAAAGAACTAACACATGAAAAGAGACAATATAAACTCATCTATATCTGCTGAATGTCAGGGTTAAAATGGCTACACACAACTGTGTTTGAGAATGTATGTAGTGACTACGTATAGATAGAAATTAAATCTATGATAGAGAAATATAGAGTAATTCATCATTCGTAGTAGCTCCTTTTGAAACTCTGGATGGTTGGGTGTTGAGTGCAATGAGATTAATCGTGATTCCGAATCCGAGGGCTTTTTCACAGCTGCTTTTTATTCAGATCAACGCATCACGTTCCCCTCCGAGCACCTGCACATGATAGAACAGCGTGGAAAAGCCACAAGCTTTCGTGACACAAAAGCAGCGCCTGTGTTGAATGGAACTACGCTTAATGAATGAACACAGAGAGCTGTCTGCTCAGGCCTTGGGGAAATGTACCAAATATTTGACTGAATATTTTATTAGTTGCTCAGTGAGGTTTTTGCCCAAATGGTTGTAATGTAGCTTTTCTTCTCTCAGAGAATCAGAAGTTATTTTATATATTTTAATATATGAGAGATATTTATCAGATGGAAGTTTAGATATTTCATGAAGGTGATGTGATGGATGATATTTCAGAAGGGGAAGTGTAGGTTGCTCTCCTGATGGATTTTGGTTTGCCATCTGTAGCAGTAGCACATAAGTTTCCCCAGTTAAAGGGTGTATTGGAAAATGGTTTTAAATGCATTTAATGCCTAATATTTTTGGAAATATATAACCCCCCTCAGAAAAAAGTTAGAACTATTCATAACAAATGAGCAGCATTCGAGTTCACGTCGTTAGGGTGTTTTCGTTTCGTTTGGATAAACCCAGTAAAGTGGATTTATTAAGGACGTTCAAGCTGAGGTTCAAGCATCGTTCCGGGTTTATGCGTGTTCGTATGGCAATTCTGCATGTGTCAGACTGAAGGAACGTGCCGTGGGGGTTGACCTTTGACCCGGAGAAAGCCTGGACAGGTGCAATGTCTGCCCTCTGGTTTAACCTTTGTGTAGCACGTATCTCTAATGTCCTCCTTTATATGACTGTTAATTTGATATTATAAGTTAATGTAGTGCATTAATGAGTTTTAATGATAACCTAAAAGCTAAGGTGGTGATGCAATAATCACAATTTGCACATTTAAACCACGTTTAGTTCGACACGTCGTTCACATTATCCAAGTAACGGATGAATTTATGCATAGATGATTTTTAGCTGTCGTGTAAATATTAATTTCGCCCTAAGCTCAAAACGTCAATCTTGCCATAGTTTCATTTCAACAGGTGGGACGATAACTAATGCAGATTTGTTCGGCGTTTTTTAGTGCACTGATTGCGACACCAATTTGAGGTTTTCGAGTGGCATTTCCCCGCCTCTAGTTCCACCCAGCGAATGTAGCACTAGAGACATGAAGGAGATGGTCGGAACGGTAATGATTAGGATGAGGAGCTCAAAGAGTTAATATTGCACAAATCTCCATGTATGAGTAAACCTTTTAACAACTTCTTCTTGCTTTCTTTCTGCAGAGATGGAAGTAATGCTCTGTTTGATGGCTTGATTTGTTGGGTCTCTCTTTCTCTAATGGGTGGCAGGACTGAGGGAGTCGATTCCCAGACGCTCGCTCGTCTACAGATGCAGCCCGCGATTCTTTCTGTTAATGCCACTATTTTCCTGCGGTCGGAGGCGATTCGGTTTACGTTTAAAGAGAGGTATCTTTGAGCGGATCGTCTCAGTTGCTTTATTTTCGAGCAAGTGCGAACGGGAAGTGTAGTCTCGAGGTCCTGAGCTGTTTGTTAGATTAACGAGCTGAAGTAAAATTAGATGCGTGTCGTGCTTTTGGTAGAATTCGAAGGCATCAGTGCTGACCATTCAGGTCTCTCACGAAACACCGTCAGAGGTCATTCCCATTTTGGAGTATTTAATCGAGTTTAGACCCCAGGTGTTATTGAAAACTCTGTGAGACGTCTGCATGGTCTGTCATTCCCTCCTCTACTTTTGCTGAGACTCTTTTGTTTCATTTCATCATTCTTTCATTTGTTCATTTAGATTTTAAAAAGAGTACGCTACGTAAATCTGAAGATTCAATCACTTTTTCTACTCCTATTTTCAAAAAAAAAGTGAACGAAAAAACGACAAAAAATTGGATTTGTAAATAAGTGATTGTACAGTTTGTATCTGTATCTGTCAGTCTGTCTTTGGTGACAGAGTGTGTCTTGCTTATAACGCACGCTACCAGTAAATAAAAACTAAAAAATATCTTTAGATTGTATGGTTCTTGACAGGAAGTTTTAAATTAATCTCTGCTGTATATTCCTGTAATATTGCATTTTTATCTGAGGAATGATGTTATTAAACAATTGCAAATAAAGTGAATTTCCTAAGGTTTGGTTCTTCTCCATCTTATGAACAATTACGACAAAGTCCACAGGTAAGATCTCACCTGAACAATGTTATTCCAATATATATGTCGTTTTATTATGGGCGCAGCATGATATTTTAAATGACAAATCATATTAAATCAAAATAGATATCTAATACATTTTTGAACATTCATACTGCATTAAATCCAGAGACCAGCCACTGGATTAGCACAATCTGCAGCTGCAAAACTAATTTATAAAAATGCAACCTGTATAGAGCATAACCATATATCTTTGTCTGCATACTTCCTGGGTTTCTGTTTAGATGGACAAGAGCGTGTCCTTCTGGTTGATCTTCCGTGACTCTCCGTGATGAAGTGTGAAGAACAGATCTGGATTCAGTCCATGATTCACCATAGCCTCATGCAAACGTGCTGGAGGGTCAAGATAATGCTGAGAGAGAGAGAGAGAGAGAGAGAGAAAGAGAGAGAGAGAAATGAACAGAACGGAACGGCATGTAATTATATACACACACACTACTGTTCAAAAGTTTGGGGTCGGTAAAATATTTACACGCTCTTGAAAAATGTTTCGAGAATATAGTCAAAATGTTTCAAGAATACAGTCAAAATGTTTCGAGAATAAAGTCTAAATGTTTCAAAAATACAGTCAAAATGTTTCGAGAATACAGTCAAAATGTTTCGAGAATAAAGTCTAAATGTTTCGAGAATAAAGTCTAAATGTTTCGAGAATAAAGTTGAAATGTTTCGAGAATACCGTCAAAATGTTTTGAGAATAAAGTCTAAATGTTTCGAGAATAAAGTTGAAATGTTTCGAGAACACAGTCAAAATGTTCAGAGAATAAAGTCTAAATGTTTGGAGAATACAGTCAAAATGTTTTGAGAAAAAAGTCGAAATGTTTCGAGAATAAAGTTGAAATGTTTCGAGAATATAGCCAAAATGTTTTGAGAATAAAGTCGAAATTACGAGAATAAAGTCAAATATTTCGAGAATCAGGTTGAAATATTTTGAGAATAAACTTTAAATATTTTGAGAATAAAGTCGAAATTACAAGATTAAAGTTGAAATATTTCGTGAATAAAGTCGAAATTACGAGAATATAGTCGAAATTACGAGAATAAAGTCAAAATGTTTCGAGAATAAAGCTGAAATGTTCCTAGTATAAAATCGAAATTACGAGAAGAAAGTTTAAATATTTCGAGAATAAAGTCGAAATATTTCGAGAATAAAGTCAAAATATTTCGAGAATAAAGTCAAAATATTTCGAGAATCAGGTTGAAATATTTTGAGACTAAAGTTGAAATATTTTGAGAATAAAGTCGAAATTACGAGAATAAAGTCAAAATGTTTCGAGAATAAAGCCGAAATGTTCCTAGTATAAAATCGAAATTACGAGAATAAAGTTGAAATATTTCAAGAATAAATTCGAAATATTTTGAGAATAAAGTCGAAATTACGAGAATAAAGTCAAAATGTTTCGAGAATAAAGCCGAAATGTTCCTAGTATAAAATCGAAATTACGAGAATAAAGTTGAAATATTTCGAGAATAAAGTCGAAATATTTCGAGAATCAGGTTGAAATATTTTGAGAATAAAGTCGAAATATTTTGAGAATAAAGCCGAAATTACGAGAATAAAGTCGAAATTACGAGAATAAAGTCAAAATGTTTCGAGAATAAAGCCGAAATGTTCCTAGTATAAAATCGAAATTACGAGAATAAAGTTGAAATATTTCGAGAATAAAGTCGAAATATTTCGAGAATAAAGTCGAAATATTTCGAGAATAAAGTCAAAATATTTCGAGAATCAGGTTGAAATATTTTGAGAATAAAGTCGAAATTACGAGAATAAAGTCAAAATGTTTCGAGAATAAAGACGAAATGTTCCTAGTATAAAATCGAAATTACGAGAATAAAGTTGAAATATTTCGAGAATCAGGTTGAAATATTTTGAGAATAAAGTCGAAATATTTTGAGAATAAAGTTGAAATTACAAGAATAAAGTCAAAATGTTTGGAGAATAAAGTTGAAATGTTTGGAGAATACAGTCAAAATGTTCCGAGAATAAAGTCTAAATGTTTGGAGAATACAGTCAAAATGTTTTGAGAAAAAAATCGAAATGTTTCGAGAATAAAGTTGAAATGTTTCGAGAATATAGTCAAAATGTTCCGATAATAAAGTCTAAATGTTTGGAGAATACAGTCAAAATGTTTTGAGAAAAAAATCGAAATGTTTCGAGAATAAAGTTGAAATGTTTCGAGAATACAGTCAAAATGTTCCGATAATAAAGTCTAAATGTTTGGAGAATACAGTCAAAATGTTTTGAGAAAAAAGTCGAAATGTTTCGAGAATAAAGTTGAAATGTTTCGAGAATAAAGTTGAAATGTTTCGAGAATAAAGTTGAAATGTTTCGAGAATAAAGTTGAAATGTTTCGAGAATACAGTCAAAATGTTCCGATAATAAAGTCTAAATGTTTGGAGAATACAGTCAAAATGTTTTGAGAAAAAAGTCGAAATGTTTCGAGAATAAAGTTGAAATGTTTCGAGAATATAGCCAAAATTTTTTGAGAATAAAGTCGAAATTACGAGAATAAAGTTGAAATATTTCGAGAATAAAGTCAAAATATTTTGAGAATAAAGTCGAAATTACGAGAATAAAGTTGAAATATTTCGAGAATAAAGTCAAAATATTTTGAGAATAAAGTCGAAATTACGAGAATAAAGTTGAAATATTTCGAGAATAAAGTCAAAATATTTTGAGAATAAAGTCGAAATTACGAGAATAAAGTCTAAATGTTTGGAGAATACAGTCAAAATGTTTTGAGAAAAAAGTCGAAATGTTTTGAGAATAAAGTTGAAATGTTTTTCGAGAATACAGTCAAAATGTTCCGAGAATAAAGTCTAAATGTTTGGAGAATACAGTCAAAATGTTTTGAGAAAAAAGTCGAAATGTTTTGAGAATAAAGTTGAAATGTTTTTCGAGAATACAGTCAAAATGTTTTGAGAAAAAAGTCTAAATGTTTCGAGAATAAAGTTGAAATTTTTCGAGAATATAGCCAAAATGTTTTGAGAATAAAGTCGAAATTACGAGAATAAAGTTGAAATATTTCGAGAATAAAGTCGAAATATTTCGAGAATCAGGTTGAAATATTTTGAGAATAAACTTTAAATATTTTGAGAATAAAGTCGAAATTACAAGATTAAAGTTGAAATATTTCATGAATAAAGTCGAAATTACGAGAATATAGTCGAAATGTTTCGAGAATAAAGTCAAAATGTTTCGAGAATAAAACCGAAATGTTCCTAGTATAAAATCGAAATTACGAGAATAAAGTTGAAATATTTCAAGAATAAAGTCGAAATATTTTGAGAATAAAGTCAAAATATTTTGAGAATAAAGTCGAAATTACGAGAATAAAGTCAAAATATTTTGAGAATAAAGTCGAAATTACGAGAATAAAGTCAAAATGTTTTGAGAATAAAGCCGAAATGTTCCTAGTATAAAATCGAAATTACGAGAATAAAGTTGAAATATTTCAAGAATAAAGTCGAAATATTTTGAGAATAAAGTCAAAATATTTTGAGAATAAAGTCGAAATTACGAGAATAAAGTCAAAATGTTTAGAGAATAAAGCCGAAATGTTCCTAGTATAAAATCGAAATTACAAGAATAAAGTCAAAATGTTTGGAGAATACAGTCAAAATGTTTTGAGAAAAAAGTCTAAATGTTTCGAGAATAAAGTTGAAATGTTTCGAGAATATAGCCAAAATTTTTTGAGAATAAAGTCTAAATTACGAGAATAAAGTTGAAATATTTCAAGAATAAAGTTGAAATATTTCAAGAATAAAGTCAAAATATTTTGAGAATAAAGTCAAAATATTTTGAGAATAAAGTCGAAATTACGAGAATAAAGTCAAAATGTTTTGAGAATAAAGCCGAAATGTTCCTAGTATAAAATCGAAATTACGAGAATAAAGTTGAAATATTTCAAGAATAAAGTCGAAATATTTCAAGAATAAAGTCGAAATATTTTGAGAATAAAGTCAAAATATTTTGAGAATAAAGTCGAAATTACGAGAATAAAGTCAAAATGTTTAGAGAATAAAGCCGAAATGTTCCTAGTATAAAATCGAAATTACGAGAATAAAGTCGAAATTACAAGAATAAAGTCAAAATGTTCCGAGAATAAAGTCTAAATGTTTGGAGAATACAGTCAAAATGTTTTGAGAAAAAAGTCGAAATGTTTCGAGAATAAAGTTGAAATGTTTCGAGAATATAGCCAAAATGTTTTGAGAATAAAGTCGAAATTACGAGAATAAAGTTGAAATATTTCGAGAATAAAGTCGAAATATTTCGAGAATCAGGTTGAAATATTTTGAGAATAAACTTTAAATATTTTGAGAATAAAATCGAAATTACAAGATTAAAGTTGAAATATTTCGTGAATAAAGTCGAAATTACGAGAATATAGTCGAAATGTTTCGAGAATAAAGTCAAAAAAATAAAACCGAAATGTTCCTAGTATAAAATCGAAATTACGAGAATAAAGTTGAAATATTTCAAGAATAAAGTCGAAATATTTTGAGAATAAAGTCAAAATATTTTGAGAATAAAGTCGAAATTACGAGAATAAAGTCAAAATGTTTTGAGAATAAAGCCGAAATGTTCCTAGTATAAAATCGAAATTACGAGAATAAAGTCGAAATATTTCGAGAATAAAGTCGAAATATTTCGAGAATCAGGTTGAAATGTTTTGAGAATAAAGTCGAAATATTTTGAGAATAAAGTCGAAATTACAAGAATAAAGTCAAAATGTTTCGAGAATAAAGTCGAAATGTTCCTAGTATAAAGTCGAAATGTTTCGAGAATAAAGTCGAAATGTTCCGAGAATAAAGTCGAAATGTTCCGAGAATAAAGTTGAAATGTTCCGAGAATAAAGTCGAAATGTTTCGAGAATAAAGTCGAAATGTTTCGAGAATAAAGTCGAAATGTTTCGAGAATAAAGTCGAAATGTTTCGAGAATAAAGTCGAAATGTTTCGAGAATAAAGTCGAAATGTTCGGAGAATAAAGTCAAAATGTTTCGAGAATAAAGTCGAAATGTTCGGAGAATAAAGTCGAAATGTTCGGAGAATAAAGTCGAAATGTTCGGAGAATAAAGTCGAAATGTTTCGAGAATAAAGTTGAAATGTTTCGAGAATAAAGTCGTAATTTTCCGAGAATAAAGTCGTAATTTTCCGAGAATAAACTTCTCTAGGATGACTAAATCCTTGAATTGTAACTTAAATCTGGAAACCTGCTCGAAACTGTCTAAATAATTCTTTAGGCTAGACTCCCTCAGAGAGGCATGAATACGTAGACGCAACAGAGAAGCCTGACGCAATACAACAACAAAGACTGGACTCCCCAACCACAGCTGGACAACAATTACACACAATCAGAGCAGTGACAGCTGGCCAGCTCAGTGGAGGCCATTCACACTGAGAGAATGAACGTGTGGGAGAGACAGACAAGCTCATACCTCATAGGCCAAAGCAAACGTCCCCCAGTGAATGGCCAGCGATGCTTTCGCCTGAATGTCCATGTGAATCTGAACAGCCTCTTCAGGGTCCACGTGCTGAGACTTCATGATTCCTCTAAGAAAGACAAGTTATATCATGCACTTCAAAAACCCATTAGAAAACACACAATATTTATAATATCAAATAAGGTTCATTTGACAACTAGATTAGGAAGCAAACTTCTCTTTACAGTCTTACCTGGGCAGGTACGCTCCAATCGGGATTGCAGCGAGGTCGAATGGTCCGAAGCGTTTTCCAATCTCTTTAAATGCTGAACAGTATCCCGTATCCCCAGCGAAGAAGAAGCGACAATGTGGGCCTACGATTGTCCAGCTTCCCCATAATGCTTTGTTGTCATCCACAGGCGTGCGTTTGCACCAGTGCTGTGCTGGTGTGCAAAAAAATGTGACATTGTCGTGCCCGGGAATGCGGCTTCCCACCCACCAGTCCAGCTCTGTGACATTCTCACAACCTGCTTTCTGCATCCATTCAGCCAGCCCGAGTGGCACAAACCAGCGCAAACCAGACCCGAAGCGAGCATTGAGTGCTGCCACAGAGTCTGCATCGAGGTGGTCATAGTGTGTGTGACTGATCACCACTGCGTCTAGGCGAGGAAGCTGCTCGACGGTGCATGGTGGGTCACGGTAACGCTTCGGGCCCATGAATGGCACCGGAGAGGCTCTTTGGCTGAACATGGGATCAGTCAGAAGCACCAGTCCTTCCATCTCCACCAGTACTGTGGCATGACCCAGCCAGGTCACTCGCAAAGATGAGCTTGTCTGCCCACACTGATCTGGCCTCTGGACGAAATACGGCTCCAAAACCGGCAAATCACGGTCTAGAACCTGAGGATAGAAGAAAACATTTTTAAATTAGTATTTTTTTTTTTTTTTACATTCAGCTTTAACTAATAATAATGTGTATTTCTTATTAACTTTATTTTAGTTTATATTAATAGTTTAAATTTGTTTTTTATTTTAATTTGCTTATAATTTTGTAATAAAGATGTCACAAACATTTATATAAAATTTACATTTTAATTATATAGTTACTTTTATACCTATTTGTAATGATAAAATGCATTAGTTAATATAAAATGTAATATATATTCAAATACAATTATATTTTAAATTTGTACATATGGTATGTAGTTATTATAAACATTTTATTTATATATATCATAAGTAAAAAACAGTCATAAGCAGCACGGGTATATTTGTAGCAGTAGCCAAAAATACATTGTATGGGTCAAAATTATTGATTTTTCTTTTATGCCAAATATTAATGATTAAACACTATCCTAAATGTAATAACTGCTCTTAATAACTGCAACTATTAATAATCCAAATTATATTGTTACTTTTTCATTGTTAAAATTGTATATACATTTAAAGTGCCCCTATTATGCCATTTTAAAGGTAGTTAATATTGTTGTAATAGTCTCTTAAAACAGGTTTACATGTATGCAAGTTCAAAAAACACTTAGTTTTCTCCAAAATTAGATTTATTTTTACCCCATTTCTAAATGATTCGTAAACGACTCGTGTGAAGCAGTTCGAAGAATCAGTCTCTCTAAACCCCTCCTTTCCGTGAGCCCTCACTGCTGTGATTGGTCAGATGGTGCAGTCCTTTTGGATTGGTCTACCGCTACAGCGCAAAACGAAACGCCCATTGGCATAACTGAATGACAGCTGCTGAGACCTGTTAATGCATAGAAAAGATAGCCTCGATTTTACCCTATCAATTCGAGCCGGAGTCTGACGATGAAACGGTTGAAGTGTCACATCGACAAGAAACTGTTTTGCAAGCACGACCGGAGCAGGACGTTTCTCAGTGGGTGTCATATGTTAACTGTGGACAGTGTTTGCAATTTGCTTTTGTAAGCGAACCGGGCACACCTCTACGTTGTGAACTTCAACACTGTAACGTAAAACCCATAACACTGCGTTAAGCCATCGTTTATCATTATCATTACTTAAACTAATAAGGCAGACAGACAGTCAAGCTGCATCAATCACAAGACTTTTTAGACTACATTGCACTCACAGCTGAACAACAGAACTACAGAAACGCAAGTTAGCCGGTTACCAAGACATGTGCGGGGTTGTTACACACCATAACGTACACAAAGACGTATTTTGAATGATCGCTAGAAAATACAATTATTAATCATACTTACAGGTAGAAGTTCAGAGGAGCAAGCCGGTCCAAATAAACTGGGCACTGATCCATTTTTTAAAACCAAGCGTTTGGTGAATCTCGCGTTGTAACGTTACTCCCCAAGATTAGAAAAGCAGTCATCAGTAAAATGACGCGAACACAACACAAGATTGGCATTGGACTGCTGAGGTGTTGAAAAAATTAATGTTAACCACTGATAGTTTCATCTTTTGGAAGGGCATATAAAACAAATTAACTCTCACAGGCTGTCACAGCGCAGGGCGTCTTCTTGACATGATGTAATCCACGTGAAAATGGTAGGCCTGCTGTTTATGGGCGGGCAAGTTGTTCGCGAAATTGAATGTGGGCGGACATTACGCAAATGTGTAGCTCGTGACGTGTGGCCGTTACAGAAAAAAGATTCGAATTGCTGACGACTTGTTTAGGCGAATGTGAGCCGACTCTTTTTTTTGATAGACAAAAACTTTATTTATAGTGCACTGTCAGCGTCACAACTTTGCAGATAGTTTATGTTCACATACAGCTACATGACACACTACATGAAATATCATATTTGAAAAGGCATGATAGGGGCACTTTAAATACAATTTTAATTTGCACATACAGTATATAATTATATATATACACACAGTACAGACCAAAAGTTTGGACACACCTTCTCATTCAAATGAATGAGAAGTTGTGTCCAAACTTTTGGTCTGTACTGTATATTTTTCTGTTTATTAAAGTTTTAACTCTACATTTGTGCAGTTTTCAGTGGGTTAGTGATATTTTTTTAAATATATATAAATTAACAAATATTTTTTACATGGGTTTTTATACAAAAACTGCTTTTAAAATTCAATTTATAAAAAAACCCACATTTCTAACTTTAATTCATGGGGATAACATGGATAATTTCACTTGGTTTAGTGTAAGATTTTTGCCCATCTTTTGGAAAATCCAGTTTTAAAAGTAAAAAAACAACTACAAATAACTTTTACCAGTAGGTGGCTGCAGAGCTCCACTATTTGCTATTTGACCACCTGAAAGATATTTTTTTACAAGTTTTTTTCAGTTGAATTCATATCTACAGTACAGACCAAAATTTGGAGACACCTGAATGAGAAGGTGTGTCCAAACTTTTGGTCTGTTCTGTATATATATATATATATATATATAATTCTAATTGCAGAAATTATTATAAAATGTAATATTATTTAATATTACATTTGCTTTTATATGAAATACTTCATTTTATATACATTAATAATACTTACTAAAACAATTTATAAATGCATAAATAAAAATAAAATATACATATTCCTTTATATGAAATTACTATTTATATTCATACATTTATGATATATTTACTTTTTTACAGCTATTTATTAAAATTACACATTACACAATTATATATATATTTACTATTATATAAATTGATTACATTTGATAATTTCAATGTAATAATTGTATATTAAATCATTTTATAACAATGCATACATTTAGAATTATTATAAATATGTAAAGTAAATATGTTATGCATACACAAAGCAGTCATTCTTTCAAAATTAAACACATTAAATGTTATATTTAGAAATGTATAAGTATAAATAGGTATATAAAAAATATATAATATAAATGTACAAAATGGCAAAAATGTAAATATATAATTCAAAACAATCATAAAATGTATAAATATAAAATTCAATATAAAATTTAACAGAAATATATAATGTAAATAATGCTCCTTTTTAAAAAATTACTTCACTATTCAGAGCAAATTACTTGTTATATGCAATGTAGCTGCCATCTTTTTACATCTTTCTAATAGAATTAGAACAGAGTAATCATATTTTTATTCTGTTTATTATTTCTGTTTATTCTGCTCATTCTATTAAATTCGTATACAAATAATCAATGTTTTAAAGCTCAGGAAAGGTCTTTGTGTGACATTTCAAATTCCACACTGCTGATTCAATGCATTCCTGATGAGTGAGTAAGTAAGTAAGTGTGTGTGTGTGTGTGTGTGTGTGTGTGTGTGTGTGTGTGTGTGTGTGTGTACCTCTTTGGCACTGGGAACATTACTGTTGTTCTTCTCTGTGAGGAACAGGCGAGCAATGGTGCTGTAGGAGGGGAACTGCCATGTTGTCCAAGGGTTCACAAAGCATCCATGAGAGTCCCTTCTGGAACAAGTAACATCTGGTTCTTGTCGGTTATCCAATGGGAAGTTATTCCCTGCAGTGACTAAAGGTTCCTCTGCCATGGACACCCCACCAGCAGCCGAACTGCACAAACAGCTGTTAAAAACACATTTGAGCTACTTCAGAATAAAACAGGTTACACACAAACCTTGAAAACTGCTTAAAATACACTGCTTAGTCAACTATGGCCATTATGGCTAGTAACCATTTATCTGCATATCGTTCTGTTTCTTTGTGTACATTTGCCTTTGTTATGTACTTGGAATGTGTATTTATCCTTTTGCACAGCTTGTTATCACCAACCACTTAGGAAGAACAAAACTGTTGACGCAAACTGGACTATGAACAACCTTACAGTGCGTGTTCTTTGGATTTGGCAGGTACGACCCTTTATAAATAAAATTGTTTAAATGTACACAATGTTAAACGTGCAGCCTCTCAAAAAGAGTGTGCTATATTTATCTAGGCATAAGATATATCACATTTATTAATGTAAACATTATACACCTCTATAAAAGACGTGGTAAATCTGAAGTAATGCATAATAGCGTGAGTTGCGCAGGTAGGTACGTACCGATGCGTCAGTTCTGCAAGCAGCAAACTCGAGTCTGTCAGTGTTGGGAGTGTCGCGAGCACACGAGTGCGCCTCTGATGTAAGCGCCACACTAGTAGAGCTGATGTATGAGCGGCCATAAGGGACAAAAACCTAAAAACGAAACGCGTCAAAGTTTAAACATGTTTGCTCTTTTTAGGCTATTTGACTAGAAAGCTAAACGGCTTATGATTATGCTATCAACTTTTACTTCCGTTTCTGTCATATCGGTGTAACATGCGTCGACCTGGTAGTTAAAACGTCGTAACAATCGTAATAACACGCCGTGTTTCACTTCGTTTACGTCGCTATACGTTGTTTGACTTGCTATAAAACGCCAGTTTGAATGTACAGAAGTTTCAAAGTTTCCTTGTAATAAGCAGTTGTACTAATTTCCACAGCCAGTAAGTTTGAACACACACTCAACGATGAGCGAAGCCAGACCAGACTAATTCACTGCTGATCCGTTCTGTCAAAACTGGAGTAAATATGCGTGTGAGCATACCCAACGTCCCTAAAATGACATAAAACATAAAACAGAGTCAATATTTTGAAATTAATTTCATATGAAAGCTGAAAAAAATAAGCTTACCATTGATGGTATGTCTTCATAATATTTGTTAGGATAGGACAATATTTGGCCGTGATGTTTGAAAATCTGGAATCTGAGGGTGCAAAAAAAAAAAAAAAAAAAAATTCTGAATATAAATACGGTTGTCCAAATAAAGTTCTCATCAATGCATATTACTTATCAAAAATTAAGTTTTGACATATGTACAGTAAGAAATTTACAAAATATCTTCATGGAACATGATCTTATATTTACTAAAAATATTTTAATGTTTTTGGCACAAAAGAAAAATCCGCAATTTTTACCAATACAATGTATTTTTGGCTATTGCTACAAATATACCTGTGCTACTTGAAGGAGGAGTTCACTTTCAGAACAAAAATTTACAGATAACGTACTCACCCCCTTGTCATCCAAGATGTTCATGTCTTTCTTTCTTCAGTCATAAAGAAATGGTGTTTTTTGAGGAAAACATTTTAGGATTTCTCTCCATATAATGGACGTCTATGGTGCCCCCGAGTTTAAACTTCCAAAATGCAGCTTCAAAGGACTCTAAATGATCCCAGCCGAGGAAGAAGGGTCTTATCTAGCGAAACGATCGGTTATTCCCTAAAAACATTTACAATTTATATACTTTTTAATCTCAAACGCTTGTCTTGTCTAGTGGTTCAAAAGTATATAAACTGTAATTTTTTTTTTTTTGAAAATAACCCATTGTTTTGCTAGATAAGACCCTTCTTTCTTCGGCTGTGATCGTTTAGAGCCATTTGAAGCTGCATTTTGGAAGTTCCAACTCGGGGGCACCATAAAAGTCCATTATATGGAGAGAAATCCTGAAATGTTTTCCTCAAAAAAACACAATTTCTTTACGACTTAGTCTTATTCCCTGCTGAAAAACAAAACCAAAACAGAAACCATCACAGCAATTTTATTGGTTTGCACAACAAATACTATTACAAACCATCAACTTTTAACCATGAAAACCATTTAAAATATATTCCTGTAGTGTGTTTTGGGACATATTACATTAGGATTTAGTGGTTTTATTAAGCCACCAATAAAAGGCGATCCAGTAGAAACCCACAGGGTCTATTACAGTTTCCAATAAAACTAATACAAGTCCCATTATAAAACCATTACAAATTATATGATGGTATCTATTGTTTTTTTTCTGCAGGGTTAAATCTGAAAAAAGTAAGACCCCTTGGCTAATTTCTATTTATTCATACTAGTTCTTTAGTCACTGTTTTAGAATGGTGGCTATGTTTACGCAACTGGTCCCTGATTTATTTATTTATTTTTTTTAGCTTTTGGCAAGGAGAGCTTTGATATTATTTACATTTAGTTAAATGCAATTGCAGTATTTTACCACAAGAGGGCAGGTTAGTGTAAGACTAGTTTTGAAAGTAGTATATACTCTTAAAGGGATAGTTCACCCAAAAATGAAACTTCTGTCATTAATTACTTACGCTCGTGCCATTCCAAACCCGTAAGAAATTTGTTCATCTTCGGAACACATTTATATATTTTTTTAAAATTAAATATTTTCGATGAAATCAGAGAGCTTTCTGACCTTGCATAGACAGCAAGAGTCCTACCACGGTCAAGGCCCAGAAAGGTAGCAAGGAGACTGAAAAATCCTGTGAGATCAGTGGTTCAACTGTCATTTTATGAAGGTACAAAAATACGTTTTGTGTGCAATTAAAACAAAAAATTACAACCTTTTCAACAAGACTATTTAAACAATGTCCTTACTAACTTTCTGGGCCTTGAACGTTGCTGTCTGCTGTCAAATTTTCACTTCATGATCATAAAGGATCCACTGAGAACTTCAGTCTTCTGTGGCAGACTGATGCTGATATTTCTACAGCAAACACCTAATAGCACACAACAAACATGTAAAGCATACAAAGAAATGCAATTTTATATTAACACACCATTTGTTGACTAGGCTTTTCAACGGACATATAGACCTCATACATTTAATGGCCAGAGAAGAAATAACAATAAAATATGTATGCAAAACACATACAATCACAACGGTAAATATTACTTTATGGACTGCGCACCGAATTATTTCTTTATTATAGTACAATATTTTATCAGTATATAATATTTAAATAAAATTGTATTTTTACTACTAGGACTGCACTAGGACCGTTTGTATTTGAGCTAAAAGGGCGGAATTTCACTGACGGACGGATGTGAGTAACGGCGTTTTATGTCCCTTGCGCTTCTATTTTGCTCCTGTCAGGCTGTTCGCTAATTCGCCTTGTTTCGTTTTGTTTTTAATCTTTTTGTCATTTGTTTTTGAGTATTATTTCCCCCAATACAATTATATACCAACATTTTCTAGCGAGTGGTCTTACTGAGTGCGCATTTACCATCAATTAAAAACTAGCAGACGATGCTAGCAAGCCTAAGCTAGCTGTATTTCTGTGGCAAACAGGTGACAAAACAAAAGCTGTTGTTGTATAAATAATTACGACTGAATAACTCTCGTCAACTTCTTTTCTTTTGTAACACTAAAAACATTTTCATTCCAGAACGAAATGTTGACAACTATCTCCAGAGCAGGGTTGGCTACTCCTGCCATATAACGTTAGCCATTTATTTAAAGTGCGTATTTTATTTTTCACAGTCTGTGCTGGAGGACCAGGATGAGGATGTTCTCAGTTTCACACAAGACGGCCTTTGTGGTCGATCACTGCCCGTACATGGCAGAGTCCAGCCGGCAGCTGATTGAATGTGACATGCTGACCAAAAGCCGTTCGCAGGGTGTGATTCCTCTGGCTCCAGTGTCCAAATCTCTCTGGACGTGTGCGATTGAGTGTTCTATGGAGTACTGCCGGATCCTATACGATGTTTACCCCACCAAGAAACTGGTAAGTGTATGGAAACTGGAGCTGATTAGATATACAGTTGAAAGTCAAAAGTTTACAGAATCTGCAAAAAGTTAATTATTTGACCAAAATAAGAAGGATCATACAAAATGCATGTTATTTTTTATTTATTTAGTACTTACCTGAATAAGATATTTCACATAAAAGACATTTACATACACTCCACAAGTGAAAATAATAGTCAAAGTATATAGTTAGATGACATACACTTGATTCTTAATACTGTGTTGTTGTCCACAGCTGTGTTTTTTGTTTAGTGATGGTTGTTCACGAGTCCCTTGTTAATACTGAACAATTAAACTGCCCACTGTTCTGTTTTTGGGGTCTTCAGCATTTTTGTGTATTTGATCCCTTTCCAACAATGACTGTATGATTTTGAGATCCATCTCAAAAAGTAACTTGTATTTTGTATGATTCCTCATATTTTGGTCAAATAATTGACATTTTGCGGATTCTGCAAGGTGTTTGTAAATTTTTCACTTCAACTGTAGTCACTATGAATTAAAGCTGGGTATTGACAGGTTTCAATATGAAAGTTGTCAATATGACAATTTCTGATTGATTCAAATTTTTTATTCAGGTAGAATACAAGTCAAATTTTTATTTATGTATTTATTCATTTGAGGAAAACAAACTAAGGGCGTGTTCACACTTGGTGTCTCTTTTCAAACGGCCAGCGTCTGTTTTACATTATAATCCTATGGAGTAAACCGTGTTTTCAGAAAAGTCCTGAGCGCTTTTTTTTAAACGCCACCGCCGGCGTCTTTTTCTGCAGCTCAGAGCGTCTTTTCAAGTTGACAAAAGTTTAACTTTTCTGAAGAAAATGCCCTACGTCAAGCGCTTTTTTGACAGCTGACCAATGACAAGCAAGTAGCTAGACCTGTCGTTTCCATAACAACAAGAAAAAATGGGAAAGGTGCACTGATCAGTGGAAAGGTGCCGTTATATAGACTTTTATTTTATTGTTGTGAACCGGATTCGCCTCCCTGTTAACTTCAAAAAACGTTGTTAGCTTCTTGAGCCGCACATCGACATGTACAGTAGCGCCGTTGCGCTTCGGGCGTCCCCTTTTCGAGTCCCGGCTCACAGACCTTTCCCAATCCCATCCCCCCTCTCTCTCTCTCCCACTTCGCTTATTGTCTAAATACTGTCATATTAAATAAAAGGCAAAAAAAGAAAAGAGCCAGCTTCCTCTTTTATCGACATTTCTGCACCACACAGGCTACTGTTGCAGCTGTTATAGCAACAAAAAGACGCCCTGTGCTGCAACGCTTCCAGATTTTTTTGTAAATAAAAAAACGCGCTTGTCAACTTTTTCTTGTCAAAAAAGACGCCAAGTGTGAACACGGCCTAATGCTGCAAAAAAACAATGTTCTTATCTAGAGTTATTTTGTAGCTGACTAACAGGTTTATGGATATTGAATAGCTTTCCTAAGGTAAATATAATGTTATAAATTAATTTCCTTGATTGAAACACTGGTTTATTACATGAGACACGACTCATTTCAGTAAGTTGTACTGTTTCTTTCAACTAACCTTCTGACATTCATTTATGTTTATTTCTTGGTGTAATTAGTAGTAAAGAGGAGAAGATGATCGGTTTAGATGCACTCTCGCTCTGTTCTGCTTGAACACTTAAACCGAAATTTAAAAGCTGAGATTTTTTCTTATCAAAAGTAACAAAGCTTATTCTAGTTATACAGGGTTTGCACTTACGTCACGATTTGGTCACTTACCCAAATGCACCGCCATATTGGAGATACTCGGATGTAAACAGCAGCATGGATTGGATGGTTAATGTACTTCTGAATTAGCTGTTCTGCTCATTTTTAGCTGTCTAAACCATGGGAAAAAATGTGTGGAAGCTGCTAAATCATTTATAAAATGACTAAGTAAGCAGGAAAGGGTGCAATATTTTGACAAACTAAAGTTAACAGGTGTTAGCAGTATTAATTAAGATATTAGCCTAATATTTCACCTACCTGACTGGAAACGTTAGGAAACAAACTTGAATGTTGACAAGATTCTTGCCCTGGAAATCCTGGTTCAGTTTGGCCAAACACAAATGACTTTTTCTTGGTTTGTTATAACTTTTGGCAGTCTATAGTACTCCAAATGTTTTTCATTAAGAACAAAATGTGGGTGAAAGTAAATATTGACGAGGGTAAATTATTCCTTTAATGTCTCTCAGGTAAACTACATTGTAAGCGATTCTGAGGTTCACATCTTGAACAGCTGGAAGCAGGAGCACCAGAACACACATGAGGTAAAATGCATAGCCCTTTTGTACCAGAGCAATCTAAGACCTGTATTGAGCTAGTTTTAAGTGTATGTCTGTGGTGTTTGTTAGCTGATGGCTGCCTTGGCAGCTGTTGGGCCTCCAAACCCTCGTCAGGATCCTGAATGCTGCAGTGTCCTGCATGGGCTGGTGGCGGCGGTGGAATCACTGTGTAAGATCACAGAATATCAGCATGAGTCTCGTACCACTCTGATGGACACAGCTGAAAGAGTGGCCAACAGGGGGCGCATTATTTGTCTCACCAATGCCAAAAGGTGAGAACTAAAACAAGCATATTTTAATAACTTTCTTTTTTTTCTTAGTGTAATATACATTTCTTTATCTGTCTTCTTTTAGTGACACTCATGTCAGAATGCTGGAGGACTGTGTGCTTGAAACCATTCAGGAGCAAAACAAACGGGCGGCAGGATCTGACAGGTCAGTTTTAATATCTATGGAGTCAGTTTTATTCTCATGCCGTTAACATGCTCATATTCTTACTGTTATATGTTTTTTCTGTGCAGACTGATGCCAATTCAGCAGTGTGAGCTTGTGCTGGTCCACATCTACCCTCAGGGTGAAGAAACTCTGGTCTCGGATCGGCAAAAAAAAGAGGTAGCGTCTTTGTTCATTACTGCAATAAATAAATAATAAAATAAAAATCTTCTCAACAGAGTTCTGAGCTTTCAATCAAACCAACCATCTCTGAAATGAATTCTAATATTTGCTATAAAACAATAAAATATGTGACCCTGAACCACAAAACCAGTCTAAAGTAGCACAGGTATATTTGTATCAGCAGCCAAAAACACATTGTATGGGTCAACATTATTGATTTTTCTTTTATGCCAAAGATTAGTTTGCCAAAGTTCTATCTCAGTCAAATATTGTGCAATCAAACTATAAATCAAAAGAAATTGAAAGATTATTTTTTCAGCTTTCGGATGATGTATAAATCTCAATTTTAAAAAAAATTGACCCTTATGACTGGTTTTGTGGTCCAGGGTCACATATTTAAAAAATCTATTCTAAAAAAGAACTAAAGTTTTTTGATTCCGAACTCTTGCCATAGTGTATTTTTTATATTCAGTGTTAAAAAAAAATTGAAAATTTGTCTTGTTGTGTATTAACTTTTTTTTTGCTCTGTTGTGTGTGTGCAGCTCTCACCAGTGTTGAGCAGTGAGGTTCACAGTGTGCGATCTGGACGGTATCTAGCTTGTAAACTGAATGTGCTGGTTCAGCAGCACTTTGATTTGGCCTCCACCACCATCACAAACATCCCCATGAAGGTCAGACTTGCTGTCAAACTACTTCCTCTCTGCCAATCTCTCTCTTCCTTTCTTCATCACTTGTTTGCACTGTATCGGTTGCTTACACAGCTGCTGTTTTCATGGTTTATTGTTTGTTTTGCTAGCCTACATTAAATGTCTGTGAGCAGGTCAGTACTTTACAAGAGCTACTATTATTTATCCAAATCAAAACCCCACCCTCTCATCCAGCTCTTGCTAATCTCTGGTCATCAATGGGAGCTTTAAAGAGCTTTCGTTTAATTAGGCTGTGCTACTTTTTTAAAAGCTTTTTCCTAGGCACATCTTAGTATGTTTGTGTGACTGTATCATTTATAAGACATTTGTAATTTTTACAGTCCAATAAAATATATATTAAGATGAATAGTTATTTTTATTTAATTATACATTATTTCATTTATTTAATGTGAAATTAAAGTCAACATAAAATCCAAATTGACACTACTTACTTTCTTAATGCACATTCCTGGTCTTATTATGCACATTATTACAGAAAAGGAATGTGTTTATCTTATTAAACTTAAACTTATCTGCAAAGGAATTTAATGAAGAAATATTTGGGGAAATAAATAAATAAATAAGAGGGATCATACAAAATGCATGTTATTTTTATTTACTACTGACCTGAAAAAGATATTTTAAAGTTACATATAGTCCACAAGAGAAAATAATAGTTGAATTTATAAAAAAAAATGCACAGTTCAAAAGTTTACATACACTAGATTCTTATTACTGTTTTGTTACCTGAATGATTTTTATATATATATATATATATATATATATATATATATATATATATTAGGGCCGGGACTCGATTAAAAAATTTAATCTAATTAATTAGAGGCTTTGTAATTAATTAATCGAAATTAATCGCATTTTAATCGCATATAAATATTTGACCTGAGAACAGTGAGAAGTAAGTTTTTTTTATATGGATTTTTAGTATACCATTGAATAATGACTGACTACATAAGCTTAGGCAACAAAATATTGTTTATTTTTGTTCAACCAAGTCCAACAGACCAGTGCAATATTGTCATTAAGTGTTGCAATAGGCTCGATGTGCTACAGTGAGATGCGAATTCCTTGTTGCATAGCTTGCACACAACCATGCTCTTATCGACGCTTCCATCCATTCGTTTTTTATAACAAAATTTCCCATCCACAGGGCCAACCAAAGCGGTCCCATCAGCTTTTTTGTCCATGTTCACTGTGGTTTGTTTTGCTGCGTCCCAATTCGCCTACTTATACTATACCCTATAAGTATGTACTCTTTTTGTGAAGAAAAGTACATACTTTTGAGTATGTAGCAGAATAGTAGGCAAGCTTTGGGACATACTACCTAGTCATAACTGCTTTTTAACGGACGCTCTGTTGCTTAGTTACCTGAATCCTGTCACTGTTTAAACTGCCCTGTCAATCATCACAGTTAACATTATCTACATTTCGTTTAATTTAATTTCCTACCGTATTAGAGAGAAATTAAGAGGCACGTTCTTTAACGAGTCTTTCATGCCAAGAACTCTGCTCTTGTGTTTGCAAAATTATGCATTTAAACGTTAATGACCAAACTTATCATTATAAATGTTGCTGCACATGGAATATAACACGGATAACATTTAAAAAATATTTTTTATCAGGTTACACACTGATTATTTATCACTCAAAACCCCTTTCTCTACCTATCCGGTGGTCGCGCATATCCTCCATATTTGTAGTTTTTTAACACTTTTTATGCGTGTTTGTAGTTCTAATCGAATCCTCGTTCACGGCGCAGTGTGTTGTGGGCAATATTAGCCGTTAGAGTGTGCATTGATCGTTATGTAGTAGACCACCCGGGAATCTTTGGAATACTTTTTTAAACATACTACGATTTGGGACATACAATACTATTTAGGACGGACGCAGCTTGTCTGAACCAGAGCCATGGCTCTGGTCTGAACTCTAGTTGGTGCTCCAGTATAATCGGTCCGCCGAATCTCATCCAGTAAGAAACGTTCCGCGGTGCAAAACTAAGTGCGATTAAAATGCGTTAAAAAAAATTTACGCGTTATTTTTGTGTAATTAATTAATCTAAATTAACGCGTTAAAGTCCCGGCCCTAATATATATATATATATATATTGTGGCGAGGCGTCTGCCCGCCCCCCTAATTTTCATCACCACCCCGTCCCGTATTCGCCGCCCTTCTCCAGGCTCCCGACGGGAGTGGGTGTGTAGGGGAGAGGAGGGGCGTGTAATCGGCTCGGGCTGGCGGCGTGTGATGGGGACACCTGATGTAAATGAAGCCTCATCACCGCCGCTGTTTAAATCCCGAGCGCGCCTCTCCTCGGGAGACCGGTCTCTTTCCCCCGTGCATGCACGCTGGTGTCCTCGCGGGTCCAGGAGGGGGTGAAGAGGGAATCCCGCGCCACAAGAGTTTGGAGAGCCGCCGGACCCGCGGTCCGGTTGAGGCCGCCAGAAGCCGCCGCCCCAGCGCCGGGACAGCTCGAGAGGGATGAGCCTGCCGGAGATGCCGCCGCCCTAGCACCCCGGCGCTAGTATGGAAAGCGCCCGCGGCCGCCGGACTCCGCCCTCTCCTGGACCCTTCCCCTCTGAACACTACCGTTCCGTCACGCTGCCCCAGCACCCGAGGACACCAGACTCCCCTTTTATTTTGGACACTGTTTTACTTTATGGACTCACTTTCCCTTATTTTCTGTTTAATAAAAGCCTCTCCGAGGCCTGACGCCACACCCACTGTGTCTGTCGTTTGCCCCTCCCGCCACAGTGGTGGAGAATGCGGGCAAGGCGGGGCTTAGACAGCGCAGTGGGCAACACCTGATGACGTCATCCCCTCTCGCTCGCCAAAGTTCGTGAAAACCCGGACAGGGACGGAGGAACGACGGAGACGGCCTCCCAGCCGCAAGAAGGGTAAGTGATGTTTCAGTTAGTCACTTATCCTGCGGTTGGTTGAGGCTGTCGACTAATACCGGTTTTTCTGTCCCTGTTCCGGTACGCGGCGAGAGGGAGCGTTGCCTTGGAGAGGAATCCCCGCCCACTCCGACCGCTGGAGCCTGGATGAGGAAGGTAGCACTCCTGCGTGGGCGGCGACCTTAGGACGGGGATGTCGCTTGGGGGGGGGAATGTGGCGAGGCGTCTGCCCGCCCCCCTAATTTTCATCACCACCCCGTCCCGTATTCGCCGCCCTTCTCCAGGCTCCCGACGGGAGTGGGTGTGTAGGGGAGAGGAGGGGCGTGTAATCGGCTCGGGCTGGCGGCGTGTGATGGGGACACCTGATGTAAATGAAGCCTCATCACCGCCGCTGTTTAAATCCCGAGCGCGCCTCTCCTCGGGAGA
>NC_133364.1:21949350-21985770 GCF_049309525.1 Garra rufa
GTTGCATTTAGAGCCAGGGGTGAAGACTTTTTGAATGTGAGGATCAGGGTAAATTTAACTTATTTTGTCTTCAGGGAAACATTAAGCTTCTAAAGGGCAGTACTTAAAAAAAAAAAAAAAGATCTTTAGGCAAAATAGGAAAAATGTACACATCTTCATTCTTTTCAAAAGTTTACACCCCTGGCTCTTAATGCATAATTTTTCCTTCTGGAGCATCAGTGAGAGTGAGAATTGTTTTTAAACAAAATCTGAGCTACATTTGATCATTTTGTAAAAAAAAAAATTAGAAATATAGGAGTTTTTGATAAATCAAAAAGAACTGATTTATTCGTAACGCAGTGAATGATATCCAATTTATGATGGAATTAATCCATAACAGATAAAATCCGGTCCCATGCCTTTTTTTTGTCACATTAAGAAAGTTAAATGGGTTGTGAATACCATTTTATGTTGACTTTAATATAATTAAATGCTCTGCGAGGAGTGTGGATTAGCACACAGCTGGATGGAGAACCGTCCCTCTAGCATCCTTTCAGCCCCCAGACCTCCTCTCTATCGGGGTGTTTCTCTGTTGCTTTTTCTCTTGCTTTTGCTCTCTCTTTCTCTTTCTCTATCCTGGGTGATATATCTTGCCCTGGCTGGGTGTGGCCGGATGTAAAGTGTGTTTTCTTGTTCTGGTCGCTTGTGTTTTTAAAAGCTGCAGAAACACACATTAGTTGTAGGATGTGTATTTGAAACCAATGACCCCAGGGATGAAACCATGGAGTCCACCCTTCTCTGTTTTCCCACTCCCTCTCCTCTCCTGTTTATAATGTGTGTAAGCTCTGTTTGTAGCTTACAGCCTCTGATCTCCACTGCATATGAGCCAGCTGGGAGACTATGAGGCCTTCATGGATATCAGATCTGTGAGGGCACAGTTATTTTATAATCTGTGCTCTTCAAACATGAAAGCAGCAGTAGATTGTGGTGTGTTAGTATTGTAGAGGCCCAGCTGCTGATGTGTATTTGTATGTGTGTGTGTGTGTGTGTGTGTGTGTGTGTGTGTGTGTGTGTGTGTGAGAAGGAGGAGCAGCATGCTAACACTTCAGCAAATTACGACGTTGAGCTTCTGCACCATCGAGATGCGCATATGGAATTTATTAAGAGTGGTGAGTGATATCAGTCTCTTTTATCAATAATTCAACACAGCCTTCATTTCACTGCATGAAGCATTTGGACATTAGACCACAGCAACTGTTCTTAAAGGGGACATTGGATGCAAAATTCTCTTTTACATGGTGATTGCATGTAAATGTGTCTTAGCAGTGTGGCGACACAATCACCCTACAATGATAAAAATCCATTAACTCCTTTTTTAAATACCTAAAAAATCTAAACTGTCTCAATTATCAAGCTGTTTTAATTTTTTGAGCAGTATGACGTCATATTGCTCAGGCCCCGCCCACAATCGCTGACGGACTATCCCTTTTAGCAAATTTCCGCCCTCAGCCAGCTGTATGTCTCAGAAGCAATGCAGGTGTTTTGTAGTTGGATGTAAAAGTGAACATAAGTCTTCATTATCACCGCTAACAGCGCATTTCATGATGACCTTGAATCATACCTACTTGTGGGAAATGGCCATCTGATGTCCCCTTTAAGCCTTACAATGCATAAAAAGAACGCTGATTATTTTTGATTTTAGATTTTAATACAATCATAAGTTAATGTTTTTCAACAAAAAACTTATTAATCTGATTAATAACTTCTCATTAATGAGTGAATATGCAAATATTTTTACATTACATGCTGTATTACCATGTTATAACTACATATATACATTGTACTAATGAAATTTCCATTTATACTACAATTATACAACAGGAAAACTAGTGTGAGGGAAGAAAATGTTTTTTGTTTTGCATATATCATTATACAAAAATGTAGAATAGCACCTACAGCCAAACCAAAATTTATTCAGACACCTTCAACATTTCTCACAATATCACAGTTTATTTGCTATAGTTTAGAAAATAGTAATAAAATATGACAAAGAATTCAGAGCTAAACTGTGCCAGAACAAATTCATCTTGAAAACTTTTATAGAAAGGGATGTAATAGATTAGAATCAACCAAAAATTTAGACAACTGTTAGTATGACTATATTTACACAACTATCAATGCTTTGTTGACCCATTACCAAGCAATTCTTAATTTTGTTCAGTCTGTGGTGTATAAAGGTTGCATTTAAGAAAAAACACTTCAGCAAAACATGGTCAGGTCAAAGTGTCTGAATAATTTTTGGTCCCAAGTTTTTATAAATCTTACTCGTAGTCCACTGTATGAGGAATTTTTGGGTATAATAGGTCACAGTTGACTTTATTTTGCCATCCTCACTTACATAAATGAACTATAGTCTCCTGCACTCGCTAGTAAATAAATATCAAAATTCTTGTGTCTGAGTAATTTTTGATTTGACTGTATATAAACTACTTAAAAATCAATGGATTTAATTAAATCGATGGTCCAGCATAAATCAAACTTTTTTTTGAGGAATGTAAATTGAGAAGTTTTACTTATGGTCCTTTCACGTTTCTATCTCATATAGGTGATTTACACATGGCCGGCAGCACCAGCCGAGACAGTGGGCTGAAGGAAACGGTCACACTCAAATGGTGCACTCCACGCACCAACAGTGTAGGTGAGTGGAACTCTGGAAAAAGTTTTCTTCTTTCTTTCATATGACAGTTTTTATGATTTTTTGATTTATTTATTTATTTATTTTTTCACAGAACTGCATTACTGCACAGGGGCCTATCGCATTTCTCCAGTAGATGTAAACAGCAGGCCATCTTCCTGCCTCACCAACTTCCTGTTGAATGGTGTGTGTGTGCACATCCCTTGTTCCACTATTCCTTTTTTCTTATTAAATATGTGGATCACAAAATCAGTCAAAAGGGTCTTTTTTTTTAAAGGTATATAAATTTTTTAAAATTGAGATGTATACGTCATTTGAAAGCTTATGTAAATGAGCTTTCCATTGATGTATGGTTTGTTAGGGCAATATTTGGGCGAGATACAACAATTTGAAAATCAGTAATCTGAGGGTGCAAAAAAATCTAAATATTGAGAAGATCACATTTATAGTTGTCCAAATGAAGTTCTTAGCAATGTGATTTAGTAAGTAAAGATTAAGTTTTGATATGTTTACAGTAGGAAATTTACTAAATATTTTCATGGAACATGATCTTTACTTAGTAGCTTAATGATTTTTGGCATAAAAGAAAACGCAATCATTTTGACCCATACAATGTACAGTCGTGGCCAAAAGTTTTGAGAATGACACACATATTAATTTTCACAAAGTTTGCTGCTAAACTGCTTTTAGATCTTTGTTTCAGTTGTCTCTGTGATGTACTGAAATATAATTACAAGCACTTCATACGTTTCAAAGGCTTTTATCGACAATAACATGACATTTATGCAAAGAGTCAGTATTTGCAGTGTTGGCCCTTCTTTTTCAGGACCTCTGCAATTCGACTGGGCATGCTCTCAATCAACTTCTGGGCCAAATCCTGACTGATAGCAACCCATTCTTTCATAATCACTTCTTGGAGTTTGTCAGAATTAGTGGGTTTTTGTTTGTCCACCTGCCTCTTGAGGATTGACCACAAGTTCTCAATGGGATTAAGATCTGGGGAGTTTCCAGGCCATGGACCAAAAATTTCAACGTTTTGGTCCCTGAGCCACTTAGTTATCACTTTTGCCTTATGGCACGATGCTCCATCGTGCTGGAAAATGCATTGTTCTTCACCAAACTGTTGTTGGATTGTTGGAAGAAGTTGCTGTTGGAGGGTGTTTTGGTACCATTCTTTATTCATGGCTGTGTTTTGGGGCAAAATTGTGAGTGAGCCCACTCCCTTGGATGAGAAGCAACCCCACACATGAATGGTATCAGGATGCTTTACTGTTGGCATGACACAGGACTGATGGTAGCGCTCACCTTTTCTTCTCCGGACCAGCCTTTTTCCAGATGCCCCAAACAATTGGAAAGAGGCTTCATCGGAGAATATGACTTTGCCCCAGTCCTCAGCAGTCCATTCGCCATACTTTTTGCAGAAGATCAATCTGTCCCTGATGTTTTTTTTTGGAGAGAAGTGGCTTCTTTGCTGCCCTTCTTGACACCAGGCCATCTTCCAAAAGTCTTGGCCTCACTGTGCGTGCAGATGCGCTCACACCTGCCTGCTGCCATTCCTGAGCAAGCTCTGCACTGGTGGCACTCTGATCCCGCAGCTGAATCCTCTTTAGGAGACGATCCTGGCGCTTGCTGGACTTTCTTGGACGCCCTGAAGCTTTCTTAACAATGCAGTGGAAAGTTTTAAGATAATTCAGTGGATTAAGTTAATTTTCTTGGCAAAGAAGGACTATGCAATTCATCTGATCACTCTTCATAACATTCTGGAGTATATGCAAATTGCTATTATAAAAACTTAAGCAGCAACTTTTCCAATTTCCAATATTTATGTAATTCTCAAAACTTTTGGCCACGACTGTATTGTTGGCTATTGCCACAAATATACCCATGCTACTTAAGAATGGTTTTGTGGTCCAGCGTCACATCTCGTAAGTACTTTTGGTAACAGACAGTGAGAAAGTGATATGAAACTATGAAAGTACATGCTTTTATTTGTATTTATACCTTTCGTCTGGTGTCTTCACAGGTCGATCTGTGCTGCTAGAGCAGCCCCGCAAGTCAGGATCAAAGGTCATCAGTCACATGTTGAGCAGCCATGGAGGAGAAATCTTTCTGCATGTTCTGAACAGCACACGCTCCACACTGGAGGATCCACCCTCCATCAGCGAGGGCTGCGGTGGACGAGTAACCGACTACCGCATCACCGTAAGCTCAACAAGTGCTCCTTGACCTCTTAGACTTGTACTGCAATCTCGTCATGTCATGATTTTTCCGTAATTATGACATTCCAGCTCAAAATGTGTCACTTTCTTTATAAACTAATAAGCAAAATGGCAGAAGCTTAAAGGGATAGTTCAGCCAGAAATGAAAATTCTGTCATTAATTACTTGTTCCAAACCTGTAAGACCTTTGTTCATCTTCGGAACACAAAGTAAGATATTTTTGTTGAAATCTGAGAGCTTTCTGACCGTGCATAGACAGCAACACAACTGACATGTTCAAGACCCAGAAAGGTAGTAAGGACATCTATAAAATATATTTTATGAAGCAAGAATACACTGGCTACTGCATCAGCAGCCCCACATGCATGTGTCGTGGTACTCTCGTCATTGCTTTTCATAAAAAAAAAAACAAAGGTCTTACTGGCTTGGAATGACATAAAGGTGAGTAATTAATGACAAACTTTTTGGGTGAACTAACGGTTTAAACTGTTAAACGTAGTTATACAGGTACATTAGTAGTGGTGAAGCATTTTGCGGTTCACTACAGCAAAGCCACAAATGGATCCAATTTGCAGCTATGTGTGTTGCCAGCAATTTTGAAGATGTTGATTGCCTAGCAGAAAATTGTCACCGTGTAATTATAGAAATTGCATCAGCGTAAATGCAGCATTGTATTAGGATACAATTATATTTCCTGTGTGTGGCTGCAGAGTAAATCTTAGTATTTGTCTGCAGGACTTCGGTGAGTTTATGCGTGAGAATCGTCTGACTCCATTCCCAGAATCAATGATAGATGCAGTAGGCAGAGCTCCAGTCGAGAGAGCCAAATCTCAACTCGAGCGACACACACGATACTGGCCAATGATCATCTCCCAGACTACCATCTTCAACATGCAGGCGGTGAGGGACACAATCTTAATCAATGGTCACGATCACAAAATGAATTGTGGTTAATATATAGATCTGTTAATATGATATTATGAAAATCTTGGTCAGTCATTGCTCATTTGAGTTTGTGCAGTATTGTGTTTTGTGGGTATTGTGGTAATTTTTGTGTGTATATTTCAGGTGGTGCCACTAGCTAACCTCATAGTAAAGGACAGTCTCACAGACGAAGATGTGCTGACCTGTCAGAAAACAGTCTATAATCTTGTTGATATGGAGAGGAAGAGTGACCCTCTGCCCATCTCAACCGTAGGCTCCAGAGGAAAAGGACCCAAACGGTGAGAAAATCACATCAAATTTGAATCTAAAGGTGTCAGTTTGTCTTGCTGTTTGGCTCTGGTCACTGTCTTCTACCCTCATAGCAGCTGTTTTGCTATGTATGTTGATACTGATATTTTTATGTAAACAGTGATGAGCAGTATCGAATCATGTGGAATGAGTTGGAGACATTGGTAAAGGCTCATGTGGGTACCAGTGAGCGGCACCAGCGTGTGCTGGAATGTATCAGCGCTTGCCGGAGCAAACCACCCGAGGAGGAGGAAAGAAAAAAAAGGGGAAGAAAGAGAGAGGACAAAGAGGACAAAACTGAGAAAAATTGCAAGGACACAGAGGAGAAGGCCTGGACTGCAGACTCTGAGAGGTGAGTGTTAGTGAACAAGATGCTGACGTTTACATTTAGGTCTGTCAAGCTGCAGCTTGTGATTTAATGACTCTGGATTTCCTGATCTGGGTGTGTTTCTAATGTATGTGTTCTTTTTCCTCCTCCAGGCTGAAGGGAGTAATGGAGCGAGAGAAGGACGAACAGAGTGAATGTGAGATCATCAAAGATTCACCGGATTCTCCAGAGCCCCTGAACAAGAAACCACGCTTAGCTACAGAGGAGCAACAGCCTCCAGAGAAATCTAAAGGTTCACATTTATGTTTGATTGTAAAATCAATTCTTTGTTGTGATGAATGAATACTCCAGAATGCATTGCAGCTTTTAAAACTAAAAGATACAGTGTGAGATCACCAACATGTAGGGATGTAACGATATTATTAATATCGTGATAGCAAAACTCAATATTATCGATAACGATTAACGATAGGTCTTCCGGACAAAAAGAGTAGTTTTTAAAATATATTTAAACTTCTTATTCTAACGTAAAAGGTCTTTAAAGTTGTGTTTTGGGCCATTATGCTTTGGCACAGTATTTGTCTAACAAACTAAAAACGAAAGTGCAATATGAAATTCCTTCATCAAGTCAAAGTGCACACTTTGTTCAGCTTGTGATGCTGTGTTTTCCATGCCTCAGAATATCTCCGTTCACAGTGAATAAATGCACTGAACTCGTTTATTGCATGTATTGTGAGTTTAGCGTGCTTTTGGGAATGCAACTTCCACCAGTTACACTTTATTTTTGCAGCAGATGATTACAGCATTTTACAAAATTTCACTCAAATTAGATTTTAAGGCCTGTTTTCACTGAAGCTGGAGTTTTCCTTCAGGATAAAAGCTCTACTCCTGTTTCTGTCAAAATAAAAGCTTAAAAGTGCAGTATGAATTGCTTACAGCGAGTGGTTTAAATGCCAGTCCAAATTCAGTGTGGAAACTAGGAAAGACTTTTTGTAATTTCCCTACTGCAATGTAAAGCAAAAATAATATACCTACGAAATATTCATTTTCATTTATTTTCCAGTGCAGTTGTTTTACACTATATGACTATTACTGTTGTTTTTATTATTATATTCTAATTTGTTTGGCTTCCTAAAACACCAGGGTGACTAATTTAGATTTAGACAGTATATCACAAATAAAAAGAGGCTTAAAAAGTTGAGGTAGAAGTCAATTCACTTTTTTCTGACTGAAGTTTTCTTAGTTAGGAACATGGGTTGGAGCTCTGAACTTCGAACTCTCAAATTGCATTAGATCAAATAATTTAACTTTAAAATGTACAAAAAAATTTCCAGTTCTTTATTAGTATTTTTGTTTTGTTTTGTTTTTTAATATCGCATAAATATTGTATAGTGGACTTCATTATCGTATTGTGAGATTATGATATTGTTGCATCCCTACCAACAATTTCGACTAATAGGATACACACATAAAAAAGGTGCCCTACTTAAATGCAGCGGCAGCTTCGTGTCCAGTTTACAACGATGATCAATGTGTTTGTGTGAAGTGATGTAACACACCTCTGGGTATCTATGTGTGGACCTTCATGATGTTTTTAACACTCACACCCGAGAAAACTAGTAAAAGAAGTGCCAGATACGTCAGCACAGTCGAGTTACTTGTACTCGACTAGCACGGCATCATTTTATGGTCAGGATTAGCTGCTACAAGCCGAGTCAGAAAGGTCATCATCCCAAGTGAATAAACAGGCAAGTCAGAATGTGAAATTATTAGGTACAGCAGCCAGTCAGATATATGACAGTAGAAACAGCTATCAAATAAAATCTCTTCTTTTTCAGGTCCTGTGTCTCTACTCTCACTTTGGACCAATAGAATCACTCAAGCCAATTCCAGGAAGCATCAGGAGTTTGCAGGAAGATTAAGTTCAGTGAATAACAAGGCTGAGCTCTACCAACATCTGAAAGAAGAAAATGGGTTTGTTGACCTCATCGTTTGTCTCATTGTGTGCCCCGTGATCACATTAATCAGGCTTTTTTTTGTTTACGCACTGTTTTCTCTTTATTAGGATGGATGTTCATGAGAATGGAAAAGCCACGAGATGATGTGTGGAACACGCCTCTTCTCATCTCTGCAGGATCATTGATTTGTTGAGAGGATATGATGTGACCTTTGGCATGATATCAAATGATGTTTTTGCCAGGATGCTGGTTTTGTGCCAGAGCAAGGCAATGTTTTATAAGGACACACTTTTTATATGCTTTAGTTTGTACAAAGAGTCTGAAATATTCTGAAACAGAATAAAGAAATTGTAAATTGTGTTAGTGTCCATGTAAATGTTCTTTGTTTAATGCTAATTTTCTTTATCACAGTTCATTTACTCACTCGTATATTACTTGGATGTTCAGAAAGCATCACTACTTTCCTCTGGAATATCAAGGTATGGTAAATCTACTATTTTTTTTTTTATATAAATCCCCAATTTCAACTTTTGTTAGCTTCACCTGTCCCAAATGGCAGCCTCAGTCCCTGTGGTCCTCATCCAAATCCACATTTAGGTATTATGGCCACATGAAAGCGCACTCAAGCAGCCTTGGAAGCAAAAAAATGACAAAGGGGGCACCTAATGACTCATGGAGTCTACCAAATGGCTCATTTTATGTGCTCGTGTGCTCTTGCAGACTCACAATGGTCCCCATGAGCATGTCTTTTAAGTCTACAATTATAGAGTATCCCATTTGTCTTTTTAGGTTTCAGAAAGGTGCTCACCAGCAGCCTTTTTCGGATACCATGTGCCCACAATGCACATTTCATCTGGACCCCAGTTGTTGACCTAGCAGTCAAAAAGGTATTACGTCACAAAATTTAGACTTTGAGTGAGGAAGACCACACAGGCTTTGGGTGCCATTTGGGACAGGACCATAGACATCAATAAGGAAAAGATAAATATAGTCTCTGCCTTAGGTGGTTCGCTCACAGACTGTTTTATGCGAACTGTATACACAAATAGCCATAAATGTGAACCTGGACCACTAAACCAGACATAAGTCATACGGGTGTATTTGTAGCAATAGCCAACAATACATTGTATTGGTCAAAATTATCGATTTTTCTTTTATGCCAAAAAACATTAGGATATTAGGTAAAGATCATGTTCCATTAAGATATTTTGTAAATTTTCTATTGTAAATGTATCAAAACTTAATTTTTGATTAGTAATATGCATTGCTAAGAACTTCATTTGGACAACTTTATAGGCGATTTTCTTAAGGTTTAGATATTTTTGCACCCTCGGATTCCAGATTTTTAAATAGTTAATGCAAACTATATACACACATTGTCATAAATGTGACCCTGAACCACTAAACCAGTCGTACATTGCACAGTATATTTGTAGTAATAGCCAACAATACATTGTATTATCGATTTTTCTTTTATGGCAAAAATCATTAGGATATTAGGTAAAGATCATGTTCCATGAAGATATTTAGTAAATGACCTACCATAAATATATATCAAAACTCAATATACTTAGCAATATATAGTAATATATATTGCTAAGAACTTCATTTGGACAACTTAAAAGGCAATTTGTGTTTGCCTTTTTTTTTTTTTTTTTTTTTGCACTCTCAGATTCCTGATTTTCAAGTAGTTGTATCTCAAAACCATACAACAATGGAAAGCTTATTTATTCATCGTTTAGATGATATATAAATCTCAATGTCAAAAAAAATGGATTCTTATGACTGGTTTTGTGGTCCAGGGTCACAAATGCTAAAAACTTCCAGTTTGATGTACTATCCGCTGTGTAAAATGTCTTTATGGAGTAACGCAACATTTTAATACATTACTTTTGTATTAAAATGTTGCATTACTCCATAAAAGGTAACTAATTGTGTTATGTAGTTACTTTTCATGGAAGTATGACCTTTCTTTTTGCGTTACTTTTTTGTCACCTGAGCTGGGCTTGTTTATTTTTAAAAGTAAAACTACTAAGCCTCAGGCTGAAAATAGTGCCACTGTCTCTGAACCTCACGATTTTTCAACATGGATTCAGGAGATGTCAATGAGTAAATTGGAAAACAAAATTACTTGGTTACTTTTAAATTTACAAGAAAACAAGTAACGCATTACATTACCAGTTACTTGAAAAAAGTAAACTGATTATGTAACATGCGTTATCCCCAACACTCTTTATCACTACCAGAAGGCAGTTGTATGTTTGCGTAGATGAAAACTCTTGTTGTAGGATCATCTCTCACCAATTTTATGTGTTGGATAGATGTCATGTTTGTGCCAGTAACTTGAAGTGTCAAAAAGTGTATTTGGTAGATGTGTTTTGACTCTGTAATGAACAGAAAGAGAGGAATCTAGCCAAGGACGGAACAAGGTAGTGTTGAGTTTTCTGACTCGGAGACATCTGGTGTTGATATATGCGGTTCTAATGCTTGCTGTCAGACTCTGTGCACATATTGAGCAGAGGTGAAAGTGATTGTTTATGTGGGATTTGATTCCTGGCATGCAGTGCTCCTTTTCTCAGCAGAACTCTCCACCTCTGTACTGGAGAAGCCTGCAGTCATTGGATTTGAGTAAATCCATCCAACAGGGCAAAATAACTGCCCTGGGCTACTCTTTGCATTCTCAGTGTCTGCAGCTCAGACTTCTGTTAGGAAGAAGCCATTAGGGAAATCAAGGTGTTTGAACTTAGTCAGGCCTTTAACCAGCTGGACAACCTCATTAAGCTGAGTCTGGGATTGTTCTGATATTTTTAGGACCAGCTTTGTGGTTGCTTTTTGTGACCCAGGCTTAACAAATCTCTAAATCTGAACTACTGAAAAATACCTGAACACGGGTAAGAATTGCAGCTGACTCGCCAACCAAAAAAAGACAGTAAACGGCGATGCTCTACTCTAAATTTATTTCATATTTTACAGTGTTACTGCACCTTTTCCATTGATGGCATAAATAGTTTATGCTGCTTGATAAACATAAATCAGTCAGCATAAATCATTTCAATGTGTTTTCCAGGCATATGACACTTTAATTAACATAATTTCTTAAAAATAGAGCTGTTGCCCAAAGGGATTTTGGTACTGCATTAAAGGTTAAAACTTCTGATCCAGAGATATCAAACCATGATGCCATTTGATATGAACAACTTTCAGCTGAGCTTAATGTTTTAGTCACATCTGTGCGCATAGCAGCACACAATGTTAATTTCTAATGCACACACATCAGTCCCAAACCTCAAGCCTGTTACAAGTGCACAGATATTTATACAGGCATTTAGCGCAGTCACCTTAATACAGCCCAGTTGAGTATTACATCTGTATTAGGTGCCACAGGTTGATCCTCAGGCCTCTCACACAAGCTTAAAACTGAACGTCAGTGCATGCAGCCTAACATTGCTAAAAAATAAAAACATTTACTGTTTAGAGAGCTGTGCAATTTTTTAATCTATGTTAAAAATAGTCCTCTTTGCTACTATTGATATGTTGCTATATGCTATTTACACTAGTTCTTCTTCTTTCTTTTTTTTTTAGTAAGGCATGCTTCTCAAACGTTCCCCTAGTCACACAGAGATGACTTTGTTCTTCAAGTCATGCGCCATTCAGACAGCCGAATGCTCTTTTGCAGATCATCTGAGCACCAATTCTGTGTGAAATGAACATGACTACTCTACTAAAATACTCCATTAATGTAGAAGCAGATGGTTTTTGTTTTGAATGTGTAGATGCTTTAACATGATGTGCAAAGCTTTAAACCCAACCTGTTTTTTATTTTACTAAAAGATAAAATGATTCAGTCATCCATGAAGATCACATTAAATACTTGGTTTTGGCAAAGTAGTATTTTTGGAAAAGAAACTAAAAACAACAGCAAATATAAATGAGTACTTCCTTATACGCGCTTTCAAGAGCTCCTTGCATATGTCCATATTAAATGTAAAAATAAATGGAGTCATTCTGCATCTGTGTGAATGTAGCTTTAAGGGAAGCAGGTGCTTTTACAGTTAAACGTTCAAAAAAAAAATGTCGTCAACATTTCAGCGCTGCTTCCCTTTGCACATACGCGTAATTACAAATCTTTACATTCATGCAGATATTCATGACTTCCTGAACACTTTGGTTTGATAAGAAATAAAAAAAAGTTCTACAAACTAGTAAAAACACTAAAGATTAGCTTAAAATATATGCAACTTATGTGATTTTTGCTAGTATGTGGAAAAAAAGACAACTCTAGATAAGGATTTTAGTGAGATTGGCTAAATAAAAAAAATTGAACTAAATATTCAGAGTCAGAAATAAAATGCATTTATTGGCCAAAAAGCTTAAGCAGAACGCGTTGATCTAGGCCGGTCATTACAACTTGTGCGTAATTACATTGTACTTGCATAATTGGAGCAAAGATTTCCAGTTTCCTTTGCTTCATTTTACTTACTTGCAAATTTCACTTGCCACAAGCTGCTTTCATGCAAAAACACCTCTCTTAATCACACTGTTTTAAAATATTGCATGCACCTGTTTTCCTGATTAGTGTGATCAAACGCAGAAAACGGTTCTTCAGCTTTTAAGATTTCAGTAAAATTCCACAGCAGATGTTTTGGCCAATAAAGTGCAAACTAAGGCGAACCCCACCCCTTTTCTTTGAGTGTTCATCACAACTATGAGCCATAAAATATAAACTGCATAATTTATCATCTCTTTGCATCTCCCTAAAATTCCTGCTGCTTGCATAATCACATTTGAGTATGAGGTTTACCTGGAGATTCAGAAACATTCTAGAAATGAAAGACATCATAATGCTGCATTTTCTAACTTGCAGCAGAAGGTTGATGGATTGAACGTAGGCTGAGGCAGCATGTATTCTGTTTTTCTGTATGAGTTCAGTAGTTGCCATGTTCAAGACATATTCAAAGCCTTACTGCGCTTTGGGTCCAGTGAAGGTGAGCATACATTCAGCTGGAGATGTCTTTGTAGAATTTGGAGAAAGCACTGATTGGGTTGGATAAGTCAAACAGCCATCAAGAGCACTGCTTGTTGATGAATCAACAACAGATACCGCTATAATTTCAAGGAGTATGATCTCTCCAAAGGAAATCTTCATGGTCTCAGAGTGATATGGAGTCATGTAGGAAGTACAGACTGTGTTTAAATGTTGATGCCCGGTGCAAAATCAGACGTAGATGCCTTCTGGGTTAAAGGTCGTGTTCAGCGGGCTCTGCAGAGCACGTAGGTCAACGGGAAGTTGTCGAGCTGATCCAAGCCGCTTCAGAGATCCAGACTGATTTTCTGACTCTATAGAGATAGAGTGAGAAACATTTCGAAACATACGTTACATGTTGGTTTTATTAGGTTAAATGAGTATGAACTAAACAGAGCATGTATGTGATTGTACCTGTATTAGCTTCCTCCTCACCAGGGTCTGCTGGTAGAACTGTTACTTTGGTGCCAGTCTGTTGAATAAACTGTTGAAGGTTCACCTGCCTCAGCTCCTTAGTTAACTGTTCCAGCTCCTGCTCTCTTTCCTAAATGAAACAATCAAAAGTAAAAAAAAAAAAAAACGAACCACCAAAATAGACAAATTAAATGTCCAAACTCAGTCCTGGAGGGTTGGTGTCCTGCAGAGTTTAGATCCAGCTTGCCTCAACAAACCTAGGGTGCGTTTCCCGTACAACGACGTAACTCGCTGATTAAACTCCATAGTACGATGCATTGTAGTGGAAATTAACTAGCTGGATTGTTTCCCAAACAAGGTCACATCTCTGTCGTTTAAACCACATTAGTTAAAAAAATGTAGGGGCGTTGTTAATGACGTCACCAAGCAATAACTTCTGCTGTTTAACTGATTAGAGATCTCAAAAATGCAGCTATATTGGCAGTTACATGGCACCTGATGACTAATTTACTTTTTTTTTTTGTTCCCTGTTGTTTCACTTTACTTGATGTTTGAGTCACCACGGGTTCCCTCTTACATCATACTCCGGGGTTCCTTTAGGCATTTATGCACATGCAAGCTATTCAGAAACGGCGCTTATAGAGGATGCACAAAAATACATAGATTAAAATGCATTTATATTTAGATTGAATGGATGATATAGATCAGGAGTTCTCAACTCTGGCTCTCGAGGTCCATTTTCCTGCAAAGTTTAGCTCCAACCCTAATCAAACACACCTGAACAAGCTAATCAAGCTCTTCATCATTACTAGAAAGTTACAGGCAGGTGATTTTGATCAAGGTTGGAGGTAAACTCTGCAGGAAAGTGGACCTTGAGGGCCAGAGTTGAGAACCTCTGATATAGATTGTACTGCATGTTAGCTTGCTTGTTGTGCCCAAAAGCATAATTTATTGAGCCCATATGTCTTACTAACAAGAAACTATGCTTCTAACCACAGGTCGAGATCCGTAGTTCCAACCACGAAAGTTTGCAAATGTTCGTTTGAACTATAGTTTTGGGAAACACTGAATCGTTGAACTATGTTGGTAACGATGGAACTTGCGACCATAGTTGGCTAACAATGCTTTTGTGAAACGCACCCCTGTCTGGAAGTTTCTAGTATGACTAGTAAGACTTTGACTAGCTGGCTGATGTGTGTTTAATTGGGGATATAGCTGAACTCTGCAGGACAGTGGTCCTCCAAGAACACCCCTGCCGTACTGTTCACATTTGAAAAAAAGAGTGTGCTCCAAAGCCCGCCTGATTATTATTTGTTACTACGACAGTCCAGAGTGAATTTAGTGCTCTAAAAGCAAGAGTATCTGTGTTATGTAACGTTGTTCCTGGTGAATGCTAACTGTATTAGGACATATCCTGCTCCTTCACTTCATCTGTAAGCTCTGGCAAAGATCTTTTATATAATATCTGTAACCACTACCCTCCACCCCCACCCACCTCCCTAACATGCTGCTAAGCCGATTAGTAGCATTGTTGGAACTTAAGGCCAAAGAGTCCAAAACAACGCAGATGCAGTTCACAAGGTTTCACCAGAGCCAAGTTTGTACTGCATGGAACAAAGTACTAGGCACAATTGTGGGCTATTCATTAGTACTTTGCCTCACATGTTGTTAGAGAACATTGGATTTACTACCAAAACTTTATGGCCCGGTTTCACAGACAGGGCTTAGGCTAAGCCAGGATTAGGCCATGGTTCAGTTAGGACAATGAAGTAATTTTTATAAACATGCTTGCAAAAAAACATTACTGGTGTGCATCTTAAGACAAAACAAAGGCACTGGTATATTTTAAGATCAAACAGTGCCATTTTATTTTAGTTGAAACAACTCAGACTTACAGTTTAGTCTAGAACTAGGCTTAAGCCTTGTCTGTGAAACCGGGGGTGTATGCACAGAATGGCACTTAGTATATTTGTCATGGATGCATTGCAAGAGATGCAAAGACTCTCTGAAGGGACCAACCCAATCTCACAGCAATACGTGCAATACTTCAGCTATTTTGGAAAAATTACTTTCATACCAGCTGTGAACCATACTTTAATACTTGGTTTGCTGTTGTGCACTGGATTTTGGACAATTTTACAGTAACCAAATCAACCAAACTTGCTAATGTCAAATAGATTTGGTTGACCCCAAAATATCTACTTGAGAAAGCATCCTCAGTCAATTCTGATCACTTTCAACTGTTAGTGCAAGTCAAAATTCGGTTTTGGAAGGCCACTGTCTTAGTTCAAACTTGCCTCAACACACCTTCCTGAAAGTTTTTAAGTATGCCTAGTAAGACCTTGATTTGCTGGTTAAGGTGTTTAATTGGGTTAGGAGCCGAACTCTGCAGGACAGTGACCCTTCAGGACAGAGTTTTGACACCCCTGGTGTAAGTGAATTGTGATCTTCCTTCAGGTGATCTTACCTGTAGCCTAATGTTCGAATGCCCAAGCGAGAGCTCCACAGCTCTGCAGCTGCTCTCCAGTCTTGCAGCTTGCTGCACCTGCATGTCCAGCTCTGCACGAGCCTTTTCGAGTCGTGACCGCACCTCTATTTCATCCGCAAGCCGCGTCTCCATTAGCTCTTGTTGCAGGCGCTCTGCCTCCAGCCCCGCTTCCATGCACTGAATACGTGCCAGGTACTCTCCCAGCTGCTCCTCGCACTCCTGTACACGGCTACGCAGTTCCTGCAGCTGCTCTCGAAGTTGCCTCTCATTGTCCTGTTCAATCTTTAGCTCATTCTCCCAGAATTCATGCTCCTTCATCTCTGCCTCATTCCTGCGGACCTGCTGCTCTAGTTGGACCAGCTCCTCTTCTTCTTCCTCTGTCAATTGCTGCTGCAACTCAGTCTCGCAGCGTTGCAGTTTCTGCTCTAGGATGCGCAACTTGTCCTTCTGCAACTGCACCAGGCGGGACAACTCCTGTGTGGGGGCTGGAGTGCTGCTGCGGTTGGTGTTTGCTGTTCTCTGCTTGGTGTCACCCTCACGATTCTTCCCGAAGATTTCACGTAACCCCTTGGCACCGCCGGTGAAAGTGAGGGACTTGCGTTTTGGTTCTCGTCGTTTGAGGGAACGGTCGTTAGCTGTGGGGCGGAGTTTTGCCATGGGAGGGAGACTTTGGCGGTATAAGGTGCGCTCAGGGGCTCTTGCAGAGGTGTCCGAGGTGGGGCGCTCACTCAGAGATGGACCTGTACGTTGAAGCACCAACTGCACATCACTAGCATACTGACCCCACTTATTCAGAGAAACCACAGGATTCTCATGGGGTGCCAGATGCCTCTCTGTCTCGCGCCATTTTTCAATCAGTGTGTAGCGACCAGTCCGCCCTGCAATGCAACACTTTTACATTATCAGTGCTTTTTAGACATGAAAATGTAATTTGACTATTCAAACGAGTTTCCCAAACATTCGCCCAATCTAGTCAGCCAAACTGGTAGTTCCGACCCAAAATCAGGCCACTGGTTGAGCCTCTGCTGCTTTGTTGGGATAGTCAAACAAATACAGCATTGTTCGTTAGCTGAGCCATGGCCTTGCGTTCTTGGAAAATTAACTCATGAATGTCTTACATATAGTTGTCTTTGCACATTAAGCTATTATAGGACTAAAATATTATAAAGGGAACCCTGTATTAAGTCTTGTATGGCTTAATACAATGTAAATGATGCCTCTTACTGAAATATGTAGTAGAAAACCCATGAAAGATTTACGTTATTTCAAAAACCCACATGTTTTGGACAATGGGGGCGACATTATTGCGATGGCATGAAGCGGTTGCACTCGGTGAGAGCTTGCAGGTGGCAATGAGTACAAGCGTAGGCTAAAACCAAATGCAGTACCATTGATTTTTTCCCTCAGCAAGTCTAAACGCACCCAGATATCAAGTGAAACCTGTGCTGACAAACTCACTCAGTGACTCATTTTGACAAGTGTTTACATCCTGCCTGGATGGCATCTAGCGTTTCTTGTCTCTGCCATTTGTAAGCTCTTTCAGTAGTTGTGGTCTACTAAAAGCCTCGAAGGCATCAGGACTAAAGTAAAAAGAACAAAGACGCAGTGCAGACTTATATTGAAAATTACAACCAAAAGCCACACAATGTGGCATTGTATCAGTATTTTATTTTCCAAGTTATGTTGCACTAGTTCACTGAGTGAAACCATTTCACATCACTGAAATAATGGTGCCCCCCATAGTCCAAAATAATGTAAATCTTTCATGGGTTTTCTACCACATATTTCAATAAGAGACACCATTTACATTATATTAAGCCATAGAAGTTACCCAGAGTTCCCTTTAACATACTACACTACAGTACACACTTCAACTTTAATAAAACTGTGTATGGCTAAACAGAGAAGCAAGCAGACATACAAAGCTCATGATGACACAGATTTAACTTTCCAAAGGGAAATTCATCCAACATTCACCAGAGACCAGGCGCCTCAGTGGCACAGAGATTGCACTTATTCATGAAATAATGGAATAAGACTCAGTCTCATTTTTTCTAGTATGGGGTGATGGGGTCGAAACTCTGAGACTAGAAGGGACAATACTGCATTTCACTGCTCCAATCTCTGATCTCAAAGAGGGCTTGTTGTCAAGGAGACAACCATAGTGAGGGTTATGTTGTGTAAAAAACAGAGGAAAGGAGAAACAAAGGAGGGGGGAGTTTGGACGGGAACATGCCAAGAAAAAAAAAAACTGGTTAAAAATGGTACCATTGTGGTACAAGTTGTTCACCAATCAGATTCTGTTTTGAGCATGTAAAAGTGACCATATTCGGGTCTATATAGAATATATGTTTGACATTTAAATTTAATCTCTCACCTATTGCTTGGGCCAAAGCGATAACAACCTCTTGACATGTGGTGACTTCTGTGACCCCGCAGACAATGCGCTGCACTCCATCCACCCATACCTTCAGCTCCATGCCTCTCATCTGGATGATGTCATTCCTCACCTCTGCAGGCACCCGTTACAGGCTCTCTGGTCTGCATGCTGCTCTTATCTCTGCTTAAAAAGACCAAAGAACTGTTTGTGCTTTTTCCACTTACATAAGAAATGACTTAACCACCTTCTTTAATAACAGTGACATTACTAGCATTTGTTTCTTTATGATACTCCATCTATTGTGTCAGTCTGGCAGATGGCATCCTCCTATAGGGAAGGTTTGGGTGCTGCAGTGCTAAAGTTTTACTTGCCAGCTTGCTCACACAAGCCCCGATCTGTTATTATCCTCAAATCCGGCTCGCAAATCAATTTTCACTTACTGCACTGTGGTTTGGCCTTTAATGTTTTCCTGTTGTTCTCTTAAAGGATTAGTTCACTCCAAAATTAAAATGTCCTTATAAGTTACTCACGCCTATGTCAATTAAGATGTTCATGTCCTTCTTTCTTCAGTTGCCAAGAAAATAAGGTTTTTGAGGACAACATTCAAGGATTTTTCTCAGTGTAGTGGATTTGAAATGGGGAAAAACTGGGGGAAAATCTCATTTCCTCCTCTTAAAGGATTAGTTCACTTCCAGAACAAAACTTTATACAATTAATTTACCCCATTGTTATCCAAGATGTTCATGTCTTTCTTTCTTCAGTTATAAAAAAATTGTTTTTTGAGGACAACATTTTAGGAATTTTCTCTATATAGGGGACTTCTATGGTGCTCTTGAGTTTGAGCCTCCAAAATGCAGTTTAAAAGGGCTCTAAATGATCCCAGCCGAGAAAGAAGGGAGCGAAACGATCAGTTATTTTAAAAAAAAATTAAATTTATACACTTTTTCACCACAAATGCATGTCTTGTCTAGCTCTGCAATGCATACACGTACTCTGTGCATTCTGGTTCAAGACAGGGTATGTCGAAAAATTCCCATCTCATTTTCTCCTCCAACTTCAAGAAAAAAAAACTCCAATTTATCCTTTGACTTCAAAATCATCCAACATGGTTGTTTTATCTTTTTTTTTTTTTTTTTTTTGTATAGGGAGTTTGACTTTCTTTGCACGGTCGCTTTTTTTTGGTACTTTCGCCTGCGTTATGCATGACCTTTCCAACTTGCTAGTGCAAGATGAGCATTTGTGGTTAAATAGTATATACATGTGTATTTTTTTTTTTTTTAGAAAATGACCTATTGCTTTACTAGGCAAGACCCTTATTCCTTGGCTGGGATTGTGTAGAGCCCTTTGAAACTGCATCAAAACTGCAATCTGACCATCAACCTGTTGATCCCCATTGAAGTCCACTATATGGAGAAAAATCCTGGAAACTTTTCCTCAAAACTTTCTTTTCAACTGAAGAAAAAAGACATCTTGGATGACATGGAGTTTTGAGTGCAAGATCCCTGCATTAAAAGATCAATTAAAGCATATGTTTACAGAAAAAACACACAGAATATATACTTTAAATGCCCAATATCAGATCTGTTGTCAGATAAATGTTACTTTTTGCTCTGCAAGTTTTATTTTCTTCATATCATTGTTAAGGAAAACTTTGGTCTAGACAGATGCCTGTCCTCCTCTGTGGCAGTGTACTGAGGGATGAGAGTGATTTATTTAGCCATGAACCGCTCAAGCAGAAGAACTGGTCCAAACAGGCCTGTGTGAACAGTATGGATGGCGCCCACTCCCATGAGACGCACTCATAAAGGATAAGTGAGATGAGCTGTACACCCTTGACAGGTAATAAGTCTTTCAGGGTGTGTGTCATGGAGAGAGAAAGTCCTCTGTTTGTCTCTCATTCTGTCTGTCTCCGGGAGTGTTTGGCCTGCTGAAATCTAAAGTGGCCTCTGCTGGGCAGTGGGCAATATCTTGATATGCTGTCTCACACCCAGCTGATATCCATGATGGATATCTGTGTCTGCATAGTGCAATCAGTATGTCAACATTACGCAAGTACAGTTTCAGAAAAACCTTAACCCTAAGTATCCCTACATTTGTGCTGTGAATATTAGTATATAGTATTCTCATAACTTTATAAAATTAAAGGACAAGTTCACTTCCTGAACAAAAATTGTTTGGATAATTGACTCACCCCCTTGGTATCCAAGATGTTCATGTCTTTCCTTCTTCAGTCGTAAAGAAATTGTTTTTTGAGGAAAACCTTTCAGGATTTCTCTCCATATAGTGGACTTCTATGGTGCAAGTGAGTTTGAACTTCCAAAATGCAGTTTAAATACAGCTTCAAAGGGCTCTAAACTAGTCTTATCTAGCGAAACGTCAGCTGTGTATTCTGGTTCAAGACAGTTAGGGTGGGTCGAAAAAAGCCCTACATCATTGCATAAGTACCAACCCAGTGTTTACAAAATGAATGTGCAAAGATCATCAAACAACCTTTACAAAAAAAAAAAAGGTAAAACAGCAATGTAGAGTGATTTTTTTTTTTTTTTTAAGATTTTAGTTTTTGGCATTTTTGCCTTTATTATGATAGGACAGATCAGACATGACAGGAAGCGAAGTGGGAGAGAGATGGGGGGCGGGATCAGGAAAGGTCCTCGAGTCGGGATTCGAACACGGGACACCCGGAGCACAACAGCGCTGTATGTCGACGCGCTGCCCACAAGGCTATCGGCGCCAATGAGATTTTGAAGTTGGAAAAGAATGAGATCGGAGTTTTTCGACCTACCTTAACTGTCATGAACCGGAATACACAAAGTAGACGCAGAGCTAGACAAGACCAGCATTTGAGGTTAAGAATTTTTATATAAATTGTCAATTTTCTAGTTTCACTAGATAATACCCTTCTTCCTCGGCTGGAATCATTTGGAGCCCTTTGAGGCTGCATTTTGGAAGTTCAAACTTGGGGCACCATCGAAGACCATTATATGGAGAGAAATCCTGAAATGTTTTCCTCTTTCTTACGACTGAGGAAAAAAAGACATGAACATCTTGGATGGCAAGGGGGATGACAATTATCTGTACATTTTTGTTTTGGAAGTGAACCTCTCCTTTAAGGTTGAACCACTGATGTCACATGGACTATTTCAACGATGTCCTTACTATTTTTCGTGGCCTTGAATGTGTCAGTTGTGTTGCTGTCTATGCAGCGTCAGAAAGCTCTCGGATTTCATCAAAAATACCTTCATTTGTGTTCCGAAGGTTCTTACAGGTTAATTAATGGCGGAATTTTCGTTTTTGGGTCAACTATCCCTTTAAATTTTTGGATTACCTGGTGGGTGCTATAAAAAAAAATCCCAAACTGAAAGAGGTATCCAAGCAAGAATAACCGAGACAAAAGGGTTGGGTTCTTTTGACTTGGCCCAGTACGCAACCATCTATTGCAACCACAAGGAACACCCTAGGAACCGCCTTGAAATGCACTTAAAACAACTTCGAACTGTTTTGCAACCACCCATAACATCCTAGCTTTTGCATGGGCATTTTGATACGCTGACATCATGTTCTAATCGGGCCAGAAAGTGTAATCATTCACTTCTGCTTCAGAAATCTCTCATGAGCTTGTTGATTTAGTTCAGTCCTACCCATGCTGCAAAGCAGCATACAGTTATGTTGTGTTGTTTTCTTGTATTTTTTTAAATGCTGGATCAAACCCCTACCCCCAACAGTATTATGTGTCAGCTGCAGAATCTGTGTTGAACTGTATATACATGATACAGGCATCTGCTCCAGACGAGCTTCGGCTCCATGACCTGGGGCTAAATTTAACGAACTCAAGGCTTTGGCGACCCGTCAGTGTAAGGTACAGCCAAGACAGCTGCTAAAGGAGACGTAACGCGTCTAAACTCACATTCCAGTCGACTCGCATATCTGACGTCTGTAAACACAGATCAGTATAGCGCATATGGCTGAACGCAACTGTAACCCCATCGGGTGTAACGGTCCTAGCATGTTGTTGCATTCTCACGTGCTCTGTCAGGTCAATGTTGTTCATCCATTCTGTTATACTAACTCAGGGCTGTTGAATATAACAGTCAAAAGTTTATAAAACCACTCAGGGTAGCTGTCATATTTGTTGACATAAAGCTAGAAGTAAAGGCTGGCAGTACAGTCCGTTCAGTATTTTGTTGATTGTTTATTCAGCAAAATTCGTGTTAGATTAAACATGGTGTCTACCTTGACTAGGCTCAGCACAACATATTCCAGATCTTTCAACAGGTCTGCTGTTTTTGAGATGAAAGCTTGTACTGTCACCGTAATTCTTGGAGTTTTATCTGCAGCACTTGGAAAACTCCTCAGGATCCTAACGGTGTGTGTGGACTGTAGTGGGGGGCTGTTCTAACAAGGGTCCAGACAAACACAAAGGTCCGCTGGAGAGACGCCCACCCCTGCAGGCCTCACAGCATGACTGGACACAAACAATCCATCTCCATAGCGATGCTTTCGCAGCTTTGTGAATCTCTCACATGGCCGGCTGTGACCGGCCTGGGAACTAACAAACAACGGCAATTAAGGAACAATCTCTTTATTTTAACTTTTGTCCGTGTTTCACTGTATAACTTTGTCTTGTCAGGGGTTCCCAGCTGAACAACACACCAATGAGTCACAAACTTACATTAAGGATGGGAAACCCTGAGTACGATTCATTAACTCAAAGTAAAGTCTGAGGTGAATATGTCACAGTAATTGGCTTTAACACACAATGTGGGGGAAGGGATGCAGGACATATGCATACCTTGCAGTTCAACACATAGTTTAACTAGGGTTATTTGAACAAAATTAAAATTGGTAGTTACATGTTACATGTACTTACTATTATAATAACAATTAATTATACATAATTACATGCGAGTAACACCAAGCCGAACCCTAACCGTAATCAGTACATGTAGTCAATTAATATTACTCAGTACTTAAATGTATACTTCCACTGTAACAAGGACATCTTAAAATAAAGTGTAACCTTAAAATTCAGCTTTTGAGCAAGAGAGAGCTCAGTCTTGTTTCTCTTTATAATGTATAGTAAACATTAATTCTTCAGCATTTATTGTTAAATAATGTGGAAACTATGTTCGAGCAACTCTTTGTTTTAATGTTTTGAGAGTCACTGCCAGTGACCTTTGAAATTGCATGGGTTTCTTAAACAATATTTTAAGTGGCATAAGTAGAAGTGCGTACCAGTTATTATTTGACGTGATCGACCCGAGTTCGAATCCAACATTTGCCTCGTTCTTCTCCCTTTTCACATCACATATCAGATCGGAAAGGCATTTATTTTTAATAAAAATGTAGGAAATAATCGAAAAGTGGAATCCTTTTAAGAATTATAATAAACATTTTCACACAATACGTTATTGCATACTCTTTTATAATGTACTACAATACTGAGGTGCCGAGTAGTAAAAATAGTATGTAACTATTATTGCATAGAAAATTCCCCTATTTTTACATAGTGTAAATATAATTTATCGTTAGTTCACCCTCAAGGCATTATAGGTGTATATGACTTCCTTCTCTCAGACGAATGGAATCAGAGTTATATCAAAAATTGTTCTGGCTCCTCCAAGCTTTATAATGGGAATGGGCGGGTGTTTCTCTTCAACAGTCCAAAACAAGTCCAATAAAATGCATCCATCCATAATTAATAGTGCCTCACATGGCTCTGGGGGTGAATAAAGGCCTCATGTAGTGAATTGATGCATTTTTGTAAGAAAAATATTCATATTTAAAACATAATGATCACTTTAATGTAGCTTGGCTAACAGTTGTACATGGAAGCCACTCCGGGAGGATGACGTAGAATGTATGCATAGGGCATGCACCTGTGAGTCTCGCGAAAACCAACGTTTGTTTACAGGAGCAAAGGAATTAAAGTTTCTTTACTTTAGCAAAGGAAAACCAGTCTCATCTTGGCCTATATCGAAATCCTACAACATTTTTCTATACAAATCCTCATTTTGTACTTCTAATTTATGACTGTTGTTTTGTTTTGCTGCACTGTGCGCCCGCGTTCATCACTTCTGCACTTCATGCACAACGGCCACGACCTACGTCATCTGGCCGAAGCGGCTTCTATTTGTGTTAGTGCAAGCTAGAGAAAAATTATTATATTACGTTTTAAATATGAATAATTTTCTAACAAAAACACATCGATTCGCTACAGGAGGCCTTTATTCACCCCCCGGAGCCGTGTGAGGTACTTTTTTATTATGGATGGATGTGCTTTACTGAACTTGTTTTGGACTTTTGAGGAGAAACACTCAGCTTGGAGGAGCCAGAACAATTTTTAATAGAACTCAGATTGCATTTGTCTGAAAGGTCATATAGACCTAGGATGCCTTGAGGGTGAGTAAATAATGGGCTAATTTTCATTTTTGGGTGAACCCTTTTAATGTAAATAGCATACCGCTAAAAATACTACTATTTTCACTTAGTGTAAACAGAATCCATTGCTATTTGCACTAAGCAAAAAAAAAAAAAAAACATCTCACCACCAATGCCAGGGTGTTGTAATTTTTGTCAGTGCACTAACCATTTAGTACATTGTATAAAAAGTGTTTTTATTTGTGGTGTTCTGGTTGGTTTCAATGTGACTGCTTACTGGCCTGGGTCTCCACAGTACACCTTAAGTACGTTTGATATTCTGGCCCCTAGAAATGATCGCAATCCTTCCTTCAGTACAAGTCAGTGATGATTTTGCCATTTATTTCTTCTACCAATCTAATTGCTTGCAATGATTTTACCATTTTTATCCTCCACCAATCTGAACGCTTGCGATGCAAGTCTGTGATAATTTCGCCATTTTTATCTTCTGCCAATCTCAACGCTTAGATAAGTAATATCACACCTCTCCGCAAGACAATTTGAGGTGTCACTTAGAAGAACAACTAAATAAGTGGCGCTTTGTCTTCAATAGTTTGTTGTTGTTCTGTCTTAGTTGTTTCGTTTTAGACTGTGAAACAACAGCTTGGGCACTGCCAATTTGCAAACTAATAAGTCCAAAGCTGATTGTACAGTGTATGCATGCACTATTGCACATATCCTAACATACATGAAAAACGATGATGTTCTGTTTCTGTCATTGTATTCTTCTTGTACAGCAGACAAATCCCTTCATTTCCTTGAGTTGGACAGTGTGGGTTCAAAAGAGGGAAGTGAACTGTCTCTGAACTATGACATGCACAAATATGCATGCAGGAATGGTTTCGGATATACCCTAAACTTCATTCATACTGTACTCGCAGACCAGATATTTTTGGCATTTTATAAACGAACAATGTTTAGAACTGGAAATCTGTGGGTGCAGATCTTGTCTTCTCCATCAAAAGAAAAGAACAGCTTTCTGCAGCCTACATCAGATCCTGATCTGCATTGCCATCATGCATTTATTCATGATATTACATGTACATCTGTCAGCACAGTTCCATCTCACCACCTCCGTACTGTTGTCTACTCCGCCTTCACTTCTCTCTTCCTTTAGTAAGTCTTGCGCTGGAGTTATTTAGCACGCTCATGATATCCACAGTCAGCAGATTTGATCAGTGGGTGTTTGATGAGCCAGCTGTTGTCATATAAAACCGAGTGCAATGAGTAGCTGAGGCATGTGTAATCGGTTGCGAGTGAGTCATTTCTATGAATGAGGCATGTGTAAACAGATCTGTGAGTGAGGCCGTTGAAGGCAGTGTCTGGAAATGCACATACAAATCCTGTGTTTGCACAATATCCTGGCTACTAAGATGGATTTTTGATGGGTCTTGTCCTGCCTGCTGCATCTGAAGAGGTGTTGAAAATGAGATGATGTACTAAAAATTTCCACTTATAGTATTTTATAATCGCTTGGTTATCTATGACTGTTCTAGATCATCATATGTGACATTAAGATGCCTCTGGAATGTGGTTTAGGACCAGTTTCCCTAACAGACAACCGTTTAAGTATGAAGGCACCCTTTGGTTTCGCAAACAAAGTGTAAGTAAACAAGCAGCTCTCTAAAAGAGGAGTGAATTTATCATAACTATAGACAATACAAACCTGTTGTAAAACACATGACTTTAATAACAAAGCCAACAGTTTGGCCTCTACTCAATATTCTTGTGTAAGTTCTGATAGTCGGTTTATGTAATCAATCCAGCTTAACAAAAAACAGTCCTATCTATTAATAAGAGTGCGTATAACTGCAGTTCGTATGACATTATGTAAACAGAGTCGTTTGAGATTGATGATCACGTTTGTAACTTTCAAATAATACATCATTCAGCAACATTTATATAATACCTAACACATTATATAATGTTATTTACTATCCACCTCATTTTTTATCCAGAGCAGGTGTGGTTTTTCAAACTTTTATTAAGCCACTTCTAGTTGTTTTAGGTGTACAAAACGTGTGGTACATTGCTTGATGTTGCAAATAAGTAAGTTATTAAAGTATTTTATTATCATGATCAAAAATCTATTTACTGCACATTACTCTTTTAGTTATTTACATGTGATCTTGGACCACAAAACCAGTCTTAAATAGCACGGGTATATTTATAGCAATAACCAAAAATACATTTATATGGGTCAAAATAATCAGTTTTTCTTTTATGACAAAAAATTAGGATATTAAGTAAAGATCATGTTCCATTAAGATATTTTGTATATTTTCTATCAGAAATATATCAAAACTTAATTTTTGATTAGTAATATGCATTGCTAAGAACTTCATTTGGACAATTTTAAAGGTGATTTTCTCAATATTTTGATTTTTTTGCACCCTCAGATTCCAGATTTTCAAATAGTTGTATCTCGGCCAAATGTTGTCCTATCCTAACAAACCATACATCAATGGAAGGCTTATTTATGTATAATGTATGAATCTCAATTTCAAAAAATTGACCCTTATGACTGGTTTTGTGGTCCTGGGTCACATATATTGCAGAATTGTAATTTCCGGGTACACTGTGCATTAAACATACCATTAGTATGTATTTCAGTAATTGCATTGTCAGGAAACTTTGATTCAAATATTTTCACACATTCAATATTTCAATGTGCACTACTTATTTGATAAACATTTGCTCCAGTGAATGTTTTTGAAAGCAATTTCTGTATAGGCACATCATTTAAGGTTTATGCAAATACACACTAGAGGGACATGTTGGACCCTAGCATTAAAAAGCTCAACGCAATATGAATACTCATACAACCAACTAGTCCCACTCCCCTATTATGACTAATAATGACTCAGTAATCAAAGTTACTACAGTCGTAATTTGTGTTTATGGGATGCAGTGCTGTGTTAGTAAGTTTAGGAGGGGCTGCAGGCCTGCTGCTGATCTGATGGAAAACACTGACCATCACACTGTCATTTAACCCGTTGAAACGCAATTCAGTAGATCAGGGCTGGTGATAAAAAGCCCCTGACATTGCCTGCACACAGTCTTCTGTCATGCGTCTGTTCTCCTGCGCGTTCACGAAACGCGTCCCGTCACAACTATTTAAAGATGCCCCATGAAAACACATGAAATACATTTCGCCCTTCTCTCGGGCTTTCGCGATTGTCCAAAACACGGTGCTGAGACGTTTATGTCATAGCATTTCCGTACCTGCGTGTGTCTGCAGTCCCGGACCGCCACAATCCTCAGTCCGGGGTCCACTACTTCGCTCCGCCGGAGCAGAACCGAGATTTAAGCGGATGATGTGGTTTTCCTTTTAATGTCTCGTAAAGACTGTCTTCGTTTGATGTCCGTAAATGTAGTCCGGTTAGGAGGGTCCGCTCGCTGAAGTTCAGTCAGTGTGGCCCGTTACATCAGCAGCAGCAGCAGCTCTGCTCTCACGCGAGTGAATACACTGAGCGCGAACGGGACACCGCAAGGCATCATGGAGCGAGCACTTTAAAGCTGCACAGCCCACACTGAACAAGTGTGCTCAGGCGCGCACACACACTGCATGTACCGCGCATTTTGAGCTTATTTGGCAAAGTCTGTAGATTTGATTAACGCTTTCAAGTCTTTAACCAATTAACTATTTTTTAAACAATTGTTATAGTATAATACGCTATTTATTATTGGTTTCAACATTATATAAATAAATCACGTCCATTTTTAATGTTCGATGTGCATTTATTCCCTGTTAAGCATCATATACAGTTGAAGTCAAAAGTTTACATACACCTTGCAGAACAAAATGTTAATTATTTTACCAAAATAAGAGGGATCATACAAAATGCATGTTAATTTTTATTTAGTACTGACCTGAATAAGACGTTTACATATCGTCCACAAGAGAAAATGATAATTGAATTTATAAAAATGATCCTGTTGACCATATACGCCTGATTCTTACAGGTACAGAACAGTTAAACTGCCTGCTGTACTTTGGTAAAATACTTCAGGTCCCACAAATTCTTTGGTTTGAACGTTTTTGTGCATTTGAACCCTGCATTTACAATGACTGTATGTTTTTGAGATCCATCTTTTTACAGTGAGGACAACTGAGAGACTCATATGCAACTGTTACAGAAGGTTCAAATGCTCACTGATGCTTCAGAAGGAAAAATTATGCATTAAGAGCCAGGGAGTGAAAACTTTTTTAATTTGAAGGTCAGGGTATATATTTAACTTATTTGGTCTTCTGGGAAACTTGTAAGTATCTTCTGTAGTTTCTGAAGGGTAGTACTTTAAAAAAAAAAAGATATTTAAGCAAAATAAGACAAATTTACACATCTTCATTCTTTTCAATAGTATACACCTCTGCATCTTAATGCATTGTTTTTCCCTCTGAAGCATCAGTGAGCGTTTGAACCTTTTGTAATAGTTGCATATGAGTCCCTCAGTTGTCCTCAGTGTGAAAAGATGGATCTTAAAATCATAGTCATTGTTGAAAAGGGTTCAATGCACAAAAATGGCAAAAAAAAAAAAAAAAAAAGAATCTGTGGCACCTGAAGGACTTTTCTGAAGAACAGCAGGTAGTTTAACTGTTTAGGACAAACAAGGGACAACTATCACTGAAAAAACAACTGTGGATCATTCAGGTAACAACACAGTATTAAGAATCAAGTGTATGTAAACTTTTGAACAAGGTTATTTTTATAAATTAAAATAGAAATCTTTTGTAACCACATACACTCAAATGTAAAGTTTGAGGTCTACATTTTTCTTTCTTTGTTTAAAATAAATTAATACTTTAATTCAGCAAGGATGTGTTCAAATTGATTTAAAAAAAGATAGACTTGTATTGTTAGAAAAGATTTCTATTTTAAATAAATGCTGTTCTTTTAAACTTTTTATTAATCACAGAATCCTGAAAAAAGTATCATAGCTTCCAAAATAAGTATTAAGCAGCACAACTGTTTTCAACATTGATAATAAATCAGCATATTAGAATGATTTCTGATGGATCATGTGATGTTGAAGACTGGAGTAAAGATGCAGAAAATTCAGCTTTGCATCAGATAAATAAATTATATTGTAAAGTATATTAAAATAGAAATCTGTTATTTTAAATTGCAATAATACTTCATAGTAGTACCTTTTTTCAAAATAGTGGATTAGTCTGTGCACTAAATGCCTGGATGAGGTCTGTTTATCAGCTGTGCTGCATGTGAAATCTGTCCAGCCTATGATGAGATTATCCACCCAGAAATCTGTGATCTATTGTGTGTAGTGTGGGATAACATGGCCTGCAATCTGTTTCTCATAGAAACCTTCTGCTGACCTGTTTCCTCCCTCAACACAAATGTTCTGTGAGGTTATTAAACAGCATAACTCAGACATGAGGTGAAGCAAATATTCGTATACTGAAAATACTATTCAGATGTGAGAATACATTACAACATGTGACATTTTTCATCATTGTAAAATATGAATGTCTTTCTCAATGGTATATAATACTTCACAATCATTAAATAACAAACCTGAGTCACTGTAAGATTATTAAAACGCGCTTTCTTGCTATTATAAACAATTCTGTTTGGTTTCACCACACCAGCGTTGAGAAAAGTAACAAGTAGCATGTGACGAAACTGGTAGCATTCTGAGACACTGTGGCATTAAAAGCCGAAGCCTCCCGATCTATGCTCCTGATATATAAAATTGTCACATTTTTGTTACAGTGACGGGAGAAAGATTGTAAAATAACAAAATACTGAAGTGCAGTTTGCCATCCACTCCACTAGGGACGTGAGCGCGCTTTACGTTCAGCTTCACAACACCTTTGTATCCTTGGCAATGTGACGCTTGTATCCACAACACACGTTTGAAGATCTTGCGTTTGACATCTTAGCATCAACAGCCTTTTACCATAAGCGGTCTCTTTTCTCATAAACCGCGTTTCTCTTGTCAAATTACTAGCATGCATTAAAGTATGGATAAATTAAACAGCAATTTATGATTTGTATGAACCAAAGCCTGCACCTTTGTTTATATATGTATGTATGTGTATATATATATATATATATATATATATATACACATACACACACACATACATAATGTCTGTATAGTGTCATTATATTCAGTTTTGTTAAAAAAAACAAACAAAAAAAGGTGCTGTGGGAAACTTATGTTCCCCTGCTGCTTCATGGTTTTCATTCATTTAGTTGTATGGTATAAGATGTTTATAGCACGGAGACATTTAAATATAATTTTGAAATGTAAAACTGTTACAGAGGACAAATATGCAGCGATAAAATGAATATGCTGCCATTAATATTGGACTATGGTTGATTTACAGACATTAACTGACCTTTAGCTTCTGCTTTGCATTTGTTTTCATTGTTTAGCATTTGCTCATGTTGTTTCTTGAAATTTGTTCTGTAGTTCTGTGATTCAGTGCTTATAGTCGTAGCCCTCAGCTTCTTGGGATTCTGCTTTTCAGACAAAATGGTGAGGTGAAAGATACACATTCACTAGAAGCAGATGCCATTATGCACCTTCAGAACTTTTAAATGTTTTTACATACAGTTAAAGTCAAAAGTTTACGTACACCTTGCAGAATCTGCAAAATGTTATTTATTTTACCATAGGAGGGATCATACAAAATGCATGCTATTTTTTTTTATTTGGTACTGACCTGAATAAGATATTTTACATAAAATAATTTAAATAATCCACAAGAGAAAATAGTAGTTGAATTTAAAAACTGGCCCTACATATGCTTGATTCTTAATACTGTGTTGTTACCTGAATGATCCACAGCTTTTTTTGTTTGTTTGTTTAGTGATAGTTGTTCATGAGTCCCTTTTGTGTCTTCCTTTCCAACAATGACTGTATGATTTTGAACTATCACAGAAGGTTCAAATGCTCACTGATGCTTCAGAAGGAAACACAATGCATTAAGAGCCAGGGGTGTCAACTTTTGAACAGAATGCTTATGTGTTCCCTAGAAGACAAAATAAGTTAAATTTACCCTATTATTCAAATTCAAAAAGTTTTCACCCCCGGCGAACTGTGCATCAGCATGACACCTGACAGCAGTGTCAGCAACAATTTCAGCAAGTTTCATGGCCACAGAAGTGCAGAGACAGACTCTGAATGGGACTCAACGGTACATATTTAAGGACAACATGAAACAAAACAATTATATGCCGGATAATTTGCACCAATGGAGTATGTAACACAACCCACCTGTAAGTAACTTTCTGCTTCTCACTAATATAATCAGCATTAACATCATTTGTTATATAATGTCCTAAGTATTTAACCTCCTCTATTGCATCAAAAATATCTTTATTTGTGTTGCAAGGATGGACGAAGGTCTTACGGGTTTGGAACGACATGACAGTGAGTAAACAATGACATAATTTAGATTTTTGGATAAACTATCCCTTTAAGCTACAGCAATTTGAGCTACAGTAGCTCTTCTGTAGCTCATCAGCAGCTTCAGCTCTTGATGTTGCCGCCACCTACTGGCAAAATACAGTAGGTTAAAACAGTCTCACACAGCTTGATTTTAAATGATTTATTATTAAATAATATTTAATATTTATATTTAATCAGTCAATAGTATTATAACCTCACTGTGACATTAGGCTACACAGATTTTGTCATGGAAAGTATACTGGATGTAATGCAGGGCAGTTTGCTTGAAGGTACTGACTGATAGATTGTTTGTTAGTAAGCAGCATGATGTTTGTAGATGGAAAGAGGAAGATGTAATTAGTCAAATGTGCATTTATACAGTCATGCATAGTGTTATCTTTACACAGCACAGCGGCTTACAGTCTGTGTCGCAACAATAAGCTTTACTCTTTACCAATATTCAAACTTTTTAACAGCCTTCTCTGGTGAGTAGTTTAATATCAGTAGGACCTGAATGACACTTTTTATATTTTCATATATGTTTCAAATTATTTTATTGTTCATTTGTCTCTCTAAGAAAATTGTTTGCAATTTATCTCTTTGAGGAATTTATACATAACAATTAATAGATTCATTTTTGACTTCTGTTAGTCTGTCTTGTTTGTCCTGCAGTCATTTATACTCCTTGTGTTTGCTTAATCTATAATTTATATTTAAGATGATTCATAGAGCTTTAGATCAGCTCAGGACTTACAGTTTACAAGATCTTTGAAAGTTTGTATATTCAAAACTGTAAGAAAAAAAAGAACATTGTAAAGTGCAGAAAACATAATATGCTCACAAAAAACTGTCAAAGGGCGGCCCCCTTTTAGAAGCTTCTAAAATATACTTCTAAAGTACAAATAAGGTACTAATATGTACCATTTAGAGGTAAATACAGTACAGAGATGTACCTTTTTACCCTAGTGACAGTTTTGTATTTTTTTTTCCTGAATGTACAAATGGCTTGTTCCAGATGATTAGCGATTATGAGAATAATATTTGTTTGCCTAAAATCATTCCAGAACGACGTTATATGTGTATGTTGTTCATGTTTGTGTCATTTTTGTGACGTGACTGTATATATCATCTCTGCTTAGGTCTGACCATCTTTTAATAGCAAGATGAGCGTAGCTGAGAAAATCAGCATTTTCGTCTTTCTCCTTCAAGGTATGTGTATCTATTTTACCTTCACCAATGTTTGTTTCATTAAGGGACTTTAATAAGACATTTGTAATATGAAGTAAACAACTAAAACATGTGTGTTGCTTTACATGTTTGTGTTGTGTGTGTGTTATAAGGTGTTTACTGTGGAGAATTCAGCATCAGTCTGCCAGAGAAGATTGAAGCTCTCAGTGGGTCCTGTGTGATCATAAACTGCACTTTTGAGACGAGTCAACGATATGACAAAGGCCTTACTGAGGGTGCTGCTACAGGATTGTGGCTCAAAGATGGATTTGATAAGAATAAACATCAAGTGTTTAATTCCAGAGATTCCAAACCTAATTACTATGAAGGGAAAATGAATCGAAAACTACAAGACAAGAACTGTACCACTGTCTTTTATAATGTTAGTTCAAATTACAATGGTAAATATTACTTCAGGATCATGATTAGTGAAGGTCTGAAATACACATACCATTCAAATTTCTCCATAAATGTCATTGGTGAGTGATTTGAGCCTTTTATTTATAAACACATTTTAAATGAGCGTTTTAAAAGTTGTGGTCAGTGTTATTTACTTTCTCTGTTTCAGACTCTCCTCGCAAACCCACAGTGCAGCTGTATGTGGAGCAGAAGGAGGTGCAGGATCAGGAGGAGGTGTTGGAGAGGAGCTCTGTGAGTCTGCGCTGCTCTGCTGAGACTCTCTGCTCCTCTCCTCCACCAACTCTCACATGGAGCTCCACTCCCAGAATCCCCTTCAGTGAGAGCAGCAGACTACAGGAGCTCATCCTCATCTCTGATCTGAACTTCACTGCTACTCACCGTCAGCACAGAGTCACTTTCACCTGCACTATAACCTACCAGCTACACGACAAGAACAAAACTGCACAGAACAACATCACATTACATGTTCAGTGTAAGATTTTGTTGCATCATTTCTTTTCTCCTCTATTAGACATCTATAAATCTAAATGCATTCTCTCTTTCTCTTTTTCAGATGCCCCTAAAATCTCTCCATCCTCCAGCTGTACCAGAACGGATGTAACTGTGTGTTTCTGTGAGGTTGATGGGAATCCCTCTCCTGAACTGAAGTGGCATCTGTCTGGACGTCCTGTCACTAACTCTTCAAACACGTTCACCAGTGAAGAGCGATTGAGCAGCACAGGCTTGAGGAACTCCATTACTCTACATCAGTCTCTCGCAAACACATCCGCTGTACAGTGTGTCAGCAAAAACACTCGAGGCACTGCAAGTCAACTGTTTCAACTGCCTCTTTCTGTTGCATGTGAGTTTCAGCTGTGATTCATCCAATAGAAGTTAATGTTAATGTCTGTCTGTAAATGAAAATCATGTTAATTATGAATTCATCAAGAGACAGTCATTGACTTCAATGTAAATGCTAATGCTAAAATCTCTTACTTTTAGATTGTTTGTCTACCCTTGATATTGTTAAAGATTATGATATGACTTGTTTGCACTGCTTTTACTGAATCATCAGTGGTTTTCCAAGCACTAATTTTTATTCTTCTTTAGGTTTTAATTTTTCCTCTGTGCTGATTGGAGTTTCTGTTGTGGCTTTGGTGGTCATGATGTTGTGTGCCATCACATGTATCTGTGTACGGTAGGTGCACAAAACATATCAAGTATTTAGAAAGATGTAAGTGACTAAAAAGAACATAATTATTACAGAATCGGTTTAGCATATTACATTGACTTTGTGTATTGACATCCTGGATAGTGCCAATAAAAGTGATACACAAATGTAGCGAAACAAGTATTTATATATAGCTGTATTTCATATAGCACCTATTGTGAAATGTCATCAATTTAAACAGAAAGCAGATTTCTACTACCAGACTTTCAAGTCATGACTCGTGTGACTGGATGCAGTCAAAGTCTGATGCTAAAATATCAGAGTCTGTGCCCATCATACATCATATTTCTGTGAAATCTGCAAACAGCTACTGACTATTGGCAACTAGCATCGACATGTTTGGACTGCAAATTTGTGCAAAAGTGGTGTAGTTTATTCCAGCCTTCACACAAAATCAATACCAAAGCCAAGAACATGCTTTAGTCTTATATGTCAGTGGCCCCAAAAAGCACTTGGATACTAAAATGTATGAATATTCTTGCATTAGATGCTAAACCAAGGCACATTTATTCTTTAATATAATAGAAAAAAGGTTGTCACTCTACTAATAGACCTATTTTTTCTTAACTTACAATCCCCCAAGATGGTTGACTAAGCTGAAGGTGAGTCCTTTAGATATGTTAAGTCACCATGATGATGATATTGATGTTGGTGTTTGAGAGTGTTTTTTTTATTTCAGGCTCAGAATGAGGCAGAGGGCACATATGCTTCAGTTCAGTTCTCATCTCCACCCTCTGAATACGAGACTTTGAACATTAAGAGAGGTGACACACAATAAACGGCAAACATATATCTGATCTCCTCCTTTGACTTCTTCAGTCAGCTGTACTTTTTTAAGACTTTAAAATGCACATTTCGAATATGAAAGACATCATTTCACATGGATTATGGATTTAATGTCTGATACATAACAAAAGCTTGAAGACTAAGAATTTCTGGCAGCAAAATATGAATGTGATTAGTTTGCGAATTTGATTAGACTCAAATCTATTTAGAATAAAATTCACTAT
>NC_133364.1:21986270-22252136 GCF_049309525.1 Garra rufa
CCTCTTCTCGGAGGCTGACCCGTTTTGGCCCTTTAAACAACATGAATCTGATCCATGATTTTTCGTGGATATGAATTTAGCTCCTTGCACAATATGGCGACCGTTGACGTTCGAGTGTGTGGGCCAGTATAGTGATGCGCGGCGCGGGTCTGGTTGGGGCGGGTAAAGAAATTGTCAATTTTTTGCGGGGCGGGTTGGGGCGGGTCATTAAAAGCAAAATAAAATAAAACAATCAATGTATCTTGCGTGCAATTCCCTATAGGCTATATTACATATTTGGGGATATCTATTCTCATATTTTATTAAGTTCTTTAATAAGGTTATCAACACGTCACGCCACAAGCGCATCAAGCGAACGCACATTCAGCTCTGCAGGCCTGGTGCTATGCGTATTTAAATCTCCTCTGATGCGCATTATCCTGCATTAGCCAAAATCATGACAGTCAACCACATCCAGTCATATGTGAATGAATGTAAATATTCGCTAAAAACACACAATAAAGAGTAAAGACAGCAATGATGCAGTCAGGACTGTGGCACCGGCTTGCTTTGAAATGTATTTGGTTATTGCGCCTGATGCGCGTGCGCCCGCTGCGTCTCCTGCACCTAGTTATTTTAAACAGTAGCCTACATAATAACGAAGACAATACCTTACAAATAAAAAGGAGCAGATTTTTATGATCAGAACTTCCTTAAACCAGTGAACCTGTAAACCTTTCAGTCCAAGTAAACGAATGCGTTCAAATAGAAAGTTCAAAACCATAGGCTATTTAGCATATACCCACTTTTCTTCCGGCACCACTAATGTTACACCACTTTTTATCTTGTCATTAATATCATTTGATTTATGGTTCATATTCATAATCGTACAGTATGTTGTTGTCAGTTTAAAGGGCGATGTTTCCGAGCACTTTCGGGCAAAAAAAAAAAACAGTTTTCATTTGCACAATGCATATAGTGTCTATTTAATGGTCGCGGTGCGGGTTGTAAAAATAGACACAGTGGTGCGGGGCGGGCTGGGTCGGGACCCGCGGGTTGAAAAAAAAAAACCCAACCCGCGCATCACTATGGGCCAGTACTTCAGGTGAAAACTTCCGGTGATCTGACAGCGAGAGACAATTAACAGCGACCGAGTTCCATTACCACAGAGATATTTTTTCACATTGAGTGTTTCTAGGATTCAAGAGAGGAGACTTGCCTTTCAGAGTGCGACAGCCTCAGCACTTCATCGTTATGTGCCGTTATGTACCTTTTCGTCGCATTCCCCGTTGACGCTGCGTACGAGCTGAGTGTATGCAGAAGAAGATCCGGGGGGATCTTTAAATGCATATAATTTTCAGTGTATTTCAGTGTATTTTGTGCGTTTCTGTACTTTCTATTACTGCATTAATTTTGTGCGAGTGAGATGAGTAAAGACCATCTTTTTCATGAATCATTATCTCTCTGGTGTTTATAAGCAGCACACACAGTATTTTACTACCTGTAAAAATACACAAACTTAGCTATATTAAATTGTTTGTGGTACTTACAGTTACAAATGTAAAATATGTGATGATATCGAGCAATTGATGTAAGGTAAGTGAAAATATATATGCGCAGAATTGAGAAAATAGTATTAATGGAGATAAATTGTAGCCAGCTAGGCAAACGTGTGAATGTTTACGGTGCATTTTATGCAAACAACTCCAATCGTGTTGTACATCTATATTTACAGTAGGCATAATTGTCATTGCATATGCAGCATGAGTCAAATACAATCTTCTGTTCGTGAACAGTTGTATTTCATTCATTATCTGACTATGCATCCGTGCATTTAATTGCCATTGGCTCGTGTGATAGTAATGGATCTTAGTAGTATTTTAAGTGATACTAGACAATAATAATTGATACCCGCACGACGGTGTAATTTACTTCCAGGTAAAGATAGGATCAGTCAAATGAAATACAATAAATGTACAAATAAATATTACAAATTAAAAAACGATCGGAAATGCGTCCAATTTTCTAATAATATTATTTGATGACAACAATACATTTGGAAAACAAAATACAGCCATTTCTGCTTTTTTTCTTTTAAACAAAAAACCAAGCTGCGCCCTTTTTTAAATTTCATCTTTCATTCCAAAATAGAATAATGAATGAACGAAAAAGTACACGGACCTTCCATAGATATGTCTTTGTTTAAATGGTATTTGAATTTTTTTTTTTTAAATACAACTTTCAGATGACAAAGTTTGTTCACAGGTTGTGCTCAAGGTTTCTAAAGCCAGTAGCACTACAGAGTCAACTGCATGACATCCACGAGCTAACTGCCAGGTAATGCTCCCATGCTCAATTCAGCAAAGGACATTGTGTGACACTGAAGATTGAATAACTTGGGACGTTTGATGTTTACAAAACAAACCTTGTTGTTTCGCTCACTGTACCTTTAACAGTGCACATTGTGTTCTTTTTAGTTTTTCTGAACTGCTTCTATAACATGGACCCCAAGAGCATGATTAGCTCAGCGAGGTGTTCCTCGAATATCAACTGATGGACATTCCATGTCCCAAGACTCCACTTTTGGCATTGAGGGTTTTTGGGGAAATATGCTATCAATGAAGAATAGGGTATGTGATATTCTACACCCGTTGACATTTGCTTAATCAACTAGATGAATGCATAACAAAAATTTAAGAGAGTAATTAGGCTTCCTTCCATGTTTTTTAATGGTTTGAGCAGATTTGTAAGGCTGTCTAAAGCCCTATTCGGACGGGACGAGTTTTACAGGGGGAGTCAGGACTACCCATACACTGGTGTGTTTTTGTATGACAATACTGGTGTGTTTGATGTCCATTGTGCACAAAAAAATTGATGTAAAATCACAAATCGATTTTTAATCCCAAGAATCAATAGCGTTTGGAGAAATTTGTGTTTGTGTTTCACATTCAGACGGTAATATTGTTCTAGTAAATCCTTTCCAGCATTTCAGAAATAAATATTTATGTAAGTTACAGCGAAGTACAACAGTTACCATACGGTGCTCGGCAGTGGTCAAAAAAGACTTTCACACCTTTGTTTCACAAAACTTTCAAAGTATGAATAGAACTTCATCTGTTGCTTTTATCTGACCAGCAGAGGGCAGCATTATGAGCACATGATCCCCACACAGTCTGTGTAGAGATCTGTAATAGAACTGCCTTGTAACACTATAGTTCAATTTTAAATGAGAACTTGTCATATATTGATTGTTCAGTATTTTCTTTTTTCCTTCTTCTGCTCATACATGTGTAAAACATGTGCAATAGTTTACATCTCTAGTTTTCTATAGCTTTCTGTAGCTTAGAAATAGACTGGAATTTATATTATATAGGTATTGTACTGATTTATGTAGGTTGTATAGTTTCTACAACAACACACTGCACAGATAATAACAGGGGGTGGGGATGGTCTCTTTCTGTACGCAGAATGCATGTTCATGCTGATCCAGGAAGTACTGGTGTGATATAAAAGAGAAGTTATAATAGATCTGATGCCAGTCAGTAGATTGTTCTTCAGATTGTGTTCCTGCAGCACAGCTTCACTCCGTCTCTAATCAGATGCAGGTGTTACAGCTGGAAACTTGGGATCTTATAGGAGATTCCAACACTCAGGTCAGATTCATTTTGCTGTTTTACTTCCATTACATTAAACTCAAATTATAAAATTCACAGGTGGGTGAATTTGATCAGGGTTGGAGCTAAACTCTGCAGCGCATTGGCCCTCCAGGGCAAGGAACCCTGCTGTATAACTACGATATATTATGCTTTATCCAGTTAACGATTAGCATTATTACAAATAAATTATTTGAAATTATTTGGTTTCTAATTATTATAGTTTTGACTTGATATTCATACTACAGTGATTTCTTTTATTTTATTTTTTTATTGCGAGGCCCTTACTTAGATTCGCCATATAACAACTGACACCATATAATAACTACTATACAAATCTTTATCATTATTACATTTAAGGCCAAGTAATAATTAAAAAGCCTTTAAATTGTTCTGTTAACCAGTTAACCTTACCTCATTGCTGTTCATTTAAATGTTGGGACACTTTTAGAGCTTTAAGTTCACAAACTAATAATTCATTCCCATTAGTACTTCCTTTGCTTTTGAGTTCCAGACATTGTAGCTTAAGAACAGTATACAGTATTCAGATTTTAGACATGAAATTAGTGTCAATGTGCATTTGCAAACACATTAATGAAATGGCTGCCGATGCATCAGCATTATTCACACAAATTTGTTTTTGCTGCAGTTACTGTCACACTTTTCTAAATAGTGTGAAGAGGACAGAGCCAGCGATAAAACAGAAACCATAAGTGTGTTAATGAAAGACATCGATCACCCATTTGTTCACTCATGATCTAATCTTCCTCATGTCAGTCCAAACCTGTATATATTTCTTTCTTCTGCAGAACACAAAAGATATTTGGATATTGCCCAATGAAAGTCTACGTAGTCCAGATTTTTTTTTTGGGGAGAAGTGTGTGTATAGTGGGTCAACAATAAACAGTTCAGTGTTGGTGGGCAGTTCAGTCCAGCAGTGCTTAACTGTAACATTTATCATTGACAGGAGCAGAATGATTACAGTTATTCTGTTTTTCTTATTTTAATACTTTCATATGCCCCTAAAATCTCTTTGTCTTCCACCTGTATCAGAGCTGTTGTACCTGTGTGTTTCTGTGAGGCTGATGGGAATCCCTCTCCTAAACTGGAGTGGCATCTGTCTGGACGTCCTGTCACTAACTCTTCAAACACGTTCATAACTGAAGAGTGATCGAGCAGCACAGGCTTGAGGAGCTCCATTACTCTACATCAGTCACTCACAAACATGTTCACTCTGCAGTGTGTCAGCAACAACACTCATGGACCTGCAAGAAAACAACTTCAACTGCATCTCACTCATCTGCAGTTTGCAGGTAAATCAAACAACATTGTCATCATGTCAGGAACTATATATTCTAGTTAAAAGATGTACAACACCTGTAAATTCCTCCAAAAATCACTGTACTTATTAAACAGCAAGAAAAAACCTTCAACTCCCATTTTACTACAAAGTCAAGATACTGCGCACCATGTAAATACTACTCTGACAGTATTGGGACTCATGCTTTTTCTCTTTCTACTGTGACTTATATTTTTCAGTTAGTGTTTTTTTTTAGATTGTCAGCAGTCTACAGTTTCACTCTTGATCATATTAGCACTGATTCTGGTTCTGTACACTCTGACTGCTGGACTTGCACTCTACAAAATTAGACAGTGAGTCATTGAACCCCTTAACTGTCACCGTCCCACCTGTGGGACGCTTGGCACTCTTTTTCCCGTTGTCCTTTTTCTCTACCAAATTTTTTAGTAACCATGATAAATTATAAATTGTTTGAAAGCTTAGAAATTCAAGAATCATCCTGTGAAAACCATTTTGAAATCAGACATTGCCTTACCATGGAAATGGTACTTTAAAATCGTTCGCATTTTAGCGAATGTACAAAAAAGGGTAAGAGAATTGGAATGACCTGTCATGTGGTGCACCCTTTCTGCAGTGCCCTTCAAGGGTGCAAAAATACCATTAGAAATCATCCATAATCCAACAGCACCAGAACTTTCTTGTATTTGTGTCACCCGCTTGTCTGTTCACACATTGCAGGCTGTCAGTCTGTGCATTAATGGCGGGATTATCAGTGACTCTTTCTGCAGGTTTATATTGAAGCACCAGTATGGACTTACTGAATGAGTCATGAAATCATTTACTCAACCAATTCATTCAAAAACACAGATTCATTCTGGAATGCCAACAACTGGTGGCAGAGCACAAATAGACCAAGTATTGGAACTGGCCATATTGTGTTATAAAATTATAAGTTATATATCACTTATTAAATGCTTATTAAGTTTCTTGAACTGTTGAATCCACCTTATTCTTCAATAAGAGTACGGGCGAGACTTCCGGTTCATTAGCTGGTATAGGGAAATAACGAGAGGAATAACAACATGCTTAAAATGGTAAACTGTTTGCACTACAAACCAGTGTGTTCATAAGTAAAATAATGTGTTAAAATAATACGGTAAGACACACCAATTTGCAATATCAAGCAGCAGAACAAGCTGTTTTGTACAGCTAAAAATAGCTGGACGCAGATTAGACCTGAAGCCAGACCCATAAAATGTATAAAATAAGGTGGATAAAAGCACAGGCAACAGTTAGGGGCACTCATAGACTAATGGATAGGGAGGGAGTCGGACTTGTAACCCAGAGGTCGAAGGTTCGAGTTTCAGATCCAGCAGGAATTGTCAGTGGATGGAGTGAATAATCAGGAACACAATACATCACACACCCTTTCCTTTACTTTCCTTTTCCAAAAGTTTTGATTACCTTTTAGAACAATAGCATTCTGGAATTTTCTCCACAGCACCACAGTGACCCTATTAGAAAGCAGGATCTAAGGCAGTGTGAAGCTGTGAATACTCTACCAAAGCCAGTTGAAACTTTTGTCTTGACAGAGCCACTCTGAAAGGAAGTCCATGACATGGTGAAGAAGACTAGGTCCAATTCAAACCAGCTGCATGAATACTTTAGGTTTGAGCCTTGTTTTATGGGGGTATTTCTTTTATGGGGGCGATTTGCTATATAAAAATTTGAGTTTTTACAGTAGAATGCTTCTTTAGAGGACTGTCTCTTTCCTACCCCTCTACAGATATTCAACCTGAAGGTAAGGTGAATTCCTTAATATATTTTGTAAATGGCTTCCTTTTGGCTTAATCTAATGGTTTTGATTTCTTTTATCGGGTAATGTACATGTTCGTTTAATTTTACAGTATGATTCTTCTGGTTCTGATATTTTTCTCTCTGATTAAGTATTTCAATAAAATAAAAATTAAAACTTTACCCACGTAACTTTGATAATGCTAATGAGCTTCATCTTTTGATCAGCAGAGAGCAGCATTATGAGCACATTATCCAGAGAGATACTGTAGGCCCCTGCACATGTAACTGTGGCCGAATTTTCAGTGATTTAGGTTTTTTTCCCATAAATTGATAATATTATTTATTATTACCTGACTTTTTCTCTTCTCCCCTGCTCATACATCTATAAAACCTGTGCACTACATCTTAAGTTTTCTGAAGGCATACTATAGCTTTGTATGACAACAGACTTAAATTAGATGATTGTACAAATCTATGTAAGTTGTATAGTTTTTGTAGAAACACTTTATTAAGAAATTAAATTAAATTATTTGTCTGTGCGCAGAATGCATGTTAGTGCTGATCCAGGAAGTACTGGTGCGATGTGATGGAAAAGGGAAGTTATAATTGATCTGTTGCCTGTCAGTAGATTATGCTTCAGATTGTGTTCCTGCAGCACAGCTTCACTCCGTCTCTCATCAGCAGCAGGTGTTACAGCTGGAAACTTGAGATCTAAACAAGAGATTCCCACACTTTATGCCCTCAAAAAGGTCAGATTCATTTTCTTTTACAGATTCCCTCTGTCAGATTTTGATAGTCTTTTTGCTGTTTTACTTCCGTTACATTAAACTAAAATTAATAGACTCGTTAAACATAAACAGATGCTGTCATATCCAGTATATTACATTATTTTTTTTAAATGATATATTAAATTAACAATTTTTAAAGTCTGTGGTAGATTTGTCTTTATTTAATTAATAAGCAGTATTACAAATACATTCAACAACAACAACAACAACAACAAAACATTTTAAATGGATAAAGCAAAATTACCACATATTGATTAAATATCTAATTCTAAATTCATTGCAGTATTTATTTATGTATCTTGATTGCATGTTGTCAGTGTTATTGCAAACTCAAAGAAAAATTGAGAATCTATTATTAATTAGCTATCCCTAAACAGAATTTGTGCATAAATGAGGTGTACGGGGATGGCTCAGTTTATTCATTTTTCTTTATTTCTTTCCATTTTTATTTGGTGTTCCTTATTGAATGAAAAGATGGACATCTGGACAGCAGAGAAAATAATTCTTCTTGGTTTCCTGTTGAAAGGTTTGAGTATATTTCCATTTATAAGCTAAAAAACATTCCAGATCTTATTTCTTGATATTTATTTAAAAAAAAATTATTATTTCTCACATTTCTATTTTGTGTGTGTTGTAGGTGTTTCCTGTGGAGGTTTCAGTGTCAATATGCCAGAGAACATTACAGCTCTCAGTGGATCCTGTGTGGCCATAAAGTGCGATTTTAATATTGAGGACAAATATGACAAATATCTCACTGAGGATGATGCTACAGGAGTGTGGCTCAAAGATGGAATGGATGCAAATATCAATCAGGTGTTTAATTCCAGAGTTTCCAAATCTAATCGCTTCAGTGGGAAAACAACTGGAAAACTACACGAGAAGAACTGCACCACTATCTTTTATAATGTTAGCTCAAATCACAATGGTAAATATTACTTCAGGATTACGAGTGGTGAAGATCTGAAGTGTACCTACCCACAACCCTTCTCCACTGTGAATGTCATTGGTGAGTAATTTGAGCAATTTATTTATAAATGTGTTAAATGAGTGTTTTATAAGTTGCCATTGTCATTTTACTCTCTCTATTTCAGAGTTTCCCCCCAAACCCACAGTGCAGCTGTATGTGGAGCAGAAGGAGGTGCAGGATCAGGAGGAGGTGTTGGAGAGGAGCTCTGTGAGTCTGCGCTGCTCTGCTGAGACTCTCTGCTCCTCTCCTCCACCAACTCTCACATGGAGCTCCACTCCCAGAATCCCCTTCAGTGAGAGCAGCAGACTACAGGAGCTCATCCTCATCTCTGATCTGAACTTCACTGCTACTCACCGTCAGCACAGAGTCACTTTCACCTGCACTATAACCTACCAGCTACAGGACAAGAACAAAACAGCACAGAACAGCATCACATTACATGTTCAGTGTAAGTTTGTGATGCTTTTTAGTTTTGTTAGACTTGTTATTCATATATTTGTGTTTTTTATTGTGAGCCCCTGAATTTGCTTTCCCTTCAGATTCGCCTAAAAACACTTCAGTGTCTGTGATTCCCTCTGACTCTGTGTTGGAGGGCAGTTCAGTGACTCTGACCTGCAGCAGTGATGCAAATCCAGCAGTGAACTACACCTGGTCCAGAGAGAGTGGAGGACAGTTGGAGCAGCTGCAGACTGGAGACACTCTTACCTTCAATAGGGTTGACCTGAAACACGAAGGCTGGTATCACTGTACAGTCTGGAACAAATATGGCAGCCACAACTCATCAGTGATGCTGCACATTCAGTGTGAGTATTACATAACTGCCAATTTTACCTTGTCACATTCATCAGCACCTTTACAAGCAATTACAAAATGAACAGTTATGACACTGTTATTGTGTTACTATTAAAATGTTTATCTTGATTAAATTAAATTACAGATAATAATTTCAAAGCCTCTAAGTTGTTCTGTTAGCATTTAAATTACTATTTATATGTTGGGATTCATTCTCATTAGTGCTTGAGCATTTGCTGTTGAGTTCCAGACATTGTAGCTTGAGACCTTTAAACCAGTATATCTGGATACTAATGTGTTTTGCAAATGCACACTTCAATGCAACTATGGTTACAAGTTGTGTCGTGACTATGGAACTTATCACCATAGTTGTCTACCAATGCTTTTGAGAAACACCCCCAAGTTCAACATTATTCACACATTAGTTTGACACAAAATGTGCTTTTTATTGCAGTTACAGTCACACTGTTCTAACCAGTGTGAAGAGGACAGAGCCAGTACTAAAACAGAGATCATAAGTGTTAAGAAAAGGCATAATTCAAACAAAAGTGAATATTCTCTCATGATTTAGTCTCCCTCATGTCTTTTAAAACCTGTATGAATTTCTTCTGCTAAACACAAAAGATATTCTGATTTGGCCTAAACTATGAAAGTCTATTTTTTGTTTTTGGAAGAACTGTCTTTTTAGGACTAAAAAAAGTATTTATACAGTTGCCCCGAAACATATTTGGACACATAATTTCTGAATATTGTTGCATTAGATTTAAAAAAAAAAAAAAAATGGCATCAATTATTCCGTCCTAAAAATCTTTTATATTTTCTTCTCAGATGCTCCTAACAACACATCAGTGTCTGTGCTTCCCTCCAGCTCTGTGTTGGAGGGCAGTTCAGTGACACTGACCTGCAGCAGTGATGCAAATCCTGCAGTGAACTACACCTGGTTTAAAGAGAGTGGAGGACAGTTGGAGCAGCTGCAGACTGGAGACACTGTTACCTTCAATAGGACCGACCTGAAACACAGAGGCTGGTATCACTGTACAGCTCAGAACCAACATGGCAGCCAGAACTCATCAGTGATGCTGGACATTCAGTGTGAGTAATACATGACAGTCAATTTTACCTTGTCACATTCATTTAGCACCTTAGTCAATTATAAAATGAACAGTTAAAACTCTAATAGCTACTGTGAAAAAGTTTGTTTACTATATTTAAGGCCAAATAATAACTAAAAAGCTTCTATTGCCGCATTGCTGTTTATTTAATTGAAATGTAGGGCCAAATTTAATGCTTTAAGTTCACAAGCTCTTTGATTTTTTGAATCCCAAATATTGTAGCTTCAGACCTTCAGACCAGTGTATCTGGATTCTAGTCAGTAAGACAAGAGTGTTTTGCAAATGCATTTTTCTGACTGTTGATGCATCAGCACTGTAGCTTATTTAGCCATGATTCACACATGCATTTGTGACAGTACTTTTTTGTAGCATATCTTGCAGCTTGCTGATTTAACTATTGTGATGAGGGCAGAGTCATAAGTGCTAAAATTAACGATGAGAGTTAAAGAGGTCATGAACTGCTATTGTTTTTTTATTTTGTACTGTTCTCTGAGGTCTGCTTATAATGTTATCAAGATTTTGACATCAAAAAACATTATAATTTAGAAGTAATAGGCTATTTTCTGTCCTGCTTTTATCCCCCCTCAGCACAATACTGTGTTTGTAAATGCCCACTGATGATTTAGGTTTTTTTTCACTATGTGTGAATCGGTGGGTGGGGCTAAACAGGCAGTGATGTCGATCTTCTGTGGAGGCGGTGCTTATCTACCATTACATCACAGAATGAACATCCACAAAGCTCTCGCTTTGGCAGAGTGCCTAATATAAGCTGTTTTTAGACTAACTAAAAAGGTTTGAGTTTTGAAACTTACAGGATGTTTTTATAGTACAATGACTTCTTATGTGTCAAAAGATCAGATTTTGGTTTCTCAGTTTATGACCCCTTTAAAGTCAGTGGGGTCTAAAGCAACACTCAAAAGAGTGACATGTACCCAGTTTGGATTGTCATGAGAGTCAGTGAATGATGGCAGAATTTTCAGTCTCTTTAGTGGCCCAAAACATATTTGAACATGTTTGGACTCTTCAGCCACACAACATGTTGGAGTATTATCACATTAAGTAACAAAATACCAAACCACATGCAAATGTATTTATATGTTAAGTGATGCTTATGTCCAAATAATTGGGCCACTGTATACAGTATGTAACCTTTCCCAGTCCTCCAGTTTTTCTCTTTGAATCAGATGCCCCTAAAAACACATCAGCTTCACGTCAGTGATTCTGACCTGCAGCAGTGATGCAAATCCAGCAGTGCTGAACTGTAACATTCATCATTGACAGGAGCAGAAACATTACAGTTATTTTATTTTTTTTATTTTAATGCTTTCAGATGCCCCTAAAATCTCTCCATCCCCCAGCTGTTACAAAACTGTGTGTTTCTGTGAGGCTGATGGGAATCCCTCTCCTAAACTGGAGTGGCATCTGTCTGGACGTCCTGTCACTAACTCTTCAAACACATTCATCAGTGAAGAGCGATTGAGCAGCACAGGCTTGAGGAGCTCCATAACTCTACATCAGTCTCTCACAAACACATCCACTCTGCAGTGTGTCAGCAACAACACACATGGAACTGCAAGAAAACAACTTCAACTGCCTCTCTCTCATCTGCAGATTGCAGGTATATCATTACAGACAACATGGTGTCATGTCAGGAACTATATATTCTAATGATGCCCGTCAAAGAATTAACTTGGTAAAATAATGTTTTATATCAAATTCTTAATACTTTTATCATGTACAAGTTATTTTATACAATACATAATAAGGCACTTAAGACTGTTGTATTGTGAAAACAGATAATAATAAAGCAGTTTTCGCAATATAGCATGGCTTCTCATGCCTTATTGCTCTTTTTTCTAAAGTCTTTCTGAATTGTAAAGCTGTCAGTCTGTACAACACCTGTAATGTCCTCCAAAAATCACTGTACTTATCAAACAGCAAAAACAAAACAAAACATTTACTTCTATTTTACTACAAAGTCAAGATACTGCACTCCATGTAAATACTGCTTTGACAGTATTGGGATTCACGCTATTCTTTCTTTTACAGTGTCCTATAATTTCGTTTTTAATGTGCATATTATGTGTTTTTAGATTGTCAACAGGCTACAGTTTTACTCTTGATCATATTACCACTTGTTCTGGCTTTGTACACTCTCACTGTTGGACTTGGGCTCTACAAAATTAGACAGTAAGTCATTCAGACGGTAACAACACATTTCTTTATCGAGAGATAAATGTGATCTTAAAATCATTTTAGTAACTAATCTACTATTTTCCAGATTGTCCACCAAGCTGAAGGTGAGTCTTTACCAAATAGTAGATATAATAAGGCACCACGATGATGATGATGATGATGATGTTAAAGAGTGTTTCTGTTTTCAGACTCAGAATGAAGCAGCCGGCACATACGCTTCTCTTCAGCTCTCTTCTCCACTCTCTGAATATGAGACTCTGAACATTAAGAGAGGTGGCACACAATAAACAACAAATAGACATTTTATCTCCTCCTTTCTCTTCCTTAGTCAGCTGTTAAGAGTTTTCATTTGCTTTTATAATCTAATAGAAAACAACTAACTGCACATAAATTGTTTTGTTTTCAAGCCTGGCGCATTACAAAACATTTTATGTGCACATGGAGTAGTTTTTGTCTTTTACCATTTCCATTTCTGTTGCATCTGCAGAATCTTTTCAGAAGTGTGTTTTCCAAAAGCAACTATGGTTGCATATAAAACCTACAGAACAACCTGTAAGTTTTATATGCATTGTCCCAAGTTGTTTTTATAAGCATTGTCCCAAGTTCTGAGCCTGATTAAATATTTAATTAAAATAAAAATCTTTTGACCAGCAAAGAGCAGCATTATTAGCACATTATCCACAGAGATACTGTAGGCCGCTGCTCATGTAACACTAGTTGAATTTTAAGTGATTTAGGTTTTTTTCTATATACATTTATAATATTGTTTATTATTTACTACATTATCACCTGACTTTTTTCCCCTCTCCCTGCTCATACATAAATAAAACCTGTGCTCAAGTTTTCTGCAGCCATACTATAGCTTTGTGTGAGGAACAAACTGAAATTAGATGGAATGTACAGGTTTATGTAAGTTGTATAATTTAGTTTTGGTAGCAAAAGACTATCCAGGAATTAAATTCAAGGCTCTGTGCACATAAATGCATGTTCATGCTGATCCAGGAAGTACTGGTGGAATGTGATGAAAAAGGGAAGTTATAGTAGATTTGATGTCAGTCAGTAGATTATGCTGAAGATTGTTCCTGCAGCACAGCTTCACTTCGTCTCTAATCAGCAGCAGTTGTTACAGCTGGAAACTTGGGATCTGAACAGGAGATTCCCACACTTTCTACCCTCAGGAAGGTCAGATTCATTTTGCTGTTTTACTTCCAGTACGTTAAATTAAAATTAGTAGACTTATTTTACATTAACAGATGCTGTTGTATCTAACATATCTATCATAATTTTTTTTAAAATAAAGGTTATATTATCCTTTATACAATTAATGAATTTCACTATTGCAAATAGTGCTTATTATTAAATGAATAAAGCAAAATTACCATATAAATATCAAATTCCGAATTCACTGTAGTGTTTATTTTGATTGCATGAAACAACCAATTTCATGAAATAACTAATGAAAAAGTAATCCAGAGAATATTTTGATGTTTTAACTAAGTGTTTAAACAAATGGATCAAGTATACTGAAATAGTAAAGTGAATATAATTATTCAAATTTATGGGTGATGGGCCAAGTTTCGAGGGTCTAAAATAAGAATTCACAGAGAAAAGGGAAAAAAAGCAAACATTTTGTGGATGTACTTTACCTTATTTTTTGGTTGTTTATTTTCCTCCCATTAACTGAAATATGTCTAAAAATAGCACTTATTGTGTAATGGTTTTAATCAACCAATAATATTGATAATTATATGAATATTTAACATTTAATAATATTCAGTATTGGTAAAATATTCCTGGGGTTCTATCTTTGTTACAGAGATTTGTGCAAAAGCAAAGGTGAGTTTCATGTTCTTAGGGCTCTGGCATACTCTTCATACATAAATGACTCTTTCCTAAATATACAGTCACATGTGTGCATAGATGAGATGTACTGGGGGACTCAGGTTCCTTTTTTTTTTTTTTTTTATACCTTTTCATAGGTTGATATTAATCATTGAATGAAAGGATGGACATCTGGACAGCAGAGAAAGTGATTATCTTCAGTTTTCTGTTGAAAGGTTTGAGTATATTTCCCAACTAAGCTAAATTTAAAAACATTTCCAGACCTCTTTTCTTAATATTTATATATATATATATATATTTATTATGTCTTACATGTTTGTATTATGTGTGGGTTGTAGGTGTTTGCTGTAGAGTTTTTAATGTCAGTCTGCCACAGAACATTGAAGCTCTCAGTGGATCCTGTGTGATCATAAACTGCAGGTTTGAGATTGAGGACAAGTATGATGGAAACCTCACTGAAAGTGCTGCTACAGGAGTGTGGCTCAAAGATGGAATAGATGGAAATAACAATCAAGTGTTTAATTCCAGAGCTCCCACACCCAAAAAAAGAGGGGAATTCCAAAAAAGGTTCAGTGGGAAAATAACTGGAAAACTACACAAAAAGAACTGCACCACTGTCTTTTATGATGTAAGTTCAAATCACAATGGTAAATATTACTCCAGGATCATGGGTGGTAGTCTAAAATACACCTACCCACAACCCCTCTCCACTATAAATGTCATTGGTGAGTGATTTGAGCCTTTTATTTATAAATGTGTTAAATTAGTGTTTTAAAAGTTGCCATCATTGTCATTTTACTTTCTCTATTTCAGAGTCTCCCCGCAAACCCAGCTGTATTTGAAGCAGAAGGAGGTGCAGGATCAGGAGGAGGTGTTGGAGAGGAGCTCTGTGAGTCTGCGCTGCTCTGCTGAGACTCTCTGCTCCTCTCCTCCACCAACTCTCACATGGAGCTCCACTCCCAGAATCCCCTTCAGTGAGAGCAGCAGACTACAGGAGCTCATCCTCATCTCTGATCTGAACTTCACTGCTACTCACCGTCAGCACAGAGTCACTTTCATCTGCACTATAACCTACCAGCTACACGACAAGAACAAAACAGCACAGAACAACATCACATTACATGTTCAGTGTAAGTTTGTGATGCTTTTTAGTTTTGTTAGACTTGTTATTCATATATTTGTGTCTTTTAAAAACACATCAGTGTCTGTGATTCCCTCTGCCTCTGTGTTGGAGGGCAGTTCAGTGACTCTGATCTTCAGCAGTGATGCAAATCCAGCAGTGTCGAAGTACACCTGGCCCAGAGAGAATGAAGGGCAGTTGGAGCAGCTGCAGACTGGAGACACTCTTACCTTCAATAGGACCGACCTGAAACACAGAGGCTGGTATCACTGTACAGCTCAGAACCAACATGGCAGCCAGAACTCATCAGTGATTCTGGACATTCAGTGTGAGTATTACATATAATGTGCCAATTTTATGTTAATTTTAAGTCAGTTATAAAATTAACAGTTATAACAATTTTATTGTGTTGCTATAAAAAATGTTTATCTTGATTAAATTTAATTCCAAATAATAATTACAAAGCCTCTAAGTTGTTCTTTTCATTAGTGCTTGAGCATTTACTTTTGAATTCCAGACATTGTAGAATGAGACCTTCAGAACAATATATCTGGATACTAACTAAACACCATAGTTAACTACCGATGCTTTTGGGAATCACACCCAAGATCAACATTATTCACACATTAGTTTAGACAAAATGTGCTTATTGTTTCAATTACAGTCACACTTTTCTTCTGCAGACCACAAAAGATATTCAGATTTTGCCTAAACAATGAAAATCCATAGGTCTAAAAGAATTTAGACCCTATTAGACCCTATTTAATCTTTAAGACTAAAAAAAGTGTATATACAGTGGCCCCAAAACATATTTGAACACTTTTGGACACTGTAATGATTTTAGATATAGACAGCCTCACACGGGGCACCGAATGTATAATGATTTTGGATTTAGACAGCCTTACACAGGGCACCAACAATGTAACAATGTCAGATTTAAATAGTACCAGCAGTGCAATGGCTTTTGGGCTTAAATATTAATATTAATATTTAGTTTTGGTATATTATTTTACGGGGCACCAGCCAATGAGTTACACGTTGACAATAAAGAACAATCATGGAAGACTGATTTACATTTACATTTACATTTACATTTTACACAGACTTACATTTAAATTATAGGAAGTTGTATAGGAAGTTCTGACCAATCTAAAGGATTTGTGAGATATTGTTAACTTGTAGAGGCTTTTCACTCTATTATTAACACAAGGAATACACACGTGTAATAAAATGGGTTTATTAACAAAGGGATAAACAAGAGACAATTCTGTGGTCGTTGGAGAAGGTCCTGGCAGGCAATCCTCGCAAGCAGAGGATTGTTGAAGAGAAGATTCTGAAGTCGTTGCAGAGATGGGTGGCACTAAGCTTGTGGTTGTTATTGCTGTGGTAGTTTTCAGACTCCCCAAACTCACTTCTTGCAGAACTTCCTAAACTTAGCAGCTAGCTCCTAGTTTAGCAGGAGACCATACCCCTTAGCATATACGGTAGACCACACCCCTTAGGATTTAGTACAACTTTTTTTGTCTTGAAGAGAACCTTTTAATCTTTCCCTGAGGAGGGATCTTTCTGAGCCTGCACCCCGTTACTGGGAAGGCAGCAACAGATAACTCTGTTCTTAGTCTCCTCGTCGGGGAAAGACACCAACAGATCAACCTTGTACAACTCTAATGGCTAATATGAAAAAATCTTTATGTTTAAGGCTAAAAAATATTGAAAAAGCCTTTAAGTAGTTTGGTAAGCCTTACTACATTTGTTTATTTAATTTAAATGCAGCAACAAATTTAATGCTTTAAGTTCACAAGCTTTTTTTGAGTCCCATATATTGTAGCTTTAGACCTTCAGATCAGTATATCTGGATTTTAGTCTATTTAGATATGATTCACACATGCATTTTTGCTTAAGTGGACAGTGGAAAAACAGAAATGTGTTAAAGTTAACAATGACAGTTAAAATCAGTTGAGTCCAAAGCAACATTTATCATTGACAGGAGCAGAATGATTACAGTTATTGTTTTTCTCATTTTAAAGCTTTCAGATGCCCCTAAAATCTCTCCATCCTCCAGCTGTTACAGAACTGATGTAACTGTGTTTCTGTGAGGTTGATGGGAATCCCTCTCCTGAACTGGAGTGGCATCTGTCTGGACGTCCTGTCACTAACTCTTCAAACACGTTCATCAGTGAAGAGCGATTGAGCAGCACAGGCTTGAGGAGCTCCATCACTCTACATCAGTCTCTCACAAAAGTTTTTTGGAACTTGTAAGTGTTGATTGCGTATAATTTTAGCAAATGTACAAAAAAAGCATAAGAGAATTAGAATGACCTGACATGTGGTGCCCCCTTTTTACAATGCCCTTCAAGGGTCAAAAATGCCATTAGAAAGCATCAATAATCCAACAGCACCGGATCCTTCGTGAATTTGTATCATCTGCTTTTCTGTGTTCACACATTCCAGGCTGTCAGTCTGAGCATTAATGGTCAGGATTGTCAGTGAGTCTTTCTGCAGGGTTATATTGATATTCCAGTAAGGACTGACAAATAACTGTCATTATGAATGAGTCATGAAATCATTCACTCAACCAATTCATTCAAAAACACAGATTCATTCTGGAATGCCAACAACTGGTGGCAGAGCACAAATAGATCAAGTACTGTAACCGTATTGTGTTTGAAATCAAAGGTATAATCACTTATTAAACATTGCTGTTACCTTACCTTACCAGAACAGCAGGATTCTTTAATTCCCTCCACAGCACCTGCAGTCAGGGGTGCCCAAACTCGGTCCTGGAGGGCCGGTGTCCTGCAGAGTTTAGCTACGACCCCAATTAGACAGACCTGAACCAGCTAATCAAGCTCTAACTACACTCTTAAAAATAAAGGTGCTTTAAAATGTTCTTCACAGCGATGCCATAGATTAGAAGAACCAATTTTGGTTCCACAAAGAAACATTTAGTCAATGGCTTTCTTAAAGAACCACCTCTTTCTTACCTTTTTATAATCTGAGGAACCTTCTTTCACCACAAAAAACCTTTTTGTGAAATAAAGGTTCTTCAGATGTTAAAGGTTCTTTATGGGACCATTTAGACAAAAAAGGTTCTTCTATGGCATCATGAAGCACCTTTTTTTAAGAGTGTAGGTATACTAGAAACTCAGCAGGAACTAAGCTAAACTATTCAGGAAACCTGAGTTTGGGCACCCCTGCCTACAGTGATCCCGTTAAAGAGACGAGGATCTAAGGCAGTGTGAAGCTATGATTACTTTAGTCTAGCCAGTTTGACTTGACTCTGGAAGATCATTTGAATGGTGGAGAAGAGGTTTTGCAAAAGAGCAAGTTTCGATACGCCAGTACCTCTTTGCAAAAGCTGATATACTTGGTGTCACTGGTTGCTTGGGACACACAGGTTCAAAAACTGATCTCTAGAACATGTTACAAGTTCTTAAGACTTAGAACTCGAGTCCAAATGTAATGATCATGATTGCTCAAAGTTGTACTTTTGAGGTCAATTTATAATAGAAAGGGTTTAAGTTGTAGTGTTAAATCTTTTTATGGGATACCTAGATAAATATAATGTAGGCTACATGTATGAATATTTTAGGTTTTAGAGTCGAGGTTTTAGTAGGTTTTTTTATTAGGGTATTTCCTTAATAGGAGTTATTTGCTATATAAAAATGTGAGTTTTTACAGCAGAATACTTCTATAGAGGATTGTCTCTTTCCTACCGAGATAATCACCCGGAAAGTAAGAGGAATTCTTAAAAATCTTTTGTGAATCTGGTTTTGATTCTTTCTTTTTTTTCTTAGGTGATGTACAGTGTTATTTTTATGTCTTGTATGATTCTTCTGATTCTGATATTTTCCTCTCTGATTTAATATTTCAATAAAATAAAAAGGAAAACTACCCAGTTTGATAATGAACTGTACTGGTGCTTCATCTTTTGACCAGCAGAGAGCAGCATTATGGGCACATTATCCACAGAGAAACTGTAGGCCGCTGCTCGTGTAACACTGTAGTCGAATTTTAAGTAATTTAGGTTTTTTTCCCATACATTGATAATATTGTTTATTATTTATTACATAATCACCTGACTTTTCCTTTCTCCCTGCTCATACATCTATAAAAACCTGTGCACTACAGTTTTCTGAAGCCATACTGAAGCTTTGTATAGTTTTAACAAATTTAATCTAATTTAACAGTCTTAAATTAGATGATTGTACAAATTTATGTAAGTTTTATAGTTTTTGTAGCAATAAACTTTATTAATAGAAATGACATTAAATTATTTGTGTGAAGAATGCATGTTAATGCTGATTCAGGAAGTACTGGTGTGATGTGATGAAAAAGGGAAGTTATAATAGATCTGTTGCCTGTCAGTAGATTATGCTTCAGATTGTGTTCCTGCAGCACAGCTTCACTCCGTCTCTCATCAGCAGCAGGTGTTACAGCTGGAAACTTGAGATCTAAACAGGAGATTCCCACACTTTATGCCCTCAAAAAGGTCAGATTCAGTTTCTTTTACAGATTCCCTCTGTCAGATTTTGATAGTCTTCTTGCTGTTTTACTTCCGTTACATTAAACTAAAATTAACAGTCTCATTAAACATAAACAGATGCTGTCATATCCAGTATATTACATTATTTTTTAAATGATATATTAAATTAACAATTTTAAAAGTCTGTAGTAGATTTGTCTTTATTTAATTAATAAGCAGTATTACAAATACATTCAACAACAACAACAACAACAACAAAAAAAAAACATTTTAAATGGATAAAGCAAAATTACCACATATTGATTAAATATCTAATTCTAAATTCATTGCGTTATTTATTCATCTTGATTGCATGTTGTCAGTGTTATTGCAAACTCAAAGAAAAATTGAGAATCTATTATTAATTAGGTATCCCTAAACAGAATTTGTGCATAAATGAGGTGTACGGGGGTGGCTCAGTTTATTCATTTTTCTTTATTTCTTTCCATTTTTTATTTGGTGTTCCTTGAAAAAAAAAATGAAAAGATGGACATCTGGACAGCAGAGAAAATAATTCTTCTTGGTTTCCTGTTGAAAGGTTTGAGTATATTTCCATTTATAAGCTAAAAAACATTCCAGATCTTATTTCTTGATATTTATTAAAAAAAAATTATTATTTCTCACATTTCTATTTTGTGTGTGTTGTAGGTGTTTCGTGTGGAGGTTTCAGTGTCAATATGCCAGAGAACATTACAGCTCTCAGTGGATCCTGTGTGGCCATAAAGTGCGATTTTAATATTGAGGACAAATATGACGAATATCTCACTGAGGTTGCTACTACAGGACTGTGGTTCAAAGATGGAATGGATGCAAATATCAATCAGGTGTTTAATTCCAGAGTTTCCAAATCTAATCGCTTCAGTGGGAAAACAACTGGAAAACTACACGAGAAGAACTGCACCACTATCTTTTATAATGTTAGCTCAAATCACAATGGTAAATATTACTTCAGGATTATGAGTGGTGAAGATCTGAAGTATACCTACCCACAACCCTTCTCCACTGTGAATGTCATTGGTGAGTAATTTGAGCAATTTATTTATAAATGTGTTAAATGAGTGTTTTAAAAGTTGCCATTGTCATTTTACTCTCTCTATTTCAGAGTTTCCCCCCAAACCCACAGTGCAGCTGTATGTGGAACAAAAGGAGGTGCAGGATCAGGAGGAGGTGTTGGAGGAGAGCTCTGTGAGTCTGCGCTGCTCTGCTGAGACTCTCTGCTCCTCTCCTCCACCAACTCTCACATGGAGCTCCACTCCCAGAATCCCCCTCAGTGAGAGCAGCAGACTACAGGAGCTCATCCTCATCTCTGATCTGAACTTCACTGCTACTCACCGTCAGCATGGAGTCACTTTCATCTGCACTATAACCTACCAGCTACAGGACGAGAACAAAACAGCACAGAACAGCATCACATTACAAATTCAGTGTAAGTTCGTGATGCTTTTTAGTTTTGTTAGACTTGTTATTCATATATTTGTGTTTTTATTGTGAGCCCCTGAATTTGCTTTCCCTTCAGATTCGCCTAAAAACACATCAGTGTCTGTGATTCCCTCTGACTCTGTGTTGGAGAGCAGTTCAGTGACTCTGACCTGCAGCAGTGATGCAAATCCAGCAGTAGTGATCTACACCTGGTCCAGAGAGAGTGGAGGACAGTTGGAGCAGCTGCAGACTGGAGACACTCTTACCTTCAATAGGGTTGACCTGAAACACGAAGGCTGGTATCACTGTACAGTCTGGAACAAATATGGCAGCCACAATTCATCAGTGATGCTGCACATTCAGTGTGAGTATTACATAACTGCCAATTTTACCTTGTCACATTCATCAGCACCTTTACAAGCAATTACAAAATGAACAGTTATGACACTGTTATTGTGTTACTATTAAAACGTTTATCTTGAGTAAATTAAATTACAGATAATAATTTCAAAGCCTCTAAGTCGTTCTGTTAGCATTTAAATTACTTTATTATTTAAATTAATTTATATGTTGGGATTAATTCTCATTAGTGCTTGAGCATTTGCTGTTGAGTTCCAGACATTGTAGCTTGAGACCTTTAAACCAGTATATCTGGATACTAATGTGTTTTGCAAATGCACACTTCAATGCAACTATGGTTACAAGTTGTGTCGTGACTATGGAACTTATCACCATAGTTGTCTACCAATGCTTTTGAGAAACACCCCCAAGTTCAACATTATTCACACATTAGTTTGACACAAAATGTGCTTTTTATTGCAGTTACAGTCACACTGTTCTAACCAGTGTGAAGAGGACAGAGCCAGTACTAAAACAGAGATCATAAGTGTTAAGAAAAGGCATAATTCAAACAAAAGTGAATATTCTCTCATGATTTAGTCTCCCTCATGTCTTTTAAAACCTGTATGAATTTCTTCTGCTAAACACAAAAGATATTCTGATTTTGCCTAAACTATGAAAGTCTATTTTTAGTTTTTGGAAGAACTGTCTTTTTAAGACTAAAAAAAGTATTTATACAGTTGCCCCGAAACATATTTGAACACTTTTGGACACATAATTTCTGAATATTGTTGCATTAGATAAAAAAAGAAAAAAAAAAAAAGAAAAATGCCATCAATTATTCCGTACTAAAAATCTTTTATATTTTCTTCTCAGATGCTCCTAAAAACACATCAGTGTCTGTGCTTCCCTCCAGCTCTGTGTTGGAGGGCAGTTCAGTGACTCTGAACTGCAGCAGTGATGCAAATCCAGCAGTGAACTACACCTGGTTTAAAGAGAGTGGAGGACAGTTGGAGCAGCTGCAGACTGGAGACACTCTTACCTTCAATAGGACCGACCTGAAACACAGAGGCTGGTATCACTGTACAGCTCAGAACCAACATGGCAGCCAGAACTCATCAGTGATGCTGGACATTCAGTGTGAGTAATACATAACAGTCAATTTGACCTTGTCACATTCATTTAGCACCTTAGTCAATTATAAAATGAACAGTTAAAACAGTAATAGCTACTGTGAAAAAGTTTGTTTACTATATTTAAGGCCAAATAATAACTAAAAAGCCTCTGTTACCGCATTTCTGTTTATTTAATTGAAATGTAGGGACAAATTTAATGCTTTAAGTTCTCAAGCTCTTTGATTTTTTGAGTCCCAAATATTGTAGCTTTAGACCTTCAGACCAGTGTATCTGGATTCTAGTCAGTAAGACAAGAGTGTTTTGCAAATGCATTTTTCTGACTGTTGATGCATCAGCACTGGAGCTTATTTAGCCATGATTCACACATGCATTTGTGACAGTACTTTTTTGTAGCATTTCTTGCAGCATGCTGATTTAACTAGTGTGATGAGGGCAGAGTCAGTGAAAAACAGAGATCACAACTAACTGTGACAGTTAAAGGGGTCATGAACTGCTATTGTTTTTTTATTTTGTACTGTTCTTATAATGTTATCAAGATTTTGACATCAAAAAACATCATAATTTAGAAGTAATAGGCCGTTTTCTGACCTGCTTTTATCACCCCTCAGCACAACGCTGTGTTTGAAAAGGTGTGGCAGATTGTAGACTAGGAAGTAAATGCCCACTGATGATTTTTTTTTTTTTCACTATGTGTGAATCGGTGGGCGTGGCTAAACAGGCAGTGATGTCAATCTTCTGTGGAGGCGGTGCTTATCTACCATTACATCACAGAGTAGAACATTCACAAAGCTCTCGCTTTGGCAGACTGCCTTCAATATAAGCTGTTTTTAGACTAACTAAAATGGTTTGAGTTTTGAAACTTACAGGATTTTTTTTTTTTGTACAATGACCTGTTATGTGTTGAAAGATCAAGGGAATTTTGGTTTCTCAGTTTATGACCCATTTGAAATCAGGGGGGTCCAAAGTAACACTCATATGCAAATGTATATATATGTTAAGCGATGCTTATGTCCAAATAATCGAGCCACTGTATACAGTATGTAACCTTTCAAAGTCCTCCAGTTTTTCTCTATGAATCAAATGCCCCTAAAAACACATCAGCATCATTACAGTTATTTTGTTTTTCGGATTTTATTACTTTCAGATGCCCCTAAAATCTCTCCATCCCCCGGCTGTTACAAAACTGTGTGTTTCTGTGAGATTGATGGGAATCCCTCTCCTAAACTGGAGTGGCATCTGTCTGGACGTCCTGTCACTAACTCTTCAAACACGTTCATCAGTGAAGAGCGATTGAGCAGCACAGGTTTGAGGAGCTCCATCACTCTTCATCAGTCTCTCACAAACACATCCACTCTGCGGTGTGTCAGCAACAACATTCATGGCAATGCAAGTCAGCTGTTTCATTTGCTTCATGTCACTCCTCAAGAGTCAGGTAAATTTTATAGGCATTTACTGATGTTTAATGCATAATCTTAAATACTGTTATTTATACATTTTAATACAGCTCAATTGGTATTTTTCATTTCATTTCCAGTTGTTAATTTAGAGAAAGGGCAAAGGATAAATGCTTAATTCTTTATTACTTCACACACTTTTATGTAAACACTTTTTTTGCTTACAACATAAACTACACAAACCATTTTTGCTTTTAGGAAGTGAAATGATTAGCTGCATTAGAATAAGATGCATTTTATTTAATATAGCTGAGAAATTCTCTTAGTGATTGTCCAAAAACTTGTAATATTTTTTTTTTATTATTAGGTTTCCATAGTTTCTCTTTTTTGGTTGGAGCAGCTTTTGGGGCTACAGTAATGATCTTATGTGGCATTTTACTTATCTTTGCAAGGTATGTGCACTGTTCATTGTTCTTCACTCATTCACTCACTTATAAACACAGACAAAAGAGGATTTATGTTTCAGATGGTTCAGAAAACATTGCACAATTAATTTCATATTGTTGTTGTTTTTCCATAACTTGCTATTTATTGTTTTCTATTGAAAAAAAAAAAAAAAAAAAAAAAAAAAAAAAAAAAATATATATATATATATATATATATATATATATATATTGTAACGGGTGTTTTTGGTTTTGTTTTGGGGTTTTGTTTCATGTTCATGTTTTCATGTCTTTTATTATGTAATCATTTTCATGCTGTTGTGTCTTGCTTCCCTTCCCTCATGTATTCCTGCCATTGGTCCCTTTGTTCCATGTGTCTTGTCCTGATTGGTTGCTATGGTCTTGTTCCTTGATTCTCATTGGTTGTTTGTGTCATGTGACCTGTATTGTCTAGTATAAATAGCCCTTGTGTTTGAATGGTTCCCTGTCGCGTATTGAAGTATTGAAGTGTAATTCTGCTGTTTGGTGAGTGTTGATCAAGTCTGTTTCAAGTCAAGTTTATGTCAAGTCTGTATCAAGTCAAGTCAAGTCAAGTCTGTTCATGCCAAGTCAAGCCTTTTGTCAAGTTATCAAGTCAAGTCTGTTTCATGCCAAGTCAAGTCAAGTCTAGTCTCGTCATTGTTCGGATTACGTTTGTTGTTTGGATTTCACGTTTGGATTGTTTGTTTGGATTATGGATTATCGTCACTGTAAATAAACTGCACTTGGGTTCATCACATCTCGCCGTCTCAGTGGACATTTGTTACAGAATACGCGACCGCCAACTATGAACCCAGCAGTTTCACGCCTCCTCTGCCTGCGACAAGGAGAACGGGCTATAGAGGAGTATGTTCAAGATTTTTGTGGACTTTGTGACTTAGTGGGTTTTAATGACGTGGCGCTCAAGGACATTTTTAGAGTGGGATTGAATGATCCCGTTCGCTCATGGCTTCCTGGAGGAAAAATACACTGGACTCTTGAACAGTATATTGATCATGCTCTTTTGCTGGCTGGTTCACATTTTACTGTAGGGGTTGTAGATGAAGAACCCCACAATCCCACAGTACCCACACCATCAGAGTGCTTTCACGTCCCCACCGTCATGTCTGGTATTGCTCACGTCATGTCTGCCAAGCCACAACCAGCCCACGTCATGTCTGCTGCCTCAAAGCCTGCTCACGTCATGTCTACTGCTCCAGGGCCTGTTCACGTCATGTCTGCTGCTCCAGGGCCTGCTCACGTCATGTCTGCTGCTTCAGGGACTGCTCACGTCATGTCTGCTGCTTCAGGGACTGCTCACGTCATGTCTGCTGCTTCAGGGCCTGCTCACGTCATGTCTGCTGCTTCAGGGCCTGCTCACGTCATGTCTGCTGCTCCAGGGCCTGCTCACGTCATGTCTGCTGCTCCAGGGCCTGCTCACACCATGTCTGCTGCTCCAGGGCCTGCTCACGCCAAGCCTGCCCGTCCAGGGCCTGCTCACGCCAAGCCTGCCGCTCCAGGGCCTGCTCACGCCAAGCCTGCCGCTCCAGGGCCTGCTCACGCCAAGCCTGCCGCTCCAAGGCCTGCTCACGCCAAGCCTGCCGCTCCAGGGCCTGCTCACGCCAAGCCTGCCGCTCCAGGGCCTACTCACGCAAAGTTTGCACCCAAGATGGCCGCCATTCCAAAGCCTGTTCACAAGATGGCTGCCGCTCCAGAGTCTGCACCTGTCATGGCCGCCATTCCAGAGTCTGCTTACAAGATGGCCGCCATCCCAAAGCCTGTTCACAAGATGGCTGCTGCTCCAGAGTCTACACCTGTCATGACTGCCCTTCCAGAGCCTTCAACCATCATGGCTGCCATGCCAGAGTCTGCACCCAAGATGGCTGCCATCCCTAAGCCTGTTGTCAAGATGGCCGCCACGCCAGAGTCCCCGGCCAAGATGGCCGCCACGCCAGAGTCCCCGGCCAAGATGGCCGCCACACCAGAGTCCCCGGCCAAGATGGCCGCCACGCCAGAGCCATGCCAAGCCTCAATTTATCCTTCAAAGCCTCATCAGGTCTTGATTGCCAGCATACTGGATCCTCCTTTAATGTCAGTCCGGGCTGCAGGCATACCCGCAGAGCCAACGCTCCCAAGCCACACACCCACTAGCCTGGAGGGCTCCCCTCTATCCACTGCGCTGCCTGTGATGGCCATCGCCATTTTAAGTGTGTGGGCTGCTCACTGCGTCCCAGAGGCCACGTCTGTCCATGAACCCGCTGCGCCCATGCCTCTTACCGAGGCGGCGTCCATAGCGGGATTTCCTGCTCTGCCGGCTCCGCCATGGCTTCCTGCTCTGCCTGCGCCGCCTAGTCTTCCTGCTCTGCCTGCGCCGCCTAGTCTTCCTGCTCTGCCTGCGCCGCCTAGTCTTCCTGCTCTGCCTGCACCGCCAAGGCCTCCTGCTCTGCCTGCACCGCCAAGGCTTCACGCTCTGCCTGCTCCGCCAAGGCCTCCTGCTCTGCCTGCACCGCCAAGGCTTCACGCTCTGCCTGCTCCGCCAAGGCCTCCTGCTCTGCCGGCACCGCCAAGGCCTCCTGCTCTGCCTGCACCGCCAAGGCTTCCTGCTCTGCCTGCTCCGCCAAGGCTTCACGCTCTGCCTGCACCGCCAAGGCCTCCTGCTCTGCCGGCTCCGCCATGGCTTCCTGCTCTGCCTGCCCCGCCATGGCTTCCTGCTCTGCTGGCCCCGCCATGGCTTCCTGCTCTGCCGGCCCCGCCATGGCTTCCACTACTCCACAGTCTGCCACTGTTTCATGGCCCTGATCCTCCAGAGCTTCACTGTCTGCCATCACTCCACGGTCCAGGCCCTCCACTGTTTCATTGTCTGACACTGCTTCACGGCCCAGATCCTCCAAGTTTCCACTGTCTGCCACAACTCCATGCCCCAGGCCCTCCATTGTTCCACAGTCTGCCACTGCTCCACGGCCCAGGTCCTCCAGTTTCCCACTGTCTGCCACTGCTTCATTGTCTAGGTCCTCCATTACTCCACTGCCCAGGTCCACCACTGTACCCTTGGTCTTGCCCATTGTTTCTTGCTCCATGCCATGATTCTGAATCTGTTCCCCTACATGGACCTGGCCCTCCATCCCGCCCCCTATTTCACCCCTGCTCTACCACCCTCCTGGACTTTTTAGTTTAGGGTTTTGTTTTGGGCGTCGGGAGCCGCCCTTAGAGGGGGGGAAATGTAACGGGTGTTTTTGGTTTTGTTTTGGGGTTTTGTTTCATGTTCATGTTTTCATGTCTTTTATTATGTAATCATTTTCATGCTGTTGTGTCTTGCTTCCCTTCCCTCATGTATTCCTGCCATTGGTCCCTTTGTTCCATGTGTCTTGTCCTGATTGGTTGCTATGGTCTTGTTCCTTGATTCTCATTGGTTGTTTGTGTCATGTGACCTGTATTGTCTAGTATAAATAGCCCTTGTGTTTGAATGGTTCCCTGTCGCGTATTGAAGTATTGAAGTGTAATTCTGCTGTTTGGTGAGTGTTGATCAAGTCTGTTTCAAGTCAAGTTTATGTCAAGTCTGTATCAAGTCAAGTCAAGTCAAGTCTGTTCATGCCAAGTCAAGCCTTTTGTCAAGTTATCAAGTCAAGTCTGTTTCATGCCAAGTCAAGTCAAGTCTAGTCTCGTCATTGTTCGGATTACGTTTGTTGTTTGGATTTCACGTTTGGATTGTTTGTTTGGATTATGGATTATCGTCACTGTAAATAAACTGCACTTGGGTTCATCACATCTCGCCGTCTCAGTGGACATTTGTTACATATATATATATATATATATATATATATATATATACACTATCAACTATCAACTTCTTTGCCACGGTCATCTGCCAAATGTTTGTTAAAATTTAAATCCATACATGGTTGATGTTTATGTTAGTATTTTTGATCATTTTTTAATTCATTTATTATTTAATTTTTTATTCATATTTATTATTAGAGAAAGATGGCCCTGGCCCAGACGAGACTGTGACCCTGGACTCGTTCTGACTGACAGGGTGAGTTCTCTCAGTGTACATGATTAATTTTTAAATATTGCAACATCTGGTAAATAAATATCAAAATATATGGCTGTATATCGGCATGGCTGTGATCCAGCCGTAGGTAATCACAGCATGCCGATATACAGCCACATCTCATGTCTACGAGTGTGATATTGCATTTATACAACAGTTCGATGGCACAAGTGTGTATAAAAACAAAATAACAACAGAGGGTTTAAAAACCCTCTTTTGTGCAGAACTATTTCATTCCACTACAGATTCAAATCTCAAGGTCACTGTTTAACACTTATTTGAAAGCTTATTGTATACTGTATTGAAAGCTCACTGTATCATGTGGAGTAGAGTCTTATGAGAGAGAGATTGACTGAGCAAGTGTGATTACCTGCATCTAATACAGCATTTATTTTTTAGATCAATCTCATATTCACAAAAACTGTTGAGGAAAGCGTTGTCTTTGTCGTAACATTAATATCCTTTTACCTAAGGGTGATTTCTGATGACAGCACTGCTCAGTGCATTTGTTAGATGAGTTAAGCTGTTGTTGAAAGTAAAAATAACTTCTGTTTAAAACAGCATTTCATTTCATTTTCGAGGACCAGAAAGAACTATTGTATAAATGCAGAATGTACCACAGCTCTGCACTGCTTTGTTCATCTATCATGCTGTTCAACAGGAGGATGCGAGTGAGCCTATTTATGCCAATAATGCCACACTGTCACCAACTAGATCTGCCACCCAGAAGCGTAAAGAACCCCTCTATTATGCCTCTATTGACTTCACAAACATGCAACCAGAGTCAGACGAGATCAGGGGCATCTCCTCATTGACAAAAGATTATGCTGAGGTCCGATGTTATCCGGATGAAGTATCAGAGACAGAGAGCTCAGTAGGAGGTGTTCAGCCCAAGAGCAGCATCTCAGCTGAAATGGAGTCTGAGGAAAATCAAACCATACTAGATCAGGAAGCCGAGAGCAGAGAAGTATTCTCCCAGCCATCAGAAGATACAACATATGAAAGTATCACCATCTGAGCTAGAATTGCTCACACAACCATGTTTTCCCATGTATTACAATAAGTGTGGACTGGAGCTTTCGAACTTAAGCGCAGCGCAATGCATGTTCTTTACATTTTGTTGCTATGCTTGTAAAACTTAGTATTTTAATGTTTACGGTTTGACTCTGTTTACTTTGAGTGTTAGAATTATTGTATATACGTGGAATTGAATCCATATCTGATGAGACTGTATGAAAAACTTTGATGTCAGGCAAACTTATAAACTTATGCACAACATTTAATTTCTGAAGCAACATAGTCTAACATAAAATGCTATTATTCATTTTTTAAGCTGTCTCTGCATTTTTCATTGCATTTTCATTGCACTCCAGTGTCAGATCAGGGTGTACTGTTATATATATTCCTTAGTGTGAACAGCTGTAAACCTCATAGCCTTTATGGTCCTACTTGCAGGGAAGGATTATGACTCTGTGAACATTGCGTTTAAAAAAAAATTGCGTCCTTTTATATTCAAAATATTCCCCAAATGTGTTAAATATCTCGATTCTCAAATATAAGTAGATGCATTTTTGCACCAGATCATGTTAGTTGATCTACAACAGTCAATGAGCAATTGCAACACTATCAACGCCTAAACCGAGCCTATGTTGTATAGGCGATACAGCGGTCATGTATGGCAAGCCGTTTTAGCCTAAAATGTACTAAGCGATACTCGTCGTAATTGCATTTTTACTCGTAACAATTCAATTAGAGAGCTCTACAATTAAAGTTTTACTAGTAACAATGCCAATTAGAGAGCTCTCTAATTAAATTCTAACTAGTAACAATTATAATTAGAGAGCTCTCTAATTTAATTCTTACTAGTAACAATTACAATTAGAGAGCTCTACAAATTCATTTTTACTAGTCATGTCTCCATTGACTTCCATTCATTTTTTAATTACAGAGCTCTACAACAGAATTTTTACTAGTAATAATTAAAATGAGAGAGTTTTACAATTAAATTCTAACTAGTAAAAATTTAAATTAGAGAGCTCTCTAAATGAATTTTTACTAGTAATAATTCCAATTAAAGAGCTCTTTAATTCAATTTTTACTAGTAACAATTCTGATTAGTGAGCTCTCTAATTTAATAATTACTAAAAATGCAATTACAGAGCTCTATAATTAAATTTTTACTAGTAATAAAACATTAAAGAGTAAACTAAAAATACTAGTAAAAATTCTGCTGTAGAACTCTGCAATTAAAAATGAATGGAAGTCAATGGAGACATGACTAGTAAAAATTTATTTGTAGAGCTCTCTAATTGGAATTGTTACTAGTTAAAATTTGTTTAGAGAGCTCTGTAATTGGAATTGTTACTAGTGAGAATTGAATTAGAGAGCTCTCTAATTGTAATTGTAACTAGTAAAAAATGATTTAGAGAGCTCTCTCATTGGCATTGTTACTAGTAAGAATTTAATAATAGAGCTCTCTAATTGAATTGTTACTAGTAAAAATGCAATTACGAGTAACGCTTAGTATATTTTAGGCCTAAATAGCTTGCCATAGTCATGCGGTACAAGTCATAGCTCTCAGAAGACTCCCAGTTCACAAGTTGTAATTACAAGTTCTACGAGGAAGTGAACGCTTTTTACAAGTTGGAATCTGGTAATTACGGGAATTCCGATATGGCGTGAACGCGCCTTGTCCTTTAGTAACTGAACAAATCACGTTTCAGCGATGACTCATCTGAACGCTTCTGAATGGCCATTGCGTTCTTAAACTCAACAGAATAGTGTGTTATTGGTTAAAACGCGCAGCGCGAACACAGATTTGAATTTGGCAGCGGATGTTGCCGCACTGAACAAAGTAATCACACCAGCGGCGTGATATTATATCAGACATAAAAAATATTATTCGGAATTTTTTGTCTTTTGGAAGCTGCGTTCAAAATCCAGTTGTCTCAAAAATCTGAGAGGCACGGTTGAAATGGCAATATTATCCTTTCTGTGTAGTGTACGTTATCTCACTCAGCAACTGTACAGGGCAGACTGATTTCTCATTTCTGGTAAGTTTTCTTAAATTCTCTATTTTTTAATTATTTTAAATGCTAGTTTACTTATCAGGATCCCTTATTTTTGTACATATTTACGTTTCATTGTTTGTATAAGTTTTTGTATTTCCCCTGAAGGACAACGTTTTTAAGGCCAGGTGTTGTTGATTAGCGTGTTCCACCGTCAATTGAACGCCATCGGTATTTGTCGGGTAGTGGAAAGTCTGAGAAGTGGCATGAACTAATCTGGTGATTGTCGGTGTCTATGCATTGTGAATTGGCCTTTAAAATAAGAAAGGGATATACAATGAGGAAGATTTGTAGCTCAATGCATTGCACATGACCACTTAAGATGGAGATCATTTATGTGTTGCCATAAAATTAGCCTCAGATGCTGATATGGCATTAAAATCTCAACTAACTACCTAATTACCTCTTACCTATTTTTTTTTTTTAATGGTACTAAAGTTTTTTTTTAAACCAAGTGCTAAATGTTGTTATGTGCTTATGATGCAGGTGAGCTCCCTTTGGGCCTGCAAGATATGAATAGATTGTATTAGTCTGGCGTAAAAAGTTTCCTTATTAACAGAGTGGATCTAAAAATCTCTTAATGTGTAAATGCTGAGCAGCAAGTTATCTGTCATTTATAACACATATAATAGCCTATGGCTTGTTTATAGTTGTGTGTAAATTAAGCTGGAATAGCAGATAAAATATAAGCACTTAATACTTTTCAAATTAATTTCAGTTCTTCATAATGATGAGCTTCTTTTGAAATGGCTTATTTAAACTACTTTTTTGTTGTGCACAGAGATCTGATTAGACATAAGATGCTTTTGGTCTGGAGTAAAATGTATTCTTTAATAATAGAGCGGTTTAGAAAAGCTCTTAATGTGTGAATGCTGAGCAGGAAGCTTATAGCCTGGCCACATTTATTTTGACTGCTAAAAATAATGAAGTGACTGCACGTTTAAAGTTCAAAAGCTGCAGTCACAGTTGACATTGGATTCATTTTGTGATAAATTAAATTGTTCAATTGTAAGTTAAATTCTGGAGAAATATAAGTTTTACATTTTGTTTGGAATAAACTTTTGGGATTTTGTTTAGAATAAACTTTTGTGATTTTACGTTAAAAAACATGAATAAACAATGTGACATTTATTTAAAATATGTTAGGACAAAACGTTTTTTTAAAAAGATGTTAGGGTTTAGATGATATACCATAGAAAAACTGTTCAAAACAAACAGAAAAAGTATGCTTGACAAGAACAGCCTTCACACATCTACTAAAAATAGAAGTTGGCATAACATAAAGTGAAGAGTAGAGAAAATAGTTTTGAGAAAAGCACTTGCATCATTTGTTTGCAGATGCATCTTTGTCATTTTGTGCCATGACTCCTCTCAGCTTTATGTCTCAGCTTGGCTTGTTTTTTGGATGATAAAACAATTGTATGTTTTTTTTTTTTAAATGGCTTGGAGTTTCATAACATGAATGTGGTATCATTCAGTATCATAGTACTATTATAGTAAACCCACCAAACTTGCTTTTTTGTCTCATTTCCGTACTCCATCATCTCTCACCACTTTCACTCTACCTTTATCACCCTATTTTATTTTTATTTTTTTTACAGCCGACACTTTATAAAAAAAAATACTATCCAACTGTTATTATAGATTGACATAGACAACAGCACCACCTTCAGGATATTTGTCTCGTTTCACTTGTGCAGTTTGATACAGTTTGTCACAACCCCAATAATATAAGTATTATTTAGGCATTGGAACTGTAGGTGACTTGCAGTGCATTTATGAATATCTGTTTCAAAAATGATAAATCAATGTGCATTTTTTGTGTTGCTATATTTATGATTTCCATGAGTTTATTTTTGTCAATTTTGCAGATTTACGAATGTGTTTCCCTACAGAACTGAGCATTTGTTGATCAAGAGAAGGACACAGCAGAGAAAATCATTCTTTTCTATTTTCTTGTACAAGGTGTGGTTTCCTTACTCTTCTTCACTTTATAATTTTCTCTTCTTCAGTTTGACATGTTTGGTGTGACATGAATGAGAGTGTGAATTCAAGTGCTAAACTGTGATATTGTTCTTTCTATGTGATTCTGTGGCGCTTCAGTTAGTCTTCTTTCAGACATTTACTTCAGAACATTTATACAATATTCGTATTCCAAAATATTGTTTTTACATTTTTTCAGATACCCCTGAAATCTGGAGAGGTTTGAGGAACAAGTCAGTGCAAGGTGTTGCCTAGGTCTCCAAATCTCATTTGGTCTTAGTGACTTAGGAGTCCTCTTCACTACTCATGTTTCACAGATTTAGGATCTAGTTTTAGCATTTAAATGCTTTGTGAAATACTCTTAGAGCAACATTTTAGGAGTCCTAAATTTAGGACTGACACGCCCATTATTTTTAAGATTTTCTCCTAAATTGGCAAGTTATGAGCTACTTTTAACCTTAAGATGTTTTGTGAATACGGGCCCAGATCTCAATCTGATTGCGTGTCTTTGGGATGTGCTGGACCAACAAGTGCGTTCCACAGCAGCTCTCGCAAACTATGGGACTTGAACGATCTGCTACTAACATCTTGGTGACACCACAGGACAGCTTCAGAAGTCTTGTGGAGTCCATGCCTTGATGGGTCAGTACTGTTTTTGCCAGCATTTGGAGGACCAAAAGCATATTAGGCAGGTAGGAATAACTTTTTGTATATTTTGTGTGTGTGTGTATATATATATCTATAAATATAATAGATATATTGTCAGAACGTTACCGGAATCGACCGATAAAGCTTTAAGATATAAACATAAATGAAAAGTGATATGATATGCCTTGCCGATAAGATGAATAATGTGTAAAAAAAAAAAAAAAAAAATATATATATATATATATATATATATACAACTTTTATTTCAAGTAGCAGCTATTGTGAAATGTCTTCATTATGAACCTGGTTTGATTTTTGATATTTAATGGCTCTAAAAATTGTTGTGTCCATCAATTAAAATGTAACAAATAATTTCCTACAAATTCTTATTTTCAAAATGTTTTTACATGTATTGCAAATTAAAAACATCATTTTATTATTGAAATATAGAATTCAAAATGAACAAAAATTATTTTAAAACTTTGACACTTGGTTGTCAAGCACTAATGTGAAGTGTTTTTCATCATGTTTACTCGGCTAGAACTGACTTCACACATCCACTAAACCCCTTTAACCCATATTGGTCTAGCAAAATAAGGCACAGAATAGACCAGTTAGTTCTAAGAAAAGCTTCCATCATTTCTTTTCTAATGCCACTTGCTTTTTTCTAATGCAATGACATCAGACATTGGTTTGTTTTAGAAACTTGTCATTTAAAAATATTTACATACATTTTAATATTTATTACATTTATGTAATTTTGTTGACTATTTTATGGACTGTCTGACAAAAAACACATTTATCACATTTACACTTTATGTTTTTTAATCATACTTACAGAATTTTGCTTTTGGTCTAAAGGGAAAAAATGACCTTTATTCACAGAGAGGATTTGAAAGGCTCTTAATGTGTGAATGCTGCAGGAAGCTGGTGGGACATATATTGTTTACACATTGCAGTTTCACTCAGTCTCAAAATTATAGGCACAGAAATTGGTGTCTTTCTGCATTTAGGAAATATATTACACTGTGTAGCGCCAGTGCCATCAGACATAGTTATTTGTTACATTTAACAAATTATCCTTAAAACCAACAAGCCAACTTTAGGTTGGCATTCTAGAAACAACCCCCAATTCGACCAACATTAAGGCAACTGGGCCTTATTGTACCAAACCTTCCTATGAATGAACACACAAATCCTCCAATCATTGTGTATATTATTGTGGTTTATGTACCTTGTCTTTTGTATTGTGTAATGTTTTTATGCATGTGTTACTATAGATATAGATAGATATATATTATGTAGTATAACCACACGGTCATGTTTGGTATCTCTGAATTCGTATTTTGCTGATCTAAAAGATGATGCATATTATGTGTTGATACACATGTAACATATTACAGTTTCAAGAATCTGTAGTAGTTTGCATGAATACCCAATCCTGGCACACATGCAAATTGCCTTGCTTTCAGACAAAGAGCCATAAAAGTTCACATTATCTCCAAATCTCCCGCTTGGATTTCAGCCTCTCTCATTGGTCAAGTCCACTCTAAGAGGCGTGACTCTTCCCAGATGTTAAAAGGGCTCACACACAGTTCTGCCTTAGGTTCTTCAAAAAACCCTTGATTGCTGCCTGTGGGGAGGGCCTCCACAGGCCCAGGCCCAGAGGGGGGCCTCAACATATGGAGCTGTGTGGACTCTCCCCAGTCTAGAAGATGGCTCTCAACCACACAGAGTCAGACTACTACCACTGGAGTTCATTTCACGCAACCATGGAACTTATCATCATGAAAATGACCACGATCAGACATCTCTCTATCTTCACTCCTGGCCGTCTCTGGATCCCCAGCTCTGAAGTGCGGACTGCAATTCCTCAGGACTGCTTACACAGGAGAGAGACCTCTCCTAACCTCAACAGACTCAAGAACAACCTTGGAGTTTCAAGAAATTGCAACTTCGGCCATCAAATGGAACCATCCAGGACGTCTTCAGAGGCTCCACGAGACTCTCGTTCGGATGCAAGTATCGTTTCTTCCACTAAACAGAGGTTTGGTGTAAAACTATCGTATTCTATGTTTTCGAGTAGAAACTGATGGTTCTTTTAGATGGTCAGCTCAGCCTCATGCCCTTTTCCTGTACTGTTCTAACCATCCTCCTACCCTACCCTGTATGAGTGAGTATATGTTTGTTTGTTTAGATTAGTTATATGTTAGTACATGAGTCTCTGATTCTGCCTTGCAAATTAATGTCCCTTTACGATTTCCGATCAAGCTACATGCTCTAATGCATTATTACTGTAAGAATGTTATTTTTCTGTGGCCTAGAAAATATCATTGCTTAGGGTTGATACGAAATTACCCTGTATGTTCGCTAGACGAACAGATTAATTGATGGCGATTTAATCCCGCTACAGTTTCTACTGGCGGCTGATATAAATAATTGTAATTAATCACAATTAATTGTAATTATTTATATACATTTCCCTTTTGAGCTAAATTCGCTACAACTGCTACAGCTACATTGGATAGAGCCTTGTTTGGTAAGTCTTAAACTCTTTTTGTACTTTAGTTGTTTCCTCAGAAGTGCTGTTTTTTTTTGTCAGTTTACAAGTGTGTGTTTCCGTATAGTCATTTAATGAAGAGATGGACACTGTGGAGAAGATATTTTTATTCTGTTTTCTTTTACAAGGTGTGGTTTTCTTTGTCATCTTCATATCTATAAAATAGTTTGATGTGTTCAGTGTAGTCTCGCGTAGCCAGACCTTCAGACTGACGGCTAAAGGTCTGGAATTCATGGCAGCTTTAATTGGCCAAGGCCCGCCTATAAGGCCGTTTGACCGACATATCAAACAACCAATCACAGTTCGTTTCAGGGTGTAGAAATGCCCCCACAACAACAGACTGGCATGGAACAAGTCAGTCATTGATATAACCAGCATTGAAAGTTAACGAAGAAGAGGGAGAACAAGCAGTAAATCAGTAATTTGTTCGCGAACGTCGCAAATGTGTATAACAACAACGGCGTCTGCATAAGCACCTTTTAGCAAAACGCGAGTAAATCAGTCTGTGCTTTGTTTCCCAGCGGACCGAAAATAAACGCGACACTCGCGTGTTCCGGATATCCGATCAAATTCAACTAATCAGATGACGACTTCGACATTCCTGAAGTGTTTCCAGTTAAGTGTACCATATGCATCAGACGTTTAGCCAACGTTCCGTGGGCGTGACGTCTGAGGCTGAGACTATGTTCAGTGTGACATGAATGAAAGTGTGATTTTAAGTGCTAAACTATAAATTTTCTGTCTGTGTGATACTGCAGTGCTTCAGATAATCAGATACTTTAGAACATTTATATACAATACTTGAAAACATGTTTTTTCTCAAGACTACTTATTAATATAATATTAATATTATTATTACAATGTTTTTAAATTAAACTGTACTTATTTTTTTATTATATTCACTTGCTCTTGTTCTGCTTATGTCACCCTTTACAAAAATACATTATTTTGTAAGTAATGTTTTTTTTTTTTGTAGCATTTTGTGTTTATAACACAACAGAAGTCTGTTGGTGTGTCTGAATGCTTCACTGTTTCTGCTTGTATTTAAACAATTTTATTATGTGTTGTAGGTGTTTGCTGTAGACATTTCAGCATCAGCCTTCCAAAGAAGATTGAAGCTCTCAGTGGATCCTGTGTGATCATAAACTGCAGATTTGAGATTAATAAAACCTATAACAAAGACCTCACTGGGAGATCTATAGGAGTGTGGTTCAAAGATGGGACTGATTTGAAAAACAATCTAGAGTTTAACTAAAGCACATCAAGCCAGCACTCCTTCATTAGAGGAGCTCCATCACTCTACATCAGTCTCTCACAAACACATTCACTCTGCAGTGTGTCAGCAAAAACACTCGATGCACTGCTGGTGAACTGTTTCAACTGGTTCTCACTCCTCTCCAGTTTACAGGTAAAACAAATATTTAAATCAATCAATGTACTAATTGTTCAATTACAACACAGACACATCATTTTCAGCTTCCCTAAAACGGTCAATAATTTTAGCTTACACTGCTATTTTGCCATTTTTTCTTTTGATTTACTGTGAATTATATTTATATTTTCTTTCAATGTGCATATTGTGTATTTTCAGAATGTCAACAGGCTACAGTTTCACTCTTGGTCATATTACCACTGATTCTGGTTTTGTATGCTCTGACTGTTGGACTTGGGCTCTACAAAATGAGACGGTAAGTCATTTACAGGTAACAGTCCATTTCTATATATAACAAAGTTATAAAGGACTACACATTAATAACCTAATACCCTTTCCCACCCAGATTGTCAGCAAAGTTGAAGGTAAATATTTTATGTTACATTATAAGGCAGCATGATGATGATGATGATGATAATGTTGGTGTTTTTTGTGTTGTTTTCAGGCTCAGACTGAGGCTGCAGGCACATATGCTTCTCTTCAACTCTCTGCTCCACCCTCTGAATATGAGACTCTGAACATTAAGAGAGGTGACCCACAATAAACAAGAAACACACATCTGATCTCCTCCTTTGTCTTCTTCAGTCATCTGTATCTAAAGCACATTTCCAATATGAAAGACGTAATTTCACATGGATCCATGTCTGATACATAACAAACACATGAAGACCAAGAATCTGTTAATATATATTATTAGTTGATCAGATTAAAAAAAATGTTATGTGCATGCATTCTAGTTACCTTTTTTGTTTTATGGCCTGGTATGTAAACTTATAACAAAATCACATATTTTGTGTTGTCTTCTAAAATATTTTTTAGTCCATTTTAAACGTATATTTTCCATATAAAACATTTATACAGCTTGTTTTTCTTATGCTTTTACTTTCTGCTATTAAAGGCAATACCCATTAATAAATGTTTTTTAAAAATCAAGCTAGCTGTTTATATAATGAGAAATTTCATTTTGTCAATACATATATCTACAAATAAGTGCACTTTATCAAATGATTAATTTAAATGTTAGTAGTATAATAATTTATGATACTTAATATAAAGTGGGTATAACTTTTAAAGCAAATCATTTCACAAAAAAAATAAGTCTTTCATGGTGACAGCCAGGGGACATATTCGGTTCACCTAAGTTTGTTGTGGCCACTAGATATTAATTTGTAGGAACGTCATATTATGTTGTGGCCACAAGATCATTTTGTTGAAGTAATGACAAAGATGCTATTATGAGGGAACAACATCCATTTCTCGTAGCCACAAGTGTAATGCGTAAACAAACCTGCGTGACCACAGTAACCCGGGATTATCAGAGATGGATTTATTAATATTTTATTTTAAATCAAGAAATTATTATAGAAATGAATCCTCTAATTAATGGACTAGCCTATATAAATACTATAGTGTTTCACTGAATAAAACATAATAAATCATTCACATAGTTTCATTTGTAAATGGAAACGCGCTCATTTATCATTTAATAATAGCCTAATAATAATAATAATAAACACGGAGTCCAGGGCACAAACTAATGCGCAGTTAATTGTAACACACGTGGTTTAAATATTTTCATCCATGCTATCATAACCAAATTTATGGTATTTATTAGTTGACATAGCAACACAAGTTTCTGGCTGAAGTAAAATTTTCAGCTCAGTTTTTAGTATTAATTTAAAACAAGACAAATCTGCTATTATTTTAATCTCCAATCTGTTTTTAATTAGTTTATATCGTTTTTAGATTGGATTTTATTTTATTGACAAAATATTATAGTTTGTGTATTTTTTTCATTTGACCAGATAACATTGCATATTGTAACATTTCACTTTTGCAGAGTGGTTTGTGTTTGTAGCTCTCTGTGTTTGTACCTCTCTGGAGCTTGTTTTTCTGTAGAAATCTCTATCTTATTATTACTCTCTGTTGTTTAAAGTAATAAAAACATAGCTTTATTCCCAACAGATTTTTCATATTATCCATCACACTAATCTGACTGCTCTGATCGCTCACTTTATTCGTTAACCGCGAGTACAGCGCGTTAGCATTCCATTTGCCATTTAGCTTGCCACTCGCATCTTACATTTTACATTTTCGTTCTCTATTTGCGTCTATTACTGTTTTCCTTTTTCTCTCGCTGACCGTTCGCTTTTATTTAATAACCGTGATTTGCAGCATGTTAGCATTCTGTTAGCCGATTAACTTGCGATTCCTTTTATGTTCCTATTCACTCCGTTGTTCCTCCTCCCGTTCCTCTCTTCAAGAGTTCATCAAATAACAGTGGTAAGTTGGAATCATTCTACAATAATGGTGAGTAATGTCTTCTTTTCCTGCTATTTTTGTTTGCACCACTTGCCACATGTATAGCTTATCTATCTCTGTCGGCAGTGAGCGTTATACATGTGATCAATGGATCAAAGGAAATAGCTAGGCTGACAGAGAAGATTTCAGAACTACAGACACACATCCAAACTTTAATAGAGGATAGCAAGATCATGTTCATGGATCATGTTCGGTTCCGGTAGTTACAGCGCCCGTGCAGCAGGGCGACTGGGTGACTGTGAGGCGGCATAGTCGCGGGTCGAAACACCGCTCTTTTGTTCTGATCAGAACATCAAACAGGTTCTCCCCACTCAGTGAAGCACCCACTGAGAAACCTGATGAAAGTGCTCTAGTTATTGGTGATTCTATTGTACGGAACATGAAAATAGAGCCACCAGGCAATATAGTCCAATGTTTACCGGGAGCCAGAGCACCTGACATCTTGGCAAATTTAAAAGTGCTGGCTAATGCTAAACGTAAATTCATTAAGATTGTTATTCATGTCAGCAATAATGATGTTCGACTTCGCCAGTCGGAGATCACTAAAAATAATGTTAAAGAGGTGTGTGAACTTGCAAGTACGATGTCAGGCACTGTAATATGCTCTGGTCCCCTCCCTGCTTACCATGGTGACGAGATACATAGCAGACTGTCATCACTCAATGGCTGGATGTCTTAGTGGTGCTAGAATTACATAGGTTTCTTAGACAATTGAACAAGTTTTTGGAGCAGACTCGACCTGTTGAAAAGAAAAGGTCTTCATCCCTTGCTAATGGCACTTGCTTTTTTTTGTATCTAATGTAATGACATCAGACATTGGTTCTTCTAGAAACTTGTAATTAAAAAAAAAGTTTAGATGGATTTAATAAAGATTGTACAAAAGAGTGTGCATATATATATATTTATACTGACCAAATTTATAAACGCAACACTTTTGTTTTTGCCCCCATTTTTCATGTGCTGAAATCAAAGATCTAAGACTTTTTCTGTGTACACAAAAGGCCTATTTCTCTCAAATATTGTTCACATATCTGTCTAAATCTGTGTTAGTGAGCACTTCTCCTTTGCTGAGATAATCCATCCACCTCACAGGTGGGGCATATCAAAATGCTGTTTAGACATCATGATTATTGCACAGGTGTGCCTTAGGCTGGCCACAATAAAAGGCCACTCTAAAATGTGCAATTTTATCACACAGCACAATGCCACAGATGTTGCAAGTTTTGAGGGAGTGTGCAATTGGCAAGCTGACTGCAGGAAAGTCCACCAGAGCTGTTGCCCGTGAATTGAATGTTCACTTATCTACCATAAGCCATCTCCAAAGGTGTTTCAGAGAATTTGGCAGTACATCCAACTGGCCTCAAAACCGCAGACCACATGTAACCAGCCAAGGACCTCCACATCCAGCATCTTTACCTCCAAGATAGTCTGAGACCAGCCACCCGGACACCTGCTGCATCAATCGGTTTGCATAACCAAAGAATTTCTGCACAAACTCAGAAACCGTCTAAGGGAAGCTCATCTGCATGCTTGTCATCCTCATCGGGGTCTCGATCTGTAACCGACTGTACGATGGCGTCTGGCACTTTGAAGAGGTGTTCTCTTTATGGATGAAATGACCTTCTTAATGTGTGAATTCTGCAGAAAGCTGGTGGCACATAAATTATGTTCACACATCGCAGTCACACTCAGTCTCACATCATCAGCGCAGAACTTGGTGTCCTTCTGCATTTAGGAAATGTTACGCTGCTACAGCTACATTGGATAGAGCCTTGTCTGGTAAGTCTTAAACTGTTCTTGTTCTTCTTTAGTTGTTTCTTTGAAAGTGATGTTCATTTTGTTAAGCTGTAGGACACTTTTTTTTTAAAAGTCAATGTGCATTTATTTATGGGGCTAAATTTGTGAGATCCTTTTCTTTCTTTTTTTCATGGTGGGTGCGATGGATGGTGTACTAACCAATAAGGTGTAGGAATGGTATACGTTTATACTTCTCATCCATCCACCCAAAATTTCTACTTAAGTAATGTAACAAAGTATTTGTACTTGGTTACTTGACACCTCTGACTGATGTGAACAGAAATGTAGTGTTTATCTCAAGCACATCAAGCCAGAACTACTTCATTAGAGGGAATATAACTAAAAAATTAAAAGCGAAGGCTGCACCACTGTCTTTTATGAACATATGATCATTTCATTTTATGACCTCCAAATCACAGTGGTCAGTATTACTTCACGATTGAGAACAAAGGTGGTCTGAAATGGACCTATGCAAAACCACATTTTTCAATTCATGTGATTGGTGAGTTTTTTTTTCTGATTTTGGTGACTGTCACAATCAATATCTGCCCCTGCCACACTGCATGCATTGTTCTGTAGTGGTTTGAGGAACAAGGCAGTGCAAGGTGTTGCCTAGGTCTCCAAATTCCCCAGATTTCAATCCGATTGAGCATTATTGGGATGTGCTAGACCAGGGCTGCTCAACCCTGCTCCTTGAGATCTACCTGCCTGCAGATTTTTGTTCCAGCCCTGCTCCAATACAGCTGTCTTTAATAATCAAGTGCTACTTAAGAGATTAATTAGCTGGTTCAGGTGTGATTTTTCAGGGTTGGAGCTGAACTTTGTAGGATAGTAGATCTCCATGAACAGGGTTGGGCCCCCCCTGTGCTAGACCAACCAGTTCTGCAAATTAAAAAAATAATAATAATAGAATAACAGGGTTGGAAAAGTCATCAGTCCCTTGATTTAATACTTAGTAGAGCCACCTTTTGCTTAAATTACAGCCATCAGTCTTTTTGGATATGTCTGTACTAGCTTTGCATACCTTGGCTGGGGGATATTTGCCCATTCTTCCTTGCAGAATTGCTCAAGTTCAGTCAAATTCTGTGGTGAGCAGCAATGGACTGCTCTCTTCAAATCTATCCACAGACTTTTGATTGAATTTAAGTCAGGGCTCTGACCATTTCGTTGTTGTTTTGGCAGTATGGCAGCGTTAGTGTGTTGGAAAGGTGAATCACCTGCCCATCTTCAGCTGTCTAGCAGAGGGACGCAGGTTTTCCTCAAGAATTTGGATGTATTTGGCAGCATCCATTTTCGGTTCAATCTTGACCAATCGCCCAGCCCCAGCTAAAGAGAAACACCCCCACAACATAATGCTGCCACCACCATGCTTCACAATAGGTATGGTGTGTTTAGGGTGATGTGCTGTGTTTGCTTTTTGCTAAACATAGCGCTTGGATAGCGCTTTCCACTTCTTAATGATGCTCTGAACAGTACTTTGAGGGATAGCTAAAGTCTTTGAAACTTGTGTCTTTCTACTTTATCCCAGAGGTCTTTTGAAAGCACTTTTCCCACACATGGTGAATTCTTTGCCATACCAGATTTTTTAAAAATGATATTTTTACTTTAATGTTAAGGGTTATAATGTATACTTGCTGCTCAAAAAAGTTAGACTTAATTTCATTTTCCAGGTTGTAATGTGACAAAAGGTAAAGGTTTTCTGTAAAGCAAGGCTCAGGGAAGCATGTAAGATCCAATTGCGAGCTTTATTGAACAGATCGTGGTCAAGACGGGCAGGGTCAAAAACCAGCAAATAGTAATATCCAGGGCAAGACAAAAGCGTAATCCAGAAAATACAGGCAGAGGTTCAGAGTCAGGGCCTGGACCTTGGGGCAGAGGCAGACAGTGGAGCACTGGAGGACCTGGGCCGTGGAGCAGTGGCAGACAGTGGAGCATTGGAGGACCTGGGCCGTCGAGCAGTGGCAGACAGTGGAGCAATGGAGGTCCTGGGCCGTGGAGCAATAGTAGACAGTGAGGCAATGGAGGACCTGGGCCGTGGAACAGTGGCAGACAGTGGAAACTTGGAGGACCTGGGTAGTGAAGCAGTGGCAGACAGTGGAAACTTGGAGGACCTGGGCCATGGAGCAATAGCAGACCTGGATCATGAAGCGGAGGTGGGCCTGGACCGTGAAACAATGGCAGACTGTGGAGTAGTGGAAGCCTTGACATTGCAGGCAGAGCAGGAAGCCATGGCGGAGAAGGCAGAGCAGGGAGCCTTGGCGGTGCAGGCAGAGCAGTAAGCCATGGTGGAGCAGGCAAAGCAGGAAGCCTATTGGACAGACGAGGCCTCCGGAGCAGACTCATGGACAGGCGAGACCTCCGGAGCAGACTCGTGGACAGACGAGGCCTCTGGAGCAGACTTGTGGATAGACTCATGGACAGACGAGGCCTTTGGAGCAGACTCGTGGACAGACGAGACCTCTGGGATGCAGTGTGCAGCCCACACACTTCATATGGCGATGGCCATCACAGGTAGTGCAGTGGTTAATGGGATGCCCGGTGGGCTGGAAGCGTCGGCTCTATTGGTATGCCTGCAGCCCGCACTGACATTGGATGAGGGTCCATTACACTGGCAATCAAGACATCGCGTGGCTCTGGCAGATCAGACGAGACATGGCATGGCTCTGGCAGATCAGACGAGACATGGCATGGCTCTGGCAGGTCAGACGAGACATGGCATGGCTCTGGCAGGTCAGACGAGACATGGCGTGGCTCTGGCAGGTCAGACGAAACATGGCGTGGCTCTGGCAGGTCAGACGAAACATGGCGTGGCTCTGGCAGATCAGACGAGACATGGCATGGCTCTGGCAGGTCAGACGAGACATGGCGTGGCTCTGGCAGGTCAGACGAGACATGGCGTGGCTCTGGCAGGTCAGACGAAACATGGCGTGGCTCTGGCAGGTCAGACGAAACATGGCGTGGCTCTGGCAGATCAGACGAGACATGGCATGGCTCTGGCAGATCAGACGAGACATGGCATGGCTCTGGCAGGTCAGACGAGACATGGCGTGGCTCTGGCAGGTCAGACGAGACATGGCGTGGCTCTGGCAGGTCAGACAAGACATGGCGTGGCTCTGGCAGGTCAGACGAAACATGGCGTGGCTCTGGCAGGTCAGACGAAACATGGCGTGGCTCTGGCAGGTAAGACGAGACATGGCGTGGCTCTGGCAGGTCAGGCGAGACGTGACTTTGCTCTGGAATAACAGCAGCAACTTGGCTTGGCTCATAAAGATCTGCTGTAACTTGGCTTGGCTCATGGAAATCAGCTGTGGTTTGGCTTAACATAGACAACCCAGCTGTAACTTGACTTGATTCAGGAACAACAGCTGCCACTTGGCTTGACTCGTGGGGCACAGCTGTGACTTGGCTTGACTCGTGGGGCACAGCTGTGACTTGGCTTGACTCATGGAGGACAGCTGTATCTTGGCTTGACTCATGGAGAACAACAGCTGTATCTTGGCTTGATTGTAACGTGACTTGACCTGGCAGGAACAGTAGCTGTAACGTGACTTGGCTTGGCAGGAACAGCAGCTGTAACGTGACTTGGCTTGACAGGAACAGCAGCTGTAATGTGACTTGACTTGACAGGAACAGTAGCTGTTAGGGCAGCCATGATAGATGTAGACTCTGGAGCAGGAGACATGACGTGAACAGGCTGTAGCTTGACTGAAGTGTCATAAGCAGGTGCTGGTTTGGCTGACATGAGTTTAGGGAGACCAGTTGCTCGCGCCGACAGCAGTGGTGGGTCCTCTATGCTGGAGGCCAACCATCTTGAAAGCTGGTTGACACGATGAAGCGTGGATGTAGCGGGCATTTTGGCAGCCATATGGTGAACAGGCTTTGGGACGGCGGCCATCTTGTGAACAGGCTTTGGGACGACAGCCATCTTGGCGACAGGCTCTGGCGTGGTGGCCATCTTGTGTAGTGGCTCTGGAAAGGCGGCCATCTTGTGAACAGACTCTGGAATGGCGGCCATCTTTTGAACAGGTTTAGGGACGGCAGGCATGGCGTGAGCAGGCCCTGGAGCGGCAGGCATGGCGTGAGCAGGCCCTGGAGCGGCAGGCATGGCGTGAGCAGGCTGTAGCTTGGCAGGCGTGATGTATGCAGGCTGTGGTGTGACTTTGAGCAGGCTTTGGCTTGGCAGGCATGACGTGAGCAGGCTGTGACACGTGAATATTTCCAGACATGGCGGTTAAGTGTGGACAATGAGGAGTGGCAGATACTGGGGATTAGCAGGGTTCCTCATCAGCTATTCCCACAGTAAACGAGGAACCACTCAACCGGAGAGCAAAGTCAATATATGTTTCTAGAGTCCAGTGAGGGGTACGGTGTGGCATTAAATGTGAAATCTTAGCAGTGAGGCCGAAACGAAAAATGTCCTTGAGGGCAACATCATTAAATCCCACCAAGTGGCACAGTTCACAAAAGTCCTGCACATAGTCCTCTATAGCCCGGTTACCTTGGCGTAGGTTGAGGAGGCAAGAAGCTGCTTGGTCCATGGCGATCTGTGTCCAAAAGCCGCTGGATCTTTGGTAGGCGAAGTATTCTGTAAAGCAGGGCTCAGGGAAGTGTGTAAGATCCAATTGCGAGCTTTATTGAACAGATCGTGGTCAAGACGGGCAGGGTCAAACACCAGCAAACAGTAATATCCAGGGCAAGACAAAAGCGTAATCCAGAAAATACAGGCAGAGTCCAAAATCCAAGTGGGCAGTCCAAAAGTAACAAATAAACAAAACAATGAAACAAAGCTAGGCTAGACTATGACTATGACTAACTAACAAAACAAAACATGGCAATGGCAAAACATGGCAATGGCAATGAAAAAAGAGAAAACGCTTAGTAGAGTCCGCACAGCAAAACAATACTTCGCAAGGCCTGTTTGGTATAGGCCCTGCTTATATGGCCACCAAACAGGAAGTTACCAACGAGGCAGCAGAGGGAGCAACAACAGTCAGTTCATGGGAAAGGGCTCCCTCTGCTGGCTTGGCATTATATTTTCATAGGGTATGATGATTTTCTAGGCACTGTGTATATGGATAATAAAGCTTTACAATGTAAACATAAATAGAAAAATAATATGATATGCCTTGTCGATAAGACAAATAATGTGTAATAAAAATACAACTTTAGCAGCTATTATAATATGTGTTTAGTATGAACCTGGTTTAGGAAAATACCACAATACCATTTTTAAGAAAAGTTTATATTTAATGGCTCTAAAATGGTTATGTCCATCAATTAAAATGTAACAAATATTTTCCTACAGATTCTTATTTTCAAAATGGTTTTACATGTATTGCAAATTAAAAACATTATTTTATTATTGAAATAATTATTTTTTATTATTATTTTGAATTAACAAATATATGAATTATCATAAATATTGTATTTTTTGGGACCAATTGAAAGCACTCACATTTGGCACTAACTTTCAAGAAAAACATTTTACAAAAACAACAAATATAGAATTCAAAATGAACAAAAAGTATTTTGACACTTTGACACTTGGTTGTCAAGCACTAATGTGAAGTGTTTTTCATCATGTTTACTCGGCTAGAACTGACTTCACACATCCACTAAAAGCCCTTTAACCCATATTAGTCTAGCAAAAGAAGGCACAGAATAGACTAGTTAGTTCTAAGAAAAGCTTACATCATTTCTTTGCTAATGCCACTTGCTTTTTTGTATCTAATGCAATGACACCAGACATTGGTTTGTTCTAAAAACTTGTCATTTAAAAAAGAAAAAAGTTTAGATTGATTTGATGAAGATTAAAAAAGTGCATATATATATTCAGTGTTCAAAAGGAAAGGTGTAAGGAACATGGGTGGCTAAGTGGAAAGTGCTTGAACTGATTTTGGTTGGCCTGTGTGGGAATACTTCTTGGAATGTTGAATTTTTAGACTTGGAGAACCCTGTATTTCTCTTATACTTTTTTATTTTGATTTATTTAGAATATGTCTTCACCTACAGCCAAAATACATGCATGTAAAAACATAAGAGCTGTTTAAAGTTTTGCACAGTGTTCTTCTGGAAATGGTTTGGGGAATTCAGTTTGGCTTACTTTAGTTATTTACAATACACCAATGCAGAATTTTTTATAAATAATTTCTCTTTTCTGCACAAATATCTGATCGGACTGTATCAGATGCTTTTGGTCTAAAGGAAAAAAATGACCTTTATTCACAGAGAGGATTTGAAAGGCTCTTAATGTGTGAATGCTGCAGGAAGCTGGTGGAACATATATTGTTCACACATCACGGTTTCACTCACTCTCAAAATTATCAGCACTGAACTTGGTGTCTTTTTGCATTTAGGAAATATATTACACTGCTACAACTACTGGATAGAGCCTTGTTTGGTAAGTCTTAAACTCCTTTTCTATTTCTTTAGTTATTTCTTCAGAAGTGCTGTTTTTTTGTCAGTTTTGCAAATTTATAAGTGTGTGTGTTTCCATACAGTTCTGACCGTGATTTAATGAAGAGATGGACACTGTGGAGAAGATTTTTTTTTTCTGTTTTCTTTTACAAGGTGTGGTTTTCTTTGTCATCTTCATATCTATAAAATAGTTTGATGTATTCAGTGTGACATGAATGAAAGTGTGAATTTAAGTGCTAAACTATGATTATTCTGTCTGTGTGATACTGCAGTGCTTCAGATAATCAGATACTTTAGAACATTTATATACAATACTTGAATAATATTATTACAATGTTTTAAATTAAACTGTACTTAAATATTTTATCATAATATATTCACTCTTGCTGTTGTTCTGCTTGTATCACCCGTTACAAAAAAAACTTTATTTTGTAAGTAATGTTTTTTTTTGTAGCATTTTGTATGTTTATAACACATCAGAAGTATGTTGATATGTTTGAATGCTTCACTGTTTCTGCTTGTATTTAAACAATTTTATTATGTGTTGTAGGTGTTTGCTGTAGACATTTCTGCATCAGCCTTCCAAAGAAGATTGAAGCTCTCAGTGGATCCTGTGTGATCATAAACTGCAGATTTGAGATTAATGAAACCAATAACAAAGACCTCACTGAGAGATATATAGGAGTGTGGTTCAAAGATGGGACTGATTTGAAAAACAATCTAGTGTTTAACTCAAGCACATCAAGCCAGCACTCTTTCATTAGAGGGAATATAACTGGAAAATTAAAAGAGAAAGACTGCACCACTGTCTTTTATGACCTCAGATCAAATCACAGTGGTAAATATTACTTCAGGTTTGAGGGTGAAGGTAGATTGAAATGGACCTATGCAACAAACAATGTTTCAATTCATGTGATTGGTGAGTGACTTCATATCTGGAAAATATTATAAATTGTAAATTGTAGGGATGCACCGATCCGTATCGGCCGATCACTTGCGCGTTTTGTCAGTAAAGCCGGTTCTGTAATCAGCGGTAAATGCCATCAGGTGCGTGATTTCACATTGAGCCGTATATACTACACACAGCCGTTGTTCACTGATGAGCTGCGCACATTGATAATGAACATTGATTTGCGCACCTCGTCGGTAAACAACGGCTGTGTGTAGTATATACGGCTCAACGTGAAATCACGCACCTGATTGCATTTACCGCTGATTACAAGAACCGGCTTTACTGACAAAACGCGCAAGCATGATCGGCGATTCGTATCGGTGCATCCCTAGTAAATTGTGATCTAGTAGTCACAATCACTATATGAAATAAAAATGTTATGACTGTAATCAAAAAGACAAGAACATTTTAATTCATGCCAGACTTTCCGTGATCAACATACACTTTATAATCAACATATTTATATGTACAACATAAATGTGTGTGTGTTTCAGAGTCTCCCCCCAAACCCACAGTGCAGCTGTATGTGGAGCAGAAGGAGCTGCAGGATCAGGAGGTGTTGGAGGGGAGCTCTGTGAGTCTGCGCTGCTCTGCTGAGACTCTCTGCTCCTCTCCTCCACCAACTCTCACATGGAGCTCCACTCCCAGAATCCCCCTCAGTGAGAGCAGCAGACTACAGGAGCTCATCCTCATCTCTGATCTGAACTTCACTGCTACTCACCGTCAGCCCAGAGTCACTTTCACCTGCACTATAACCTACCAGCTACAGGACAAGACCAAAACAGCACAGAACAGCATCACATTACATGTTCAGTGTAAGATTTATGTTCTTTTGTCCACCATAAAACACCCATAAATGAATATGCATCACACCATATATTTATTTTTTTTCAGATGCATCTAAAATCTCTAACTCTTCCAGCTGTTCCAGAACTAATGTAACTGTGTGTTTCTGTGAGGCTGATGGGAATCCCTCTCCTGAACTGGAGTGGCATCTGTCTGGACGTCCTGTCACTAACTCTTCAAACACGTTCATCAGTGAAGAACGATTGAGCAGCACAGGCTTGAGGAGCTCCATCACTCTACATCAGTCTCTCACAAACACATCCACTCTGCAGTGTATCAGCAACAACACTCATGGAACTGCAAGAAAACAACTTCAACTGCCTCTCTCTCGGGGTGAATACAGGCCTGCTGTAGCGAATCAATGCATTTTTTTTGTACGAAAAATATCCATATTTAAAACATAATTATCACTTTAATCTTGCTTTTCTATTCTTTTACTGTAAATTATGTTTATATTTTTCTTCCATGTGCATATTGTGTCTTTTCAGAATGTCAACAGGCTACAGTTTCACTCTTGGTCATATTACCACTGATTCTGGTTTTGTATGCTCTGACTGTTGGACTTGGGCTCTACAAAATGAGACAGTAAGTCATTTACAGGTAACAGTCCATTTCTATATAGAAAGATATTATAAAGGACTACACATTAGTAACCTAATATCCTTTCTTTCCCCCAGATTGTCTGCAAAGCTGAAGGTAAATCTTTTATTTTACATTATGAGGCAGCATGATGACAATGATATTGTGTAAGAGTGTTTTTTGTTGTTGTTTGTTTTCAGGCTCAGAATGAGGCAGCAGGCACATATGCTTCTCTTCAGCTCTCTGCTCAACCATCTGAATATGAGACTCTGAACATTAAGAGAGGTGACACAAAATAAACAACAAACAAACAACTGATCTCCTAACTTCACATGGATCTCATGTCTGATATGGAACAAAAGCTTAAAGACCAAGAATTATTGGCAGCAAAATATGAATTGTGTCAAAATTTGATTAGACTCAAAAGTTTAAAACTGTTTAGTTGTTTAAATAAAACAGTTATTTTCACATTCATACACATTTTCTATTGGCTTGTTCTAATAACATGTCATTAAAATTGTTGTCTTCTAAAATAATTTTAATGAACTTTTAATGGACATTTTCCATACAAAATATTCATACTGCTTGTTTATTCCAAAATTGTATATTTTTTGCTGTTAAAGATAAACATGTTTTAGCTGTCTATATAAAGATAAATGTAATTTTAGCATTTTCTCATATGAACCAATATATTATATAAACATACATCTAAAAATCAAGTTTGAGTCACACTTGATAAAGGAAGCAATTTTCTCTAGAGTGGCTCAAGGGTAAGCCAAAAAAAGATTGTTTTATTATTTAATTTTATAGAAGTTACAGCATAAGTGTATTTTGGGGTTCTTTAAGGTTTTAGAAAGTTTCTTTCCTTTACTAAAAAGTATGCTTTTTTAAATGTGTGTATCTCTTCCTGGTCAAATGATTTGTTTCAGTAATCTTCCCCATGTCCCAATGTGCATACTATCGATCCTAAATATTATGTGAGATTAGAATAAGTGTGTCCCAAAGCATACCATGCTGAAAAGAGTATGCCGCAAAATTGGTAAATTTTTCAAGGGTGAATCAGTGCACACTTTAACTCTAATATTACCCACAACCCATTGCGCTTTGGAGAAATATTTGGTTAAAAGTGTTAAAAAACTACAAACATGGCAGACATGCTTGACTGAGACAGGTTTACATAGAGCTCCATCACTCTACATCAGTCTCTCACAAACACATCCACTCTGCAGTGTATCAGCAACAACACTCGAGGCACTGCAAATCAACTGTTTCTGCTGCTTCCGTGTGGCACTTGTGAGTTTCAGTTTTGTGATTCATCCAATAGAAGACAAATCAAACTAACTGAAAAAACATGTAAATTGTGCATAAAGTAAAGTTCATTGACATGAATAGAAATACTAATGCTAATTTCTTTTTTAATTGAATCAGTAAATCTTCAGTGATTTTCCAAATATTTTCCGGTTTAGGTTTGAAGATTTTCTCTGTGCTTATTGAAGTTGCAGTTGGTGCTTTGGTGGTGATGATGATGTGTGTCATTACATACACTTGTGTACGGTAGGTAAGATATTAAAGAATCATAGCAGAACAACACAAATAAAGTACCTTAAAAAAGAAAAGATAAATAATATAATGTTAAAGAGCTGATGGAAACTATTGTACATAAGTTCACATACGTTTTTGACATTATGGTGCAGATGAAAGTGATTTACCCAATTTTGGGAAGGGAACTATTTAAATATAATTTTATTACAAGTAGAAGCTATTGTGAAATGTCATCAGTATGAATATGGTTTGGAAAAAAAAAGGTATGTTTACCCAAAAATTTTAATTCTGTCATTAATTACTCACCCTCATGTCGGTCCAGATCTGCAAGACTTTTGTTCATCTACGGAACACAAATTAAGATAAACATGAAATAAAAACATGAATACATGCTTTTCAGTAAACGTCTTCAGACTAGAAGTGAAGGTGCTACAAGAAGCATTTCAACCAGTGGAGTAAGTTACAAACTGCAAACAATTTAAACAGAAACCATAGCTTTCCAGCAAGAGGTCTTGAGTATCTCCTCACTTCATGCTGACTATGGTGTGGTCCACGATTGTTCTGGAGGGCTGGCAAAGACTAAGAGCTCTTTCTTTTGGCAGAAATGTGTGTGTGTATATATATATATATGTGTGTGTGTATATATAAATATGTATGTACGTGTATACTGTGTATATATATATATATATATATATATATATATATATATATACATACATACATACATATGTTTAGATAATATACAGGTAATATTATAAAATAATTTTAACTCCGTATTTAAATCAGAATTTAGTCCCTGTATTTAGTATTTGGCTGATTAGCTCACTTTATACTTTACGTATTGCTGTGTATGCTCTTTCTATTGCTGAAGTCAAACTTCGTATGTATTCAGAGAAAAGGTTGATGAAAACCACTAAATAAATAAATACTAAATGTTTCTTGAACATTTTTCCTAATTATTTATGATTGATTGTGTCCATGCATTGTTATTGCTAAACCACCATTTTCTTGTTCTATTTTTTTATTATATTTATTTTTACTTGGTTTAATAGTGTTTTGGTTATACATATGTTTGTGCAAACTCATTGCAGCTGAGAATTGTCTAAACTTATTTGGATCAAAACTGAAGTTCTCTTTCATGTCTTATTGCACTTAAACTCACTCACTGCTCTTGAATGAATAACTTCTGCAGCTCTAATAAAGAAGACATTTTCTTCTTGAATGCTGCTTTTAATGCAGAACTTCACTTCCAGAACAAAAATGTACAGATAATGTACTCACCCCCTTGTCATCCAAGATGTTCATGTCTGTCTGTCTTCAGTCGTAAAGAAGTTGTGTTTTTTTGAGGGAAAACATTTCATGATTTTTCTCCAAGACATGAAAATCTTGGATGACAAGGGGGGTGAGTACATTATCTATAAATGTTTGTTCTGGAAGTGAACTACTCCTTCATATGCTCTTGCCTGAAGATAAACTCTCTGCTAATATTGCAGTGTCCATCAACAGTCATGGGCTGGGCCCGTAAAATGTTACATCACATTTTACGGATTCTGTGAACGGTTTGTTCTGAGATGTTGCTTATGATTTATGGGGATTTTTAAAAAAAGGAGTAGGTGGATTTTTATCATTATAAACACATTGTACACACATTTATGTTCAAACAACATGTAAAAGTGAATTTTGCATAATACGTGCTCTTTAATGTGTTCATTGTTTCTTGAATGAATATGTAAATTTGACTAACTGCATGGTTAGTCTGTTAGAACTGTACATGTATGCCATATGGATATTACTTTGAAACAGTTACATTTGAAAACATTCATTCTCAATCAAGAGGCTTGTGATCACTAGGGGGCCTCAGCAAATTTCCAAGGGTATCAGTGTCACCTTGCTGTAAAACGCATATTTAGTTTGTTCAAATGTTTAAAGTTCATGTACGGAAATGTTCCTCAAAATGCAGTGACAGTGAACATGAGTTATTTGTAAAAACATTCCAAACATTGCAGGGTTAAACACGAATGCTAATTTCTGACACAGGATGTTCAGTCAGTGTATAGTGTTAGTGACTCACACAACACACTTCCACTCAGTGTCAAATCAACAGCAGTGCAGAACTTCGGATCTGTAAATGTGAAATTTTAGCCATCTTTTTTTCAGTACAGACCTACTGCTTCAACCCTTTTGTTCACCTCTGGTGAGTTTATTTTTAATTTTTTGTCTTTCTTTAGATATTTCGTATTAATTTATGTAAATATTTATAAGTACGTGTGTGTATTTCCCCACAGCAAAATTAAGTAGTGTCTGTTCATGAAGTAGTGATGGACAGAGCAGAGAAAATCATTCTTTTCTGTTTACTGTTAAAAGGTTGGTTTTGCTTCTCTTCTTTCTGTCTAGTTTTTGTAGCATATACATTAACAGTTAATCAAATTGTTCTTGAGTTACAGTGCCCTCCACTAATATTGGCACCCTTAGTAAATATGAGCAAAGGTGACTGTGAAAATAAATTTGCATAATCTATCCTTTAGATCTTTCATTTGAAAAATTCACAAAATTCTAACCTTTCATTGAAGTAAAATGATGGAAAATGGGGGGGGGGGGTCTCATTATGAAATAAATGTTTTTCTCTAGTTCACGTCGGACACAATTATTGGCACCCATAAAAATTTGTCTAAGTAAAATATCTCTAAATTATATTCCCATTTATATTACACACCAGGCTGGCTGAGAGTAAAAAAATGTCCATTCATGACTTTCTGTTCCATAAGAATTATAAATATGAGGAACACAAAAGCCTTAATTCCTTTAATCATCCATCACAAGTAGTAAAACCAAAGAATTTACTTCTGATGAACAAGTTTGTTGAGCTTTAGAAAATAGAAAGTGGCTCTAAGAAAAGAGCTAAAGCATTGAAAATCCCCATTCCCACCATCAAGGCAATAATTTAGTCCTATCAACTAAAGATGTAACAAATCTGCCTAGAAGAGGATGTGTGTCTATATCATCCTAATGCATGATAAGGAGGAGAGTTTGTGTGGCCAAAGACTCTCCAGGGATCACAGTTGGAGAATTGCAGAGAATTGTTGAGTCTTGGGATCAGAAAGCCTAAAATAATATGATCGAACAGCCCCTACATCACCACATGTTGTTCCAGAGGGTTTCAAGAAGAAATCCTCCTGGCTTACCCAAAAACAAACTCCAGCATATTCAGTTGTCAGACATGATTGGAACTTCAAACAGGACTGGCTTCTATGGTCAGATGAAACTAAAAATTATTGCTTTTGCAGCTAACCCTCCAGATGGTTTTGGTGCAGACAGGGTTCAAAAAGTACCCCATGCCCACGGTTAAAAATACTGCTGGTTCTTTAATGTTGTGGACCTATTTTTCTGCCGGAGGTCCTGTACATCAAATACCAGCAGATAAAAAAATCAAAACCTGACTGCCTCTGTTAGAAATCTTATAATGGGCCATGGTTGCATCTTCCAGCAGGATGATGATTCAAAACAAACATCAAAATCAACACAAAATTGTGTCACTGAGCACAGAATGAAGCTTCTACCATGGCCGTCCCAGTTCCCTGACCTGAACCCTGTATAGAAACTGAAGAGAAGAAGCACCAACATGAAGCTGGAAAGAGAGAGGTTCTGGAGAACCTAGAGAGATTCTGTTTGAAGGGATGGTCTCTGATCTCTTGTCAGGTGTTCTCCAAACTCATTAGACATTGTTGAAAAAACTCAGAACTGTTATCTTGGGAAAAGGACATTGCAATAATCGGGTGCCAATAATAGTGGCCAACGTGAACTAGAGAAAAACATTTATTTTAATAATGAGATTTCACCCCTAGGTTTGATTGTTTTACTTTAATGATAAGTTTTTGTGAAATTTTTGAATGAAAGATCAAAAGGATAAACCATGCAGATTTATTTTCACATCCACCTTTGCTCAAATTTACCAAGGGTGCCAATATAAGTGGAGGGCACTATATATTTCACTGTTGTTGTTGTTGTTGTTGTTCTTTTTGTTTATTTAGAACACGTAAGAAATTAGTGCCTGAATGCTTCACTCTTTGTTTCTTCTTGGGGTTTGTGTTTTGTTTGTAGGTGTTTGCTGTAGAGATTCCAGTATCAGTCTGCCAGAGAAGATTGAAGCGCTCAGTGGATCCTGTGTGATCATAAACTGCAGATTTGAGATTAAGAAAGAACATGACAAAGACCTCACTGAGAGAGCTACGGGAGTGTGGTTCAAAGATGGGACTAATGTTGACAGCAATCTAGTGTTTAACTCAAACACATTAAGCCAGAACTTCTTAATTAGAGGGAATATAACTGGAATATTAAAAGACAAGAACTGCACCACTGTCTTTTATGACCTCAGATCAACTCACAGTGGTAAATATTACTTCAGGATTGAGACTGATGGTGAACTGAATTGGACCTATAGAAAAAGCAGTGTTTCAATTCATGTGATTGGTGAGTGACTTCATGTCTGGAAAATATTAGAAATTGTAAATTGTGATCTTGTATAGTACAAAACGTTCTGAAATGAAAATTTTATGACAGTAGTCTAAAATACAACCAACATTTGATTCATGCCAGACTTGTGATGTTTTAATTTTATTAGATTTTTACTTTTTGGCATTTTGGCCTTTATTGTGATAGGACAGATCGGTAATGACAGGAAGTGAAGTGGGAGTGAGAGAGGGGGCGGGATCGGGAAAGGTCATCGAGTCGGAATTCGCACATGGGACGCCCAGAGCGCGACGGCGTACAAGGCTATCGGTGCCGACTAATTTGTCTTTTTTTGGGGGGTAAAATAAACTTTATGGTGATGATAGTCTTAGGGCAACATTTCGATTCAAAATCAACATATTCAAATATAAAATATAAATGTGTGTGTATATTTCAGAGTCTCCCCCTGAACCCACAGTGCAGCTGTATGTGGATCAGAAGGAGGTGCAGGATCAGGAGGAGGTGTTGGAGGGGAGCTCTGTGAGTCTGCGCTGCTCTGCTGAGACTCTCTGCTCCTCTCCTCCACCAACTCTCACATGGAGCTCCATTCCCAGAATCCCCTTCAGTGAGAGCAGCAGACTACAGGAGCTCATCCTCATCTCTGATCTGAACTTCACTGCTACTCACCGTCAGCACAGAGTCACTTTCACCTGCACTATAACCTACCAGCTACACGACAAGAACAAAACCGCACAGACCAACATCACATTACATGTTCAGTGTAAGATTTTTGTTCTTTTCCCCTCCATAAGAAATCTACAAGCAATCTACCATTACCTTTTTCTCTATTTCAGATGCACCTAAAATCTCTTCTGCCTCCAGTTGTTACAGAACTGATGTAACTGTGTGTTTCTGTGAGGCTGATGGGAATCCCTCTCCTGAACTGGAGTGGCATCTGTCTGGACGTCCTGTCACTAACTCTTCAAACACGTTCATTAGTGAAGAGCGATTGAGCAGCACAGGCTTGAGGAGCTCCATTACTCTACATCAGTCTCTCACAAACACATCCACTCTGCAGTGTATTGGCAAAAACACTCATGGAACTGCAAGTCAACTGTTCCAGTGGATTCTCACTCCTCTCCAGTTTACAGGTAAAACAAATATTTCAGTCAGTCAAGTAAAACATGGACACATCATTATATCCTCATTAACCACAGCCATATCACCGGTTGCTTACTGAAGCTAAGCAGGGCTGAGCCTGGTCAGTGCCTGGATGGGAGACCTCCTGGGAAAACTAGGTTGCTGTTGGAAGAGGTGTTAGTGAGGCCAGCAGGGGGTGCTCACCCTGTGGTCTATGTGGGTCCTAATGCCCCAGTATAGTGACGGGGACACTATACTGTAAAAAGCAACGTCTTTCGGATGAGACATTAAACTGAGGTCCTGACTCTGTGGTCACAAAATACCCCATGGCACTTCTCGTAAAGAGTAGGGGTGTAACCCCGGTGTCCTGGCCAAATTCCCTCCACTGACCCTAGTCAATCATGGCCTCCTAATAATCCCCTTTCATTGAATTGGCTGAATCACTCTCTCCTCTCCACCTGTAGCTGGTGTGTGGTGAGCACACTGGCGCCGTTGTATTGTGGATGCCGCATACTGGTGGTGGTTGAGGAGAGATCCCCCCCATGTGACTGTAAAGCGCTTTGGGTGTACGGGAATACACAATTAAAGTGCTATATAAATGCATCATTCATTCATTCATCATTGATGTGTCGACTTTATGAAATTAACAAGAATTTGCATATTCATATGTAGGATTATGCATTATTAAGTGTTTTATGAATATGTCTTATGAATTGTTATATTTATATCATTATTAATATTTTTTGAGAATATGTATTCAATGACCTTTTGAGACATGACATGAGACTGTATGCTGTTGCTATGTTATTCTCGTACATTTTATCATATCTATCATTAACTCCGACAGACAGACTGATGTTCTTAGAACAAGAAGTACTTCTTAGTAAATGTGCCTTTTTAAAGTTTGGGTTGGTGGACAAATATGCAAATTAATAACACTTTAGATCACGAGCTGAGACATGAGTATTGCGTTCTTAATCAAAATATAGAAATATTAACACATATTAATAATCATCTTGAAATATTAGAAGTTTGGTTATGTCTTATTGATTAAGCTACTCAATATAGTGCTGAAAGCTTTATTCATCCTTCGAAGTATATGATTCATCTGTATTTTTCATCATCTATGTATGTGTGTGATGTCCGAAGCACAGTTCCGCAAAACGGTTATTCTTGGTACTTAATGAAGACAGTCTAGATGGACAATTAGATTAACATTAACACGTCTCAATGTCTCAAGATATAAATTAAACTAAAAAGGAGAAATGAAACTGCACGTCCACTCAACCAAGTTTATAATTACTAATCACAAGTTTATTCGCGAGATGATGTATTGATGTATTTTCAACTGACTTTGACCTTCAGACTTCCTGAGTTGTCTGGTTTTAGGGTATAAAAAGTCTTGCAATTTTATTCTGGACAGATCGGAGACTTCAGACTTCTCAACCTCCTTTACTCCGATCTCAACTTTCTTCTGGGTGCACCTGAAACGGTCTAATTTTCTATTAGACTTATTTTTCTCAGATTTGATAATATTAATAGACTATTTAACTAAATTTGACTTTATTCATTGCAATTTGGCTTTTATGGAATTCTCAACTTTGAGTAAATATTCTTATTATTGCAATATTTCTTATAATTTCTGCATTTGTATATCTTCTTAAAGAAGTATACTATTATTGAACAGATTTGAATTGGCTTATTAATATAACATTGAAACTAATGTTTACTCCTGATTAATGGATTTATGGACTCTTAATTGTGTTAATCTTTCATTTATGACTCTCGTTTGGATTGTGTTCTACATTGACCTTTCTGGAATATATGAATTTTATCTGAAAAATATTGAATAAATTGTATAATAATTTTTAACCCCACCCGTCTGACTTCGAATCAATCATTTTACGCATCAATCATTATCATCTTCCTTAAAATTTTCAGTAATTTTATGCATTTTGCAGAATATAAATGTTTGGGTGAACCATTTTGCCAGTGCTATTTTTTTTCTCCTGTGAATTTTGCTATTATTTTCTTTCAATGTGCATATTGTGTATTTTCAGAATGTCAGCGGTCTACAGTTTCACTCATGGTCATATTAACACTGACTCTGGTTTTGTATGCTCTGACTGTTGGACTTGGGCTCTACAAAATGAGACGGTAAGTAATTTACAGTTAACAGTCCATTTGTATATAGAGAAAAGTTATAAAGGACTACACATTAGTAACCTAATATCCTTCCCTTCCCAGATTGTCAGCAAAGTTGAAGGTAAATCTTTTATGTTACATTGTAAGGCAGCATGATGGTGATGATGATGGTGTTGGTGTTTGAGTGTTTTTTGTGTTGTTTTCAGGCTCAGACTGAGGCTGCAGGCACATATGCTTTTTTTCAGCTCTCTGCTCCACCCTCTGAATACGAGACTTTGAACGTCAAAAGAGGTGACACACAATGAACAAGAAACACACATCTGATCTCCTCCTTTGTCTTCTTCAGTCAGCTGTATCTACAGAACTTTAAAAAGCACATGTTCAAAATGAAAAACATCATTTTACATGGATCCATGTCTGATACATAACAAAAGCATTAAGACCAAGAATCTGTTGAAAATATATAAAGGGTTGATCAGATTGAAAAAAACTAATTTTTTATGTGTATTCTAGTTACTGCTTATTATAAAATATATTTTTTTATTTTATGGCCTGCTATGTAAACTTATAACAAATCCATATTTTTTTTGTGTTGTCTTCTAAATTACTTTTCAGACAACTTTAAATGTATATTTTCCATATAAAACATTCATACAGCTTGTTTTTCCTATGCGTTTTACTTTCTGCTATTAGAGGTTATACCCATAAAGAAATGTTTTTTTTTTTTTTTTTAAACCGAGCTAGTTGTCCATATAAAGAGAAATGTAATTTTGGAAATGCATATATCTACAAATAAGTGCACTTTATCAAATGATTAATTTAAATGTTAATAGTATAATAATTGATACATAATATAATTTTTAAACCATCATTTCACAAAACAAAATTAGTTTTTAAATAAAAACAACAGATACAAAATCAACCCTAAAAGTATTTTTAAACTTTGTGGTTGCCAAGTGCCAATGCAATGTGTTTTACATAATGTTTACTCAGCTGTTTTTTAAACTTAAGAGGAACTGTCTTCACAGCAACCTAAAAACTACTTGGCCTAGCAAAAACAAAGCACAGAAAAGAGAAGTAAGATTGCAATGACATTTAGACAGTTTAAGTGTGACTAAGTTTGGAGAATTATAAATTTGATTATAAATGCCAGTATTGTCTAACCTATATATTTCTCTTGCTGTAAAGCTCATACTGTATATAGCTACACTTGAACATGAACACATGCTTTTTAGACAATAAAGTAGAAAACTTTCACAGAGCTAATGTGCTACAAGAAACATTTGGACAGATGAAGTGAATTATTGAACTGATACACAAAAACACACAAAAGATTCACAACAATGCAAAACCTTATGTTTTATTTTTTTACATTTAATTTTTTGTAAACAAACTTACACTTCTTGCCAACCAAAACAAGCACATAAACTGCTGAACAATGTCAACAAAGCTTTCCAGCACTTTTCTATCATTCCACAAGAGAAAGAAGGGGATTCCAGAACATAAAATGCTAAAAGTTCATGATTGTACAACTGATTCAATTCAATTCAATTCAAGTTTATTTGTATAGCGCTTTTTACAATACAGATTGTTGCAGAGCAGCTGCACAAAAGTTTTAGGCTACTACAATATATTTAGTAGCTTATTAGTGGTGAATACTGTATGTTGAGTCGATGTACATATGATATAAATATTAAATCAGTAACTGTGTAATCAAACAGATGATGAACACTAATTGCAATGGTTATGTGCTGTAATCAACTTGTAGGAAAATTATGTAGTGCTGTATGTTGTTTCAAGGCTGGCATCATCTGCGGTCCTCTGAGGGGTTGGCATCATCTCTTCATCTGAATCCGGGCTGAGTCTTGTGTAAATCCTAGTTACCATGGGATGGAAATCCCGTGGCAGAGACAGAGAAACAGAGAAATAATTAGCGTAGCTGCTGTTCCAACTTCCGACCAAACAAAAATGATGGTTTAGCCCAAGCTGAAGAATATTAATGTGCATTTGATCAGATGTAACTGAAATTACAACGTTATGAGATACATTATGTGAATGCTTGGCTAAAGAGATGAGTCTTTAATCTAGATTTAAACATAGAAAGTGTGTCTGAACCCCGAACGTTATCAGGAAGGCTATTCCAGAGTTTGGGAGCCAAATGAGAAAAGGCTCTCCCTCCTTTAGTGGACTTTGCTATCCTAGGTACTACTAAAAGTCCAGAGTTTTGCGACCTTAGGGAGCGTGAGGGATTGTAGCGTAGTAGGAGACTAGTTAGGTATGCAGGAGCTAAACCATTAAGGGCCTTATAGGTAAGAAGTAATATTTTGTAAGTGATACGGAACCTAATAGGTAGCCAGTGTAGAGACTGTAAAATTGGGGTAATATGATCATATTTTCTTGACCTGGTAAGGACTCTAGCAGCTGCATTTTGGACTACCTGTAGCTTATTTATTGAAGAAGCAGGACAACCACCTAGTAGTGCATTACAATAGTCCAGTCTAGACGTCATGAATGCATGAACTAACTTTTTTGGAACAGAAACAGGTAACATGTTCCGTAGCTTAGCAATGTTTCGAAGATGAAAGAATGCTGTTTTTGTAACATAGGAAATATGATTTTCAAAAGACAGGTTGCTGTCTAATATAACACCCAGATTTTTGACTGTAGAGGAAATAACAGTACATCCATCTAGTTGATTAAAGAAACACTTCATTTAGACGTGTTGTTAATGCTGACACAGGAAGTTCAGTCAGTATATTGTGTTCATGATTCATTCACACACTTCCACTCAGTCTCAAATCAGCAGCGGTGCAGAATTTACAATGGCTTGACTGTTTTCTCATTTCTGGTAAGTCTTATATTCTTCTTGTTTTTCTTCTGATGTTTTATTATTGCTTTTCTTTCAGTGCTGTTCAGTTTGAGAATCAATATGGATTTTACAAATCTTTTAATTTTTCTTAATCTTAAAATTTCTAATTCTCGTGAATTCTTTTTGTAATTTTTGCATGTAAATACTTGCGTTTTCCCCACAGGGACTAAGCATCTGTTAATGAAGAGATGGACATTGCAGAGAAGATCATTCTTTTACGTTTTCTCTTACAAGGTTTGATTTTCATTCCCTTCTACTTCATCTAGTAAAGTGTGACCTATTCAGTGTGACTGAGAATGTACATTAACTAGTTTAAGTGTTAAATTGACTAGTAAATTAACTATTATAAGTGTTAAACAAGGTTTAGTCTGCATACATGAAACTACACTGTAACTTTTCATTTAGATAGTGACTGAATGTTTTCTGAAGTTTGGGATCTCATTAAAAATAGAAAATCTTAGTTATTATTAAATACATTAATAGTTACAATAATTGTTTTTCAGATATATTTCACTTTTGCTGTTGTTCTTTTATGTTCACCCCTATAAAAATCCTCCTTTAATGTTAAAATTCTTTTGTCATATGTGTTGTAGGTGTTTGCTGTAGACATTTCAACATCAGTCTGCCAGAGAAGATTGAAGCTCTCAATGGATCATGTGTGATCATAAACTGCAGATTTGAGATTAATGAAACATATGACAAAGACCTCACTGAGAGAGCTACAGGAGCGTGGTTCAAAGATGGGACTAATGTTGACAACAATCTAGTGTTTAACTCAAGCACATCAAGCCAGAACTTCCAAATGAAAGGCAGTATAACTGGAAAATTAAAAGACAAGAACTGTACCACTGTATTTTATAATCTTAGATCAAATCACAGTGGTCAATATATATCTTCAGGATTGAGGGTGAGGGTAAACTGAAATGGAACTATGCAAAAACCAGTATTTCAATTCATGTGATTGGTGAGTCTAAAACTTTTGAATGGTAGTCTATACTATGATCAATATAAATATGTATATAAATGTGCTTTTTTTTTTCAGACTCTCCCCGCAAACCCAAAGTGCAGCTGTATGTGGAGCAGAAGGAAGTGCAGGATCAGGAGGAGGTGTTGGAGGAGAGCTCTGTGAGTCTGCGCTGCTCTGCTGAGACTCTCTGCTCCTCTCCTCCACCAACTCTCACATGGAGCTCCACTCCCAGAATCCCCTTTAGTGAGAGCAGCAGACTACAGGAGCTCATCCTCATCTCTGATCTGAACTTCACTGCTACTCACCGTCAGCACAGAGTCACTTTCACCTGCACTATAACCTACCAGCTACAGGACGAGAACAAAACAGCACAGAATAACATCACATTACATGTTCAGTGTAAGATTTATGTTCTTTTGTCTACCATGAAACACCTTTAAATCTCTATGCATTTTACTATTAACTTTTTCTCTTTTTCAGATGGACCTAAAATCTCTCCATCCTCCAGCTGTACCAGAACTAATGTAACTGTGTGTTTCTGTGAGGCTGATGGGAATCCCTCTCCTGAACTGGAGTGGCATCTGTCTGGACGTCCTGTCACTAACTCTTCAAACACGTTCATCAGTGAAGAGCGATTGAGCAGCACAGGCTTGAGGAGCTCCATCACTCTACATCAGTCTCTCACAAACATATCCGCTCTGCAGTGTGTCAGCAACAACAATCATGGAACTGCAAGAAAACAACTTCAACTGCATTCATCTGTTGAACGTGAGATTCAGTTCTGTGATTCATCCAATATATGAGCATCTGTCAATAATCTATAAATGGAAAAACATGTGAATCATGCATTCATCAGCTTAGTGACAGTTACTGGATTTGATGGGAATGCTAATCCTAATATCTCACTTTTCGGATTTTTCCTCTGCACTTGCGATCATTGTTACTTTGTTGTTTAAAGATAACAATATGACTCTCTAACACTTGCTTAATCAATCATAAGTGGTTTTTCAAACACTCATTTATTCTTTAGGTTTGAATCTTTTCTCTGTGCTGATTGGAGTTGGTGTTGTGGGTTTGGTGGTCCTGTTGTTCTGCGCTGTTACATATAAATGTAAACGGTAGGTGTACGACACACCTGAGGTATTAAGAATGATGCATAGAAGAGCACTGTGACAAAATTATAGTATACAGAAAGTATTCAGACCCCCTTAAATGTTTCACTCTTTGTTATATTGCAGCCATTTGCTGAAATCATTTAAGTTCATTTTTTTTCCTCATTAATGTACACACAGTGCCCCATATTGACAGAAAAACACAGAATTGTTGACATTTTTGCAGATTTATTTAAAAAAAAACTGAAATATCTCTTAAATATTCAGACCCTTTGCTCAGTATTTAGTAGAAGCACCCTTTTGATCTAATACAGCCATGAGTCTTTTTGGGAAAGATGCAACAAGTTTTTCACACCTGGGGCCTCATTTATAAAACTTTCTTACGCACTGATTTGATCTTAGAGTGTTCGTACGATCAAATCCACGTCAAAGTACAGATTTATAAAAACCGTCTTTGACGTGGAAAAGTACTTATCTCCACGTCAGATTCCAGCTTGGCGTACGACCGTTTCCTTGTGGTAATGCCTGGTATTGCAGATAGTTCAGCCTCACTATAATTTGATTTCTTGCGCTCTTTTGCCATTGTCACAGAGTTTTTGCTTTAGGAATGAGCTCATTTTATATGTTAATTAATTAAGCAGGGTCGTTTCGACGGCGGAACATTCAGCTGCACACAATTCCACGATCATTTGTGATTTATAACCGAATGACTGGCGTATGCATGGATTTCGTGGTACGTTCGTTTTCTCTGAATCGCTCTTACGTTCAAATCAGAAAAGTTCTTAGATAAAATCAAGGATGGTTTCTACGCAAGTCTTTATAAATGAGGCCCCTGGATTTCGGGATGCTCTGCCATTCCTCCTTGCAGATCCTCTCCAGGTCTGTCAGGTTGGATGGTAAACGTTGGTGGACAGCCATTTTTTGGTCTCTCCAGAGATGCTCAATTGGGTTTAAGTCAGGGCTCTGGCTGGGCCATTTAAGAACAGTCGAGTTGTGAAGCCACTCCTTAGTACTTTTAGCTGTGTACTTAGGGTTTCTCCACACATACTGTTTAGAATTAAGGCCAAAAAGTTCTATCTTGGTCTCATCAGACCAGAGAATCTTATTTCTTACCATCTTGGAGTCCTTCAGGTGTTTTTTTTAGCAAACTCATGTGTCTTTCATGTGTCTTGCACTGAGGAGAGGCTTCCATCTGGCCACTCTGCCATAAAGCCCCGACTGGTGGAGGGTTGCAGTGATGGTTGACTTTCTACAACTTTCTCCCATCTCCCGACTGCATCTCTGGAGCTCAGCCACAGTGATCTTTGGGTTCTTCTTTACCTCTCTCACCAAGGCTCTTCTCCCCTGATAGCTCAGTTTGGCTGGACAACCAGCTCTAAGAAGGGTTCTGGACATCCCAAACGTCTTCCATTTAAGGATTATAAAGGCCATTGTGCTCTTATGAACCTTAAGTGCAGTAGAAACTTTTTCTGTCTCTGAGCTCTTCAGGCAGTTCCTTTGACCTCATGATTCTCATTTGCTCTGACATGCACTGTGAGCTGTAAGGTCTTATATAGACAGGTGTGTGGCTTTCCTAATCAAGTCCAATCAGTAGAATCAAACACAGCTGGACTTAAATGAAGGTGTAGAACCATCTCAAGGATGATCAGAAGAAATGGACAGCACCTGAGTTAAATATGAGTGTCACAGCAAAGGGTCTGAATACTTAGGACCAAGTGATATTTCTGATTTTAATAAATGATGTTGATGATGATGTGGTTTTTCTTTTTTAATAAATCTGCAAAAATGTCAACAATTATGTATTTTTCTGTCAATATGGGGTGTTGTGTGTACATTAATGAGGAAAAAAATTACTTAATGATTTCAGCAAATGGCTGCAATATAACAAAGAGTGAAACATTTAAGGGGGTCTGAATACTTTCCGTACCCACTGTATATTAGCTGATGTAGAATTTTAACAGAGGTGTATTCAAGTCATTGATTTGATGTGTAGGTGTGTTTTGAGCTTGATATGTGAACTTGAAGGAGAATAAAGTATCACATTTCACACTGCTAAAAAAACAGCTTGACACCTTTTGGTTAAAAGTCTTTAAATTGAAAAGAGAAGTTAGCCTGAGAATCTCTCCAGCGTACATATAAGATGCTACTTGTTTTGATAATTTGCATTAATATTTGTGATTATGCTTATCCTGTTTGAATTATTCATTTTGACTAGTTAAATTATTTAACATGGACATTTTTTTATTTTTTAGAAAAGACCATGGGAAACTTCCACAGACTACACAAGAAGTCACTAATGGAAGTGGTCAAAATGCAGATGAAGTGAGTTACAACAGAACAGACGCACAAAAACCCACAAATAATTAATAAACAATACACAAATTAATGAACACATGAAGTTTTAAATAAACCTAAATACCAACTAAACTAGTACAAAAACTACTGAACAATTTTAACAAACACACTAGAGATTTCCAGCACTGATTCATCCCTGTTGGTCCTTTAGGTCGTTCCACAGAAGAATCAAGATGACTCCATCATTTATTCCTCCGTTGACTTCACAATCTCTGAACCAAGAGAGGTTGTGAGCGTCTCCTCACTTCACTGTGACTACACTTTGGTCCAGGATTGTTCTGGAGGGCTGACAAACACTGAGAGCACAATGGGAGCGTCTTCTAGAGCAAGAGAAGCACAGGTGATTGTGAGTGAAGATGTGCCTACTAAACAAACTCAGTCAAGGCAATCAGAGGAACGGCTGCTTGTAGACTCTTCTCAGCTTTACGCAAAGGTTCAACATCGTAACTCTCAGAGATGAGCCCCATTATTCCTGGCATGTCACAACTTTAGATGTTGCTTAAAGGAACACTCCACTTTTTTTGGAAATAGGCTCATTCTCCAACTCCCCCCGAGTTAATAAGTTGATTTTTACTGTTTTGAAATTCATTCAGCCGTTCTCCTGTTCTGGCGATATCACTTTTAGCATAGCTTAGCATAAATCATTGAATCCTATTAGACCAGTAGCATCGCGTTCAAAAATGACCAACGAGTTTCCATATTTGTCCTATTTAAAACTTGACTCTTCTGTAGTTATATCGCGTACTAAGACCAGCGGAAATGTAAAGATGCGGTTTTCTAGGCCGATAAGATTAGGAACTACACTCCCATTCCGGCGTAATAGTCAAGGAAGTTTGCTGCCGTAACATGGCCGAAGCAGGCGCAGTAATACCACACAGCACATGTGCAAATGTTTACTTCCGTCAACATATCCAACGTGCATGCACAGCACAGACAGCGTTCCTCGCCAAGGAGACATTTGTGAGAGACGATTTAGAAGATATTTACTTTGGTGCAGATCCTGAACCGTATCAATTTGAACCAGAATTCACTGAAGCTAAGGTTTTGGTACGCGAAAGACAAGAAAGTGTGTCTGAACTGCCTTGGACAGAAGGGATGAGGAGAGCAGATTCGCGCTGGTGGGGCTTGCCAACCCTTGCCAACTAAAAGTGAGTGCCTGCATGTGTTGTCGCGAGTGGGACCAGGTATTGCCATCGATGGCAAGGGTGGATCTACCTGATGAGGAAGTGGCATGTCGCAACATCCGAGGACTTGGATGCAATGCTGCATCCTGCAGTAGTAGATTTTTTTCCGGTTTGACAAAATAAACTAGAAAAAACGTCACACGCCGAGTGGACCTAATGGCCAGCTGTCGCAAGAGTAAGTTATTCCTGCAACCACTACATTATATAATATAAAGATTTTAAATGCATACTGTCAGTTTGCCTTTTCAGGCTTACATTCATGATGTACACTTTTACTCAAAACTGACTTTAAAACACCACCGACTGTTCGCAATAACTTTCTTTTGCAATCACACATGGAATTTGGTCATAGCAAATACTAAGCCAACTGTTCGCCCAAACCTAGTCGTCAGGGGTTGCATTTCACAGGTAACGTTAGCAATTAATCATGTTTCACTTACAGCCGTGGGCGATGCTCCTTGTTGTCCTGTCTGTAACGTTAGTTTGAAGATTGTTGGGATCGCCGTGTCCTTTAGACGCCGTGCTCTTTAGACGCCGTGCTGTAGTACCGGTAAAACTATCCAAATAGTCATCTGGTTCAAAATCCTCGGAGCAAACATGCCATTTCTTGATCGTTTCTAACGGTGTTTTGAGATCCATGTTCAGAGCAGCCAGCCATTGATTCATTAGTCGAAATTGCTTTTTTTTCGTGGGAATTCTATGAAAGATGGTAGTAGATTACGTCTTTGACTTACTATCACAGCCCCTTACAATGCACATAACCATAGCTAATCACACAGGTAAATCCAGCCACTAACAATTTACCAGCTGCAACTCTGACAGCTGCAACAACCGGAATTACACAAATTTAGCACCGGTCACATTGGAAGTTACCTAGCTGGGATCTAATTTCAGGCGCTGTGTGATATTAATGCGCCTGCTTCGGCCATGTTACAGCAGCAAACTTCCTTGACTATTACGCCGGAATGGGAGTGTAGTTCCTAATATTATCAGCCTAGAAAACCGCTGCTTTACATTTCCGCTGGTCTTAGTACACGATATAACTACAGAAGAGTCAAGTTTTAAATAGGACAAATATGGAAACTCGTTGGTCATTTTTGAACGTGATGCTACTGGTCTAATAGGATTCAATGATGTATGCTAAGCTATGCTAAAAGTGATATCGCCAGAACAAGAGAACGGCTGAATGGATTTCAAAACGGTAAAAATCAACTTATTAACTCGGGGGGAGTTGGAGAATGAGCCTATTTCCAAAAAAAGTGGAGTGTTCCTTTAAGGGTTCGGAAATGAGGCTTTGAGCAAATTATGGGAGTAACTTGCGTAAATGACTGCCAATAAACTTGCTCTAAGAATGCAATAATAATTATTTGCAAAAACAATAAGGTGACATTATTGTCAATCCTCAAACAATGAATATCAAAAGCAAACTTAAACAACTGCAACATCTCTGTTGTCTTTTTCATATTAATATAGCAAGATGCAAAGGAAAAAAATTGAAGGAACAAAACACAGCTAGCAAACTGAAAGGAGTTTTTGTCATAGATATTCTTGTAATGTCAATGTCACCTTAACCCTAAAAATAACAAATTTTCGCTTTCTGGGTTCATTTGTTATATTTTCATAGTGTAACACCATATATTCTCTTTATTGAGTAAATGTGAAAAGTCTTGATTGTTACCATGTTTGTACTGTTTACTACTGCATTTACTTTTTTATTACTGAAAAAATTGAGATATTCTTTACCATTTCAAATAACACAAAAAAAACAGATAGATACATAGATACATAGATACATTTATGAAACCTACATATGTATTTCTAAGAAAACATCAAAACAACATGAACATTACACACTGAAGATTTTTCAGACAAAATAAATTATCTTAACTTGTTTATAAACAAAATCCAGTCTCAAAAGTGTGTAAGATATGGGAAAAAGAGTAAATATATCTTACAAATGTATTTTTTTTTTTTTTACTTTTTTTTTCACTTACTGGCATTTTTAACTTTGCAGATAATTTTACAAAAAGTAATTTTAACACTAAAAAGTGTCAAAAACAGGTATTTTTGACACCAAAAGGTACGGCAGAAACATGTAACTATTTTAAGATAGTTACAGTATAACTCATAAAAATTTTTTTTTTTTTAAATATAAAAAAAAAAAAAAAAAAGTATTTTGTGGATCTTAATGCATTTGAAAAGTTCAGTTCTCTTACTAAATTTTTATTTTTATTTTTATTTTTTTATTTATGTATCTCCTTCAGGTCAAATGATTTGTTTCAGTCATTTGAGCATAAGTTCACTAAACCGGAATAGCTTTTCATATTATTTTTAAACAGTAGACTAAGTACCTAAGCCCAAGATTTTCAAAGATGGCCACAGAGTGAACTGACTTGCCTTAATACTTGCCATAACAGACCTTGCACTTTGCCCCATTCATAAATAACAGAAGTGTACCATCTTTGTATATCTACTTATATCATTAGGCCATGTGACCACCAAGGCATTTTTAGCCAGCTGACAACCAGTAATGTGGCACATGCACTATTTTACATTTCAATATTCGTAGTCCAGGAATCCCATCTGGTACAGACATGAATACTAGAAAACAAGATAGATTAAATTCTCCTCCTCCACAGTCATAGGACAAGCAATATTTGACAATTGGTTGTGTGGTATTTGCCCTGGCCTTTCTCCACTGTGATTGGACAGCTGACTAAGAAGTGACAGTGATGAGCCCTATGTTTTACCCAAATTTGAACATTCTTCAACTCTAAGCACTGAGAAAAAAAAAAAAAACACCAGGGTAAGCAGCGCTTAGTGTGAAAATAACATTCAAAGCCTTGTTGCACTATTGGTGTTTTAAAAAAATGCAGCACTCCCATTGAAAACAATTGAAAAAATATGCTAGCCTCTGGGAAAAAAAAGATTTGGTGGACACCTTCTAATTAATATAAATATTTATCATGTAATAATTTAATAATTTTGTTTAATCACATAATCTTTTGTATCATTTACCAATACTTATTATTTTGTACTTGTAGTGCTTGTTTTTGTTTAATCTTATGATTTTGTAGTTTCAAGGCATATTTGTCTTCACTTCATGTAATTTTCCAATGATTTTGATTGGTTCAATAACAACTGTTGAACTCTGGGTAGACGAAGTAGGGGTGAAGTTTGGACAACATCCCACCCAGCACTAAAACATACAGTGTGGAAACAATTTTCACTCAAATATTGCTAGTAAATTTAACAAATAATTACAAATAAAAGTAACACTGAATTTAATATGAAATAGATAGACATAGTATTTTCTTGTAAAACATACTCAAACTTTAAAGTAATTTTGTACAATGTATGCAAAAAGCATTCAATAAACCTACTGTAGCTTGTCTTTTGTTTTTAATCACGGATTTCTCTCTCTGCCTGTTTGGCTATTTGAAGACAAACCCACACTGGACCGCTAATGATCAATTGATTTGTTTTAGTCTATTAATCAAGCAATCGTTTTCAGCGATTTGTTTATTCCAGTGTGTATTTAGCTTTAAAGTGGTTGTCTGTAGAATTCAGAAACTCCTGTTATTAGCGACACCGTTGGCCGTTAAGTGAACTGCAGCCAGAAACTTCCTGCTCATGCTCACACTTGTGCAAACACATAACTTACAAGAAGAGACGCAACAATTATGTTGTGTGATTTGTAATAACCTTATAAGATCACACATAGAAATCTCACAGTCTGTAGAAGGCGAAAGTGGCAAGTGCTTGGTTTGATTTTGGTTGGCCTGTATGGGAATACTTCTTGGAATATTGAATGTTTGGACTTGGAGAACCCCGTATTACTTTTATTTTGATTAGAAAAGTTGAGCCCCTTTAGTGAATTGAACATTTTTGTTAGATCCCTAAAATCACCTGGAATGTTAAACTACTGTTGTCAGCTTTTATTGCAGAGGTTGACTCAGTCAATAGGGGCTCACTATGATGTTGATGCTGATACAGGAAGTTGTACACTAGCTGTCAGTCAGGATATTACAATACATTCACACTGCTCATCAGATCATCAGTGAAGAACTTGGTGTCCTTCTACGTTTAGGGAAACATTACACTGCTACAAATGATTCTTGTCTGGTAAGTTTTAAACTTTTTGTTTTCTTAGTTTTATTCATAAGTCTTGTGCTGTAGGATGGCTGCATTGAATTTAGGAATATCTGTTTGTTCAGTACAATTTGGAAAACGGTTGACGTGCATTTATTCAAGAGGCTAAATTTACCATTTCTATGAGTTTATGTCATTTGTGAGTTACAAGAGTGTGTTTTCCCACAGGATAAAATGTGTTAATGAAGAGATGGACACTGCGGGGGAAATTATTATTTTTTATTATTCTTATACAAGGTGTGGTTTCCTTTCTCTTCTTTGCATCTATTTATACAACCAAATGAGACGTGTGAACTGTTTACTCTGTGTTACTGTGGTGCTTCAGATAGTCTACTAACAGACACTTTCAAACACTTATACACAATTCTGCAAAGCATTTCTCTAGACTATTACAACCTAAATAAAATTGCAATTGTATATTGTTTATTTCACAGTTGCTGTTTTTTGCTTAATGTTCACCTTTTAAAAATACTGTAATTGAATGTTTGTAAAATTATAAATATAAATTCTGTTTGTTGCATTTTGTGTTGTAGGTGTTTCATGTTCAGTGTAAGATTTTTTATGGAATCAGTACTTTTCTCCTTTAAAAGATGTCTAAAAACCTTCTACGTAATGTGTATTTTTTCATTCTCTCTTCCTTTTTTTTCAGATGCACTTAAAATCTCTAACTCCAGCTGTTCCATATCTGATGTAACTGTGTTTCTGTGAGGTTGATGGGAATCCCTCTCCTGAACTGGAGTGGCATCTGTCTGGACGTCCTGTCACTAACTCTTCAAACACGTTCATCAGTGAAGAGCGATTGAGCAGCACAGGCTTGAGGAGCTCCATCACTCTACATCAGTCTCTCACAAACACATCCACTCTGCAGTGTGTCAGCAAAAACATTCATGGCAATGCAAGAAAACAACTTCAACTGCCTCTCTCTCGTCTGCAGTTTACAGGTAAAACAAATATTTCAGTCAGTCATTATTACTATGGTAATTGTTTAAGTACATCACAGATACATCATTATCAGCTTTTATCAGTAATTTTATGCATTTTGCAGAATTCTCATTTATGGGTGATGCTTTAAAGGATTAGTTCATCCAAAACTGAAAATTAGCCCATGATTTACTCACCCACCAGGCCTCCTAGGTGTATATGATTTCAATTCAAATTCAATCTGAGTTGTATTACAAATGATCCTAGCATTTCTAAGCTTCAGAATTGCATGGGCGGGTGTTTCTCTTCATCAAATCCAAAACAAGTCCAATAAAGTGCATCCATCCATGACACAAACTGCCCCGCATGACTCCAGGGGGTGAATAAAGGCCTGCTGTAGTGAATCAATGCATTTTTTTTGTACGAAAAATATCCATATTTAAAACATAATTATCACTTTAATCTTGCTTTTATATTTTTTTACTGTAAATTATGTTTATATTTTTCTTCCATGTGCATATTGTGTCTTTTCAGAATGTCAACAGGCTACAGTTTTACTCTTGGTCATATTACCACTGATTCTGGTTTTGTACGCTCTGACTGTTGGACTTGGGCTCTACAAAATGAGACAGTAAGTCATTTGCATGCAACAGTCCATTTCTATATAGTGAGATATTATAAAGGACTACACATTAGTAACCTAATATCCTTTCCTTCCCCCAGATTGTCTGCAAAGCTGAAGGTAAATCTTTTATTTTACATTATGAGGCAGCATGATGACAATGATATTGTGTAAGAGTGTTTTTTTGTTGTTGTTTGTTTTCAGGCTCAGAATGAGGCAGCAGGCACATATGCTTCTCTTCAGCTCTCTGCTCAACCATCTGAATATGAGACTCTGAACATTAAGAGAGGTGACACAAAATAAACAACAAACACACAACTGATCTCCTAACTTCACATGGATCTCATGTCTGATATGGAACAAAAGCTTAAAGACCAAGAATTATTGGCAGCAAAATATGAATTGTGTCAAAATTTGATTAGACTCAAAAGTTTAAAACTGTTTAGTTGTTTAAATAAAACAGTTATTTTCACATTCATACACATTTTCTATTGGCTTGTTCTAATAACATGTCATTAAAATTGTTGTCTTCTAAAATAATTTAAATGAACTTTTAATGGACATTTTCCATACAAAATATTCATACTGCTTGTTTATTCCAAAATTTTATATTTTTTGCTGTTAAAGATAAACATGTTTTAGCTGTCTATATAAAGATAAATGTCATTTTAGCATTTTCTCATATGAACCAATATATTATATAAACATACATATAAAAATCAAGTTTGAGTCACACTTGATAAAGGAAGCAATTTTCTCTAGAGTGGCTCAAGGGTAAGCCAAAAAAAGATTGTTTTATTATTTGATTTTATAGAAGTTACAGCATAAGTGTATTTTGGGGTTCTTTAAGGTTTTAGAAAGTTTATTTCCTATACTAAAAAGTATGTTTTTTTAAATGTATGCATCTCTTCCTGGTCAAATGATTTGTTTCAATAATCTTCCCCATGTCCCAATGTGCATACTATCGATCCTAAATATTATGTGAGATTAGAATAAGTGTGTCCCAAAGCATGCCATGCTGAAAGGAGTATGCCGCAAAATTGGTAAATTTTTCAAGGGTGGATCAGTACACACTTTAACTCTAATATTACCCACAACCCATTGCGTTTTGGAGAAATATTTGGTTAAAAGTGTTAAAAAACTACAAACATGGCAGACATGCTTGACTGAGACAGGTTTACATAAAAGGGGTTTGAGTTACTAATAATCTACTTTTGACCAGATTAAAAAAAAAAAATGTTTATTTAATGTTATCTGTGTTTTTTTTTTTTTCACCTCAACAACAGTGTTAACTTTTATAAACATCCGTTTGGCCATTAACTTTTAAATGCATCATGCAAAAAAAAAAGAAAAAAAGAAAAAGAAATTAATTCTATGTCAAGATAGTATGTCCCAAAGCTTGTTCTTTCTTCTATACACTTAAAATTATGTGCTTTTTCTTCACAAAAAGAGTACATACTTTTAGAGCATAGTATAAGTAGGTGAATAAGGACACACCATTTGAGTGTAAGTTTGCTAAATCAGAATTGACACCCATAATTTAATACGCAGTAGACTTGTTTTGAAAAAGGTGGATAGATGTAATTCAAAAGATATTTGGATATACAAAGTCGGTTTACTTCTATTACTTATGTATGGGAAAAAGTGCAACAAGCAATATTGCAGAATAGTCCCGCCTTCTTAATAAAAGAGCCAATCAGTAATTGGTAAAGTCATGGTTGAATTTTTTCGTTTAATCATATGATAATTCAACAATATGTTATTCAACAATAACGTTTGTTGAACTCTGGCTAAACAAAGTAAGGATGAAGTTTAAAGCACTGAAACATACAATGAAAAAAGAAAATTGTTTTCATAATTTTTCACGCAGAAACGATGGTAAATATCACAACTATTTACATATAAATGACAAGTAGCACTGAATTTAAATTTAATAATTTTTATTTTCTTTGTAAACTTAAAAAAATAACAGTAAAATTTTGGGTGTGTATGCAACGAGTATTCAATAAACCCTGTTTTTTTTTTAAACATAACTTTGTCTTCTGTTTTCTACTATTTTGCAGATTTTTCTCTTTGCCTGTTTGGCTAATTAAAGACAAACCCGCACTGGACCATCAGCAAGCAATTTGCTTTGTTTTAACCTATTAATCAATTCATTTTCAGTGAATTGTTTATTCCAGTCTGTATTTAGCTTTAAATTAGGTATTTGATGAGTTCAGAAACTCTTGTTATTAGATGAATATGTATAGAGACAGAGCTCATTTAGGCTATGTCCATATCAAAGCAATCCAATGCTCTCCATTGACTTTGGATTGGCGGAAGCTGCCTCCTTGTCATTTCTGACTTATAACAATAAACAATGTCTAAAAGTTGCTGTGTGACAAGGTGTACAGTAAACAAGCTAAAAAAAAACAAAAACAGAACTAGGTTTTTAATAGCTGTCGACCCAAAAAACAAGCATTTAAAGACACCGATATTTGTAGATGTCAGGGTATTTCACGTTGGGCCACTCAGTTGAATCATTTCTCCAACAAAAGGAAGGTAAGGAAAAGGTGCACTGACATAGACCAATAAAATTTAGTTTCTCAATATATCTTCTCTTTTCAGTTTCACATAGGGTGGGGGAAAATCCTTTAACATGGTTAAAAATAATGAATGCTTCCTGTCGCAAATTAAAGGAGAAGTTCACTTCCAGAACAAAAATGTGCAGATTATTTACTCAACCCTTATCATCCGAGATGTTCATGTCATTCTTCAGTTGATAAGAAATAGTTTTTTGAGGAAAACTTGAGGAAATGTTCTCCATATAGTGGGCTTCATTGGTCCCCCCAAGTTTGAACTTCCAAAATGCAGTTTAAATGCAGCTTTAAATGGCTCTGAACGATCCCAGTCGAGGAAGAAGGGTCTTATCTAGTGAAGGGTCTTTTCTATCATTTTTGAAAGAAATTGACAGTTCATATAATTTTAACCTTAAATGCTTGTCTCTGCGATGAGCATGCGTAGTCTGTGTAATCTGGGTCAATACAGTTAGGGTATGTCAAAAAACTCCTGTCTCGTTTTCTTCTTCAACGTCAAAATCATTCTACATTGCGGTTTTACCTCTTTTTTTTGTAAAGTGTGTTTGATCTACTTTGCATGTTCACTTTATGAACACTGGGTCGATACTTCTGCAGTGATGTAGGGCGATTCGGAATTTGGAGAGGAAAATAAGATGGGAGATTTTTTAAACATACCCTACCTGTATTGACCGTATTGAACCGGAAAAAAAAATTAGTTTACGCAGACTTAAACAAGACTAGCGTTTAAGATTAAAAAGTATATAAATTGTAAATTAGTTTGAAAATAGCCAGATAAAACCCTTCTTCCCCGACTGGGATCATTTAGAGACATTTAAAGCTGCATTTAAACTGCATTTTAGAAGTTCAAACTTAGGGGCACCATTAAAGTCCATTATATGGAGATAATTCCTGATTTTTTTCCTCAAGAAACATAATTTCTTATCAACTGAAGAAAGAAAGACACAAACATCTTGGATGACAAGTAAATTATCTGTAAGAACTTCTCCTATAAATTTCCCTCCAGTGGGCATAGTTCTCAGAGTAACACACAGAGCAACACGTTTTTTGAGTTGACAGCTTATAAAAATGTAGTTTTGTTTGTTTTAGCTTGTTTACTGTACACCTTGTCACTCCGGTGGATGTGGTTTTTAGTTTATGATGTGTGTTGCTCTGTCTCTATTTACGCTGCATTAATGAATAAATAAATGAATAAGTAAATAAATAAATGAACACCATTTAGATTTAAATAAGCAAAGAAAAGTGAGCATCCCTACTGTATGTCCTTGCAAAGTCCTTCAAGTGGGAGCTCTGAAGGGAGTAGGGCAATTATGTCTCTCAAAGTGACCGTTTGTCAAAGGGAACAGTGTAACACAAATGTTGTGTCCCAAATGAAATACAAAGTGGTTTTCAGTCCTGGTACAGGGAACCCACATTTTGGACATTTAGGATAACTGTGCGTTTGTTGCTATATGACCAACATCTACTGACTGGCAAATAAAGAGAGGTAATTAATGAGAACTGAATAAAAACAAACACGCTGGGAAAAGTGGGTCAAATGACAAGAACACTGAAAACACATTGAAACAGAACAACCCGACAATACTATTTTTCTGTATCGTTTTCTGTATGTTTTTAATTTTTAGAAAAATACCTGATTCGACATATCGGATGCTTTTGGTCTAAATCATATTCACTGAAAGGGTTTGAAAAGCTATTTTTAATGTATCAATGCTAATTTTTTTTTTTTTGAATTGCTAAAACACATTTCTTGAAACCATCTCAAAACCTTAAACACAAATCCAAATGTCCAAACTCAATTCACAGAACCACTGACTCTACTGGCAAAATTCAAAACCATTTCACCTAAAGTCAAAATTAAACAAAGCTTTCAAATCATGCACATATTAGTCAATACTATATGCACTACAGATCATTCATTAGACACTACATCAAAAATGGAGAACACAGTGTCCAGTGCATGTATAGTAACAAAAAAAATGTGTGTGTGGGTGTGTACTTCATCTATGTCGCAGGCAGGCAACAGGGGGAAAAAAACCTCTGGTGTGGCCTTTACAAGATAGCACGTCTATGTAACATGTTTTCCACCCTAACGTGGTACTCATGCTATTATTTTGCACAAGATTCTCTTCCGCTTTTCTTTTGCTGTTCTTTTGAACTTTGCAATTAATCAATCTGCTCAAATTTGGCTGAACTATTTGTTCTGTCTCTGTCATTCCATGCACAACAACATGGTCTATCACAGTAGCTCTAATTTCATCTGAAAAGACTGTTCTTGCTCTTGCTGTTCCTCATCCACCTCTTCCTCCACCTCATTTGCGCACTCTTCCTCTACGTATAATGACTGATGGATGTACCCATGCCATCTGTGCAATTTGTACTTGTTATATTCATATGTATTTAGAAACAAGTGTAAAATGTTTGAATTATTGTGACAGCTGTGTTGTAGTTGTGCTTAATTTTTGCTTTCTTGTGTTTATGGTTTCGCATCACAAGTTCATCACAGTGTAAATTGTGCCTTAGTGAGTGAGAATGTGTTTAGAGTTTTGAAAAAAGAGTGCATGAGATCTGCAAACTGTCTAAACTGCCTGAACTTGTTTAAGGTTTTGCAGAAAGAGTTATTTTTTTGACAAATTGGTTTAGGCCATTGAGAATTTGATTCAGAGAATGGGGTTTAGTGTCTTAGCAAATGTGAAAAACTTTAAGCAGGAAACTGGTGAAACTGACATTTATTTTTTAACACTAAGAACAGCTAAGCTAAGCTAGTGGTGGGGTAAAAGGTGACAGAGTGCATAGGGCCCAGAGGTTGACAGAGGCCCATTATGATTCTGACGATGAAAAAGGAAGTTGCACAGTACCCGTCACTCCTCGGTATATCGCTGTATGTTCACACGGAGCAGTTTCACTCAGTCTTAGATTATCAGTGCAGAACTTGGTGTCCTTCTGCGTTTAGGAAACATATTACACTGGATAGAGCCTGGTAAGTCTTAAACTCGTATTGTTCTTCTTTAGATGTTTCTTTAGAAGAGCTGTTCAGTTTGTTGAGCTGTAGGATGCTTCTAAAAAGTTATTCCAGAATAACTGTTTAGTATAAATCTGAAAACGTTTAATCAATGTGCTTTTATTTTCTTAGGGCTAAATGTATGTTTTCTATGTTGTTTAATTAAATTTTGCATTTACAAGAGTGTATTTGCCCAGAGGACAAAGTGTGTGCTAATGAAGACATGGACATGGCAGAGAAAATCTTTTTTTTCAGTTTTCTTTTACAAGGTGTGGTTTCCTTTCTCATCTTCTCATCTATTTTTACAAATGTGACATGTTTAATTGCTGAACTGTGATACTGTGGTGCTTCAGATAGTCTGCTAAAAGACACTTTGAAACATTTGCTGCATTTCCCAAGACTAATACAACTTTTTAAATAATTGTAATAGTTTTTTTCCTCACAGTTGCTATTATTTTGCTTAATGTTTATCTTTTAAAAATACTGCAGCTGAAGTTTTGTAAAAATAATGAAAACATTTTCTTTGTAATATTTTGTATTTTATATAACACAATGTTGTATTGGTGTATCAAAATGCTTCACTGTTTGTTTCTGCTTGTTTAAAATGTTTTTTTTTTTTAATCGTGTGTGTTGTAGGTGTTTGCTGTAGAGATTTCAGCATCAGTCTGCCAGAGAAGATTGAAGCTCTCAGTGGATCCTGTGTGATCATAAACTGCAAATTTGAGATTAAGAATAAACATGACAAAGACCTCTCTGAGAGAGCTACAGGACAGTGGTTCAAACATGAGACTGATTTAAAAATGAATCTAGTGTTTAACTCAAGTACCTCAAGCCAGAACTCCTTCATTAAAGGGATTATAACTGGAAAATTAAAAGACAAGAACTGCACCACTGTCTTTTATGATCTCAGATCAACTCACAGTGGTAAATATTACTTTAGGATTGAGACTAAAGGTGAACTGAAATGGACCTATAAAGAAAGAAGTGTTTCAGTTCATGTGTTCGGTAAGTGACAAAAAATTGTATTTACTGTAATTAATGTAAATTACCAATTTAAAGTAATACTGTACAATAAAATCTGTTTTATTAGAATGATCTGAAATGGTGAAATGAAAACTGGAATTTTATGGGACTAGACATTTCTCAAAATCATATATAGGACATAAATGTATGTTTGTTTCAGTTTCTCCCCGCAAACCCACAGTGCAGTTGTATGTGGAGCAGAAGGAGGTGCAGGATCAGAAGGAGGTGCAGGATCAGGAGGAGATGTTGGAGGGGAGCTCTGTGAGTCTGCACTGCTCTGCTGAGACTCTCTGCTCCTCTCCTCCACCAACTCTCACATGGAGCTCCACTCCCAGAATCCCCCTCAGTGAGAGCAGCAGACTACAGGAGCTCATCCTCATCTCTGATCTGAACTTCACTGCTACTCACCGTCAACACAGAGTCACTTTCACCTGCACTATAACCTACCAGCTACATGACAAGAACAAAACAGCACAGAGCAATATCACATTACAAGTTCAGTGTAAGATTTTTATTCCATCAGTTATTTTCCATTAGACGCACATCTACAACCCTATTTCTAAAAAAAGTATTTTTCTTTATCGTTATTTAGCTGACAAAACTAAAATATCTCAAATGTTTTCATTGAGCAATTTAATTATATTTTTTAAATATCAAAACATTGGGACAGAGACATGTTTACAACTGTATAACTTTTAATCCACAGTAAACTGCACACAGCCTGCTTAAAGTAGCTGTTCATTTTCATGAGCCACTGTGACTTCCGTACAGATGTGACGTCCGATCTACTCAGTCACCGCCTTCAGTCACCACCCCGAGCACCAACCACTGTCCCACCCTCCTTTTGTCAAACCCAGACAATATCGTGTCCATAACATTGCTAAGCAACAACAACACAAAAACAAGTCGAGAAAACCCTGTTCAGTCGATAGATGTCAAAACTACATCATTGCACAGGCTTCAGAACAACGTGAATATAAGAGACCAGTGGCACGTCAACTTCAGCCTCTTTCACACAGCCATTCCGGTAAATACACGGATAATGTGTCCCATGATTTGTTCCGGAGTTGTTTGATTTGGTTCATTCACAGTTGTTTTCCGGAATCTGTGAGTGCTTTACACTCAACCCATAAAGACATGTGACGTTTGGATGTGAGATGTAATGCGACGTGTACTTTTCACTAAACTGAAACTAACCTGAACAAACTGTGCTTCAGCGCTGATAGCGCGGAGCTGGCTCTGCCTGATCGCCGCTTCATTCCACTTTGCACATTTTTTTTTTTTTTTTGTCGTGAAGAGTCGCATGATAACGTGCATCATCACTACAACACTGCCTTTATGGCTCTGGCTTTTGTTCACACAGCGCTCGTTCCCTTAATTTTCCAGAATCAGCGTGCATTGTGAAAGGGGCTTTACTAAAGCAACAGTTATGTAGCTTACTGCATTCGGTGTTTGAAAAAGAAAAAACATTAATGATCATTCTGAAATATCCTGTTGAGTATCAGCAGGCTAGGCTCTCTCTATAGCTCTGGGTTCGGTTACAACGATACATGACCGTAGTTACCTGTGATTGGCCTGGCCGTGCGTCACTCAGAAAACAACAGGCCAATCAGAAGAGAGGCTCATGAATATTAATTAGATGGGCCAAAATCGACCTGTTTTTGACAGAGCTCCTAAAAAAGGAGCTGTAAAAATATATTGAGATGCATTTTGGCACTAATACCGCAAATATATATTCTTAAGGACATCAACAACTAAAATAAACCTCCAGAAATGTGTACAATATGGGACCTTTAAATACCTTTTTATTAATTTCTGAACTGAGTATATTAATTGCTACAGTTTTGCATGCAGAATTTCTTGTCCAATCTAAATTGATCTGTTCAACTATCCATTGGTCATTGTTTTATTCTCCTCTTCATGACTCACCATACATTTTCAATAGAAAACAGATCTGGACTCCATGCAGGGATCAAGCACATCCACTTGGATATTCTATAATCTTTTTTTTCTTTTATTTCATCCTCTGTCCCAACTTTTTTGGAGTGTGTTGCAGTCATCACAATCAAAATTTGTTTATGATTGCAATTAATTTGATCACTGAAAACATTGGACATCTTTTTTTTGACAGTTAAATATTGGTTAAGGATTAATCACATTTTACAAAATGTCTCAACTTTTTTGGAAATAGTGTTGAATATGTGTCACATTATTTTCTCTTTCTCTTTTTCAGATGTCCCTAAAATCTCTCCATCCTCCAGCTGCACCAGAACTGATGTAACTGTGTGTTTCTGTGAGGCTGATGGGAATCCCTCTCCTGAACTGGAGTGGCATCTGTCTGGATGTCCTGTCACTAACTCTTCAAACACGTTCATCAGTGAAGAGCAATTGAGCAGCACAGGTTTGAGGAGCTCCATCACTCTACATCAGTCTCTCACAAACACATCCACCCTGCAGTGTGTCAGCAGCAACACTCATGGAACTGCAAGAAAACAACTTCAACTGCCGCTCTCTCATCTGCAGTTTGCAGGTAAAACACATAATATTTCAGTCAGTCGTTACTATGTTAATTGTTTAAGTACAACACAGATACATCATTATCAGCTTTTATCAGTAATTTTGTGCATTTTGCTGAATTCTCTTTAAAGGGTTAGTTCACCCAAAACTGAAAATTAGCCCATGATTTACTAACCCGCCAGGCCTCCTAGGTGTATATGACTTCCTTCGGAATTCAATCGGAGTTATATTACAAATGATCCTGGCAGTTCTAAGCTTCAGAATTGCATGGGGAGGTGTTTCTCTTCTTCAAATCCAAAACAAGTCCAATAAAGTTTATCCATCCATAACACAGAGTGCCCCACACGACTCCAGGGGGTGAATAAAGGCCTGCTGTAGCGAATCAAATAAAAAAATGGCTTGTTCTGAGACAATGCTTATGGTTCATGGGGATTTTTATCATTATAGAGTGGTTGTGTACACACACTGCTAACACACATTTATGATTCAACATGTAAAAGTGAATTTTGCATAATAGTGGCCCTTTAACTATTTTGGAAGTGTATACTGCTGTTTTGACTATTTTTATTTTCTCTCCTTTAACTGTGAATTATGTTTATATTTTCTTTCAATGTGCATATTGTGTATTTTCAGAATGTCAACAGGCTACAGTTTCACTCTTGGTCATATTACCACTGATTCTGGTTTTGTATGCTCTGACTGTTGGACTTGGGCTCTACAAAATGAGACAGTAAGTCATTTACAGGCAACAGTCCATTTCTATAGTAAGATATTATAAAGGACTACACATTAGTAACCTAATATCCTTTCTTTCCCCCAGATTGTCTGCAAAGCTGAAGGTAAATCTTTTATTTTACATTATGAGGCAGCATGATGAGGATGCTATTGTGTAAGATTGTTTTTTTTTTCAGGCTCAGAATGAGGCAGCAGGCACATATGCTTCTCTTCAGCTCTCTGCTGAACCATCTGAATATGAGACTCTGAACATTAAGAGAGGTGACACAAAATAAACAACAAACACACAACTGATCGCCTAACTTCACATGGATCTCATGTCTGATATGGAACAAAAGCTTAAAGACCAAGAATTATTGGCAGCAAAATATGAATTGTGCCAAAATTTGATTAGACTCAAAAGTTTAAAACTATTTAGTTGTTTGAATAAAACAGTTATTTTCACATTCATACACATTTTCTATTGGCTTGTTCTAATAGAAAATGTGATTAAAATGTTATCTTCTAAAATCATTTTTAGTGAACTTTTAATGGACATTTTCCATATAAAATATTCAGACTGCTTATTTTTTCCAAAAATGTATTTTTTTTGCTGTTAAAAATAAATATGTTTTAACTGTCTATATAAAGATAAATGTCTTTTTAGCATTTTCTAATATGAACCAATATATTATATAAACATACATCTAAAAATCAAGTTTGAGTCACACTTGATAAAGGAAGCAATTCCCTCTAGAAAGGCTCAAGGGTAAGCCAAAAAAAGATTGTTTTATTATTTGATTTTATAGAAGTTACAGCAAAAGTGTATTTTGGGGTTCTTTAAGGTTTTAGAAAGTTTCTTTCCTTTACTAAAAGTTTGCTTTTTTAAATGTATCTCTTCCTGGTCAAATGACTTGTTTCAGTAATCTTCCCCATGTCCCAATGTGCATACTATCGATCCTAAATATTATGTGAGATTAGAATAAGTGTGTCCCAAAGCATACCATGCTGAAAAGAGTATGCCGCAAAATTGGTCGATTTTTCAAGGGTGGATCAGTGCACACTTTAACTCTAAAATTACCCACAACCCATTGCGCTTTGGAGAAATATTTGGTTAAAAGTGTTAAAAAACTACAAACATGGCAGACATGCTTGACTGAGACAGGTTTACATAAAAGGGGTTTGAGTTACTAATAATCTACTTTTGACCAGATAAAAAAAAAAAAAAGTTTATTTAATGTTATCTGTGTTCAACAACAATGTTAACGTTTATAAACATCCGTTTGGCCATTAACTTTTAAATGCATCATGCAAAATAAATAAATAAATAAATAAATAAAATAAATTAATTGTATGTCAAGATAGTATGTCCCAAAGCTTGCTCTCTTTCTACACACTTAAAATTATCTACTTTTTCTTTACAAAAAGAGTACATACTTTTAGAGCATAGTATAAGTAGGTGAATTAAGGATACAGCAGTTGAGTGGAAGTTTGCTAAACCAGAATTGCCACCCATAATTTAATACACAGTACACTTGTTTTGAAAAAGGTGGATAGATGTAATTCAAAAGATATTTGGATATACAAAGACGGTTTACTCCTATTACTTATGTATGGGAGAAAGTGCAACAAACAATATTGCAGAATAGTCCCGCCTTCTTAATAAAGGAGCCAATCAGTAATTGGTAAAGTCATGGTTGAATTTTTTCATTTAATCATATGATAATTTAACAATATGTTATTCAACAATAATGTTTGAACTCTGGGTAAACAATATAAGGATGAAGTTTATATCACTGAAACATACGATGAAAAAAGTTGAAACATTTTTTATGCAGAAATGATGTAACTAATTACAAATAACTAGCAAGTAGCACTGTATTTAAAGTGAAAATTGTAATTTTCTTTGTTAACTTAAAAAAATAACAGTAAAATTTGAGCGTGTATGCAATGAGTATTCAATAAACCCTGCTCTTTTTTTTAAACATAACTTTGTCTTCTGTTTTCTACTATTTTGCGGATTTTTCTCTTTGCCTGTTTGGCTAATTGAAGACAAACCCGCACTGGATCACCGGCAAGCAATTTGCTTTGTTTTAACCTAATAATCAATCACTTTTCAGTGAATTGTTTATTGCAGTCTGTATTTAGCTTTAAAGGAGCTATTTGATGAGTTCAGAAACTCTTGTTATTAGATGAATATGTATAGAGTCAGAGCTCATTTAGGCCATGTCCATATCAAAGCAATCCAACGCTCTCCATTGACTTTGGATTGGCGGACGCTGCTTCCTTGTCATTTCTGACTTATAACAATAAACAATGTCTAAAAGTTGCTGTGTGACAAGGTGTACAGTAAACAAGCTAAAAAACAGAACTAGGTTTTTATTAGCTGTCGACCCAAAAAAACAAGCATTTAAAGACATTTCACGTTGGGCCACTCAGTTGAATCATTTCTCCGACAAAAGGAAGGTAAGGAAAAGGTGCACTGACATAGACCAATAAAATTTAGTTTCTCAAAATATCTTCTCTTCTCAGGTTCACATAGGGTGGGGGAAAATCCTTTAACATGGTTAAAAATAATGAATGCTTCCTGTCGCAAATTAAAGAAATTCACTTCCAGAACAAAAATGTGCAGATAATTTACTCAACCCTTATCATCCGAGATGTTCATGTCATTCTTCAGTTGATAAGAAATAGTTTTTTGAGGAAAACTTGAGGAAACGTTCTCCATATAGTGGGCTTCATTGGTGCCCCCAAGTTTGAACTTCCAAAATGCAGTTTAAATACAGCTTTAAATGGCTCTGAACGATCCCAGTCGAGGAAGAAGGGTCTTATCTAGTGAAGGGTCTTTTCTATCATTTTTGAAAGAAATTGACAGTTCATATAATTTTAACCTTAAATGCTTGTCTCTGCGATGAGCATGCGTAGTCTGTGTAATCTGGGTCAATACAGTTAGGGTATGTCAAAAAAACTCCTGTCTCGTTTTCTTCTTCAACGTCAAAATCATTCTACATTGCGGTTTTACCTCTTTTTTTTTTTTTTTTTGTAAAGTTTGTTTGATCTACTTTGCATGTTCACTTTATGAACACTGGGTCGATACTTCTGCAGTGATGTAGGGCGATTCTGAATTTGGAGAGGAAAATAAGATGGGACAGTTTTTAAACATACCCTACCTGTATTGACCGTATTGAACCGGAAAAAAAATGTAGTTTACGCAGACTTAGACAAGACGAGTGTTTAAGGTTAAAAAGTATATAAATTGTAAATTAGTTTTGAAAATAGCCAGATAAAACCCTTCTTCCCCGACTGGGATCATTTAGAGACATTTAAAGCTGCATTTAAACTGCATTTTAGAAGTTCAAACTTAGGGGCACCATTAAAGTCCACTATGGAGATAATTCCTGATTTTTTTCCTCAAGAAACATAATTTCTTATCAACTGAAGAAAGAAAGACACAAACATCTTGGATGACAAGGGAGTGAGTAAATTATCTGTAAGAACTTCTCCTATAAATTTCCCTCCAGTGGGCATAGTTCTCAGAGTAACACATTGCGCTCTATTTCCGTGTCCTTAAACGCTAGTTTTTTGAGTTGACAGCTTATAAAAATGTAGTTTTTTTTTTTAGCTTGTTTACTGTACACCTTGTCACTCCGGTGGACGTGGTTTTTAGTTTATGACGTGTGTTGCTCTGTCTCTATTTACGCTGCCTTAATGAATAAATAAATGAATAAGTAAATAAATAAACGAACACCATTTAGATTTAAATAAGCAAAGAAAAGTGAGCATCCCTACTGTATGTCCTTGCAAAGTCCTTCAAGTGGGAGCTCTGAAGGGAGCAGGGCAATTATGTCTCTCAAAGTGACCGTTTGTCAAAGGGAACAGTGTAACACAAATGTTGTCCCAAATGAAATACAAAGTGGTTTTCAGTCCTGGTACAGGGAACCCACATTTTGGACATTTAGGATAACTGTGCGTTTGTTGCTATATGACCAACATCTACTGACTGGCAAATAAAGAGAGGTAATTAATGAGAACTGAATAAAAACAAACACGCTGGGAAAAGTGGGTCAAATGACAAGAACACTGAAAACACATTGAACAACCCTGACAATACTATTTTTCTGTATCGTTTTCTGTATGTTTTTAATTTTTAGAAAAATACCTGATTCGACATATCGGATGCTTTTGGTCTAAATCATATTCACCGAAAGGGTTTGAAAAGCTATTTTTAATGTATCAATGCAAAATTCTTTTTTTGAATTGCTAAAACACATTTCTTGAAACCATCTCAAAACCTTAAACACAAATTCAAATGTCCAAACTAAATTCACAGAACCACTGACTCCACTGGCAAAATTCAAAACCATTTCACCTAAAGTCAAAATTAAACAAAGCTTTCAAATCATACACATATCAGTCAATACTATATGCACTACAGATCATTCATTAGATACTACATCAAAAAATGGAGAACACAGTGTCCAGTGCATGTAGTTACAAAAAAATGTGTGTGTGGGTGTGTACTTCATCTATGTCGCAGGCAGGCAACAGGGGGAAAAAAAACCTCTGGTGTGGCCTTTACAAGATAGCACGTCTATGTAACATGTTTTCCACCCTAACGTGGTACTCATGCTATTATTTTGCACAAGATTCTCTTCTGCTTTTCTTTTGCTGTTCTTTTGAACTTTGCAATTAATCAATCTGCTCAAATTTGGCTGAACTATTTGTTCTGTCTCTGTCATTCCATGCACAACAGCATGGTCTATCACAGTAGCTCTAATTTTATCTAAAAAGACTGTTCTTGCTCTTGCTGTTCCTCATCCACCTCTTCCTCCACCTCATATGTGCACTCTTCCTCTACATATCATGACTGATGGATGTATCCATATCTGTGCAATTTGTACTGGTTTATATGTTGTATTTTCATATGTATTTAGAAACAAGAGAAAAATGTTTAAATTATTGTGACAGTTGTGTTGTATTTGTGCTTAATTTTTGCTTTCTTGTGTTTATGGTTTCGCATCACAACTTCATCACAGTGTAAATCGTGCCTTAGTGAGTGAGAATGTGTTTAGAGTTTTGAAAAAAAAGAGTGCATGAGATCTGCAAACTGTCTAAACTGCCTGAACTTGTTTAAGGTTTTGCAGAAAGAGTTATTTTTTTGACAAATTGGTTTAGGCCATTGAGAATTTGATTCAGAGAATGGGGTTTAGTGTCTTAGCAAATGTGAAAAACTTTAAGCAGGAAACTGGTGAAACTGACATTTATTTTTTAACACTAAGAACAGCTAAGCTAAGCTAGTGGTGGGGTAAAAGGTGACAGAGTGCATAGGGCCCAGAGGTTGACAGAGGCCCATTATGATTCTGACGCTGAAAAAGGAAGTTGCACAGTAGTCGTCACTCCTCAGTATATCACTGTATGTTCACACGGAGCAGTTTCACTCAGTCTTAGATCATCAGTGCAGAACTTGGTGTCCTTCTGCGTTTAGGAAACATATTACACTGGATAGAGCTTAGTCTGGTAAGTCTTAAACTCGTATTGTTCTTCGTTAGATGTTTCTTTAGAAGAGCAGTTCAGTTTGTTGAGCTGTAGGATGCTTCTCAAAAGTTATTCCAGAATAACTGTTTAGTATAAATCTGAAAACGTTTAATCAATGTGCATTTATTTTCTTAGGGCTAAATTTATGTTTTCTATGTTGTTTAATTCAATTTTGCAGTTACAAGAGTGTATTTGCCCAGAGGACAAAGTGTGTGCTAATGAAGACATGGACATGGCAGAGAAAATCTTTTTTTTCAGTTTTCTTTTACAAGGTGTGGTTTCCTTTCTCATCTTCTCATCTATTTTTACAAATGTGACATGTTTAATTGCTGAACTGTGATACTGTGGTGCTTCAGATAGTCTGCTAAAAGACACTTTGAAACATTTGCTGCATTTCCCAAGACTAATACAACTTTTTAAATAATTGTAATAGTTTTTTTCCTCACAGTTGCTATTATTTTGCTTAATGTTTATCTTTTAAAAATACTGCTGCTGAAGTTTTGTAAAAGTAATGAAAACATTTTCTTTGTAATATTTTGTATTTTATATAACACAATGTTGTATTGGTGTATCAAAATGCTTCACTGTTTGTTTCTGCTTGTTTAAAATGTTTTTTTTTTTTAAATCATGTGTGTGTTGTAGGTGTTTGCTGTAGAGATTTCAGCATCAGTCTGCAAGAGAAGATTGAAGCTCTCAGTGGATCCTGTGTGATCATAAACTGCAGATTTGAGATTAATGAAACATATGACAAAGACCTCACTGAGAGAGCTACAGGACTGTGGCTCAAAGATGGGTTTGATTTTAAAAAGAAAGTAGTGTTTAACCCAAGAGAATCAAGCCAGAACTCCTTCATTAAAGGGAATATAACTGGAAAATTAAAAGACAAGAACTGTACCACTGTCTTTTATGACCTCAAATCAAATCATAACGGCAAATATTATTTCAGAATTGAGACTGAAGGTAAACTGAAAGAAACCTTTACACAAACCAGTGTTTCAATGAATGTGATTGGTGAGTAAATTCATGATTCATGAAAATTCATTATTGTAATTACTGTAAATGACAATTTTTAAACTAGTATAGTAAAAGTTTAAGCGGTTTCATCAGAATTATTTGAAATTATGAAATGAAAACATGCATTTTACAGGACTGGTCATTTCTCAGAATCATATGTTTGTTTCAGAGTCTCCGCGCAAACCCACAGTGCAGCTGTATGTGGAGCAGAAGGAGGTGCAGGATCAGGAGGAGGTGTTGGAGGGGAGCTCTGTGAGTCTGCGCTGCTCTGCTGAGACTCTCTGCTCCTCTCCTCCACCAACTCTCACATGGAGCTCCACTCCCAGAATCCCCTTCAGTGAGAGCAGCAGACTACAGGAGCTCATCCTCATCTCTGATCTGAACTTCACTGCTACTCACCATCAGCACAGAGTCACTTTCACCTGCACTATAACCTACCAGCTACACGACAAGAACAAAACTGCACAGAACAACATCACATTACATGTTCAGTGTAAGATTTATGTTCTCTTGTTCACCATAAAACACCTATAATTCTATATGCTTCTCACCATATCTTTTTTTCTCTTTTTCAGATGCACCTAAAATCTCTTCTTCCTGCAGCTGTATCATTAGGAATGTATCTGTGTATGTCTGTGAGGTTGATGGGAATCCCTCTCCTGAACTGGAGTGGCATCTGTCTGGACGTCCTGTCACTAACTCTTCAAACACGTTTATCAGTGAAGAGCGATTGAGCAGCACAGGCTTGAGGAGCTCCATCACTCTACATCAGTCTCTCTCACACACATCCACTCTGAAGTGTGTCAGCAAAAACATTCATGGCAATGCAAGTCAACTGTTTCTGCTGCTTCCTCCTGTTAAATGTGAGTTTCAGTTCTAATAAACAAAAGTGTAAATTATGCATGCACCAGCCTAGTAACATAGTAACAGTTATTCCCTGCCATAGTGTTTTTTTTGTTGATTAACAATTATGATATGATTTTCTAATTGATTTTCTTGCTCATCATATTTTCCAAATATTTATTTTTTCCTGTTAAGGTTTGAATCATTCATCTGTGCTGATTGAAGTTGCTGTTGGTGCTTTGGTGGTCTTAACGATGTGTGCCATTACATATACATATGTACGGTAGGTGATATAAAAAAACAAGCAATAGAACACTTGTAAACAAAATAGAACACTTGTAAACAAATCACTTTGAAAGAGAATTGTTACAGGAAAGATTTGGCATATGACAATAAGCTGACTAATTATATTATATTTTTTTTGGACATGGTGCAGATGAAAGTGATTTACCCAGTTATGGGGAGGGAAATATTTAAATATAACTTTATTCCAAGTAGCGGCTATTGTGAAATGTCATCCGTTTTGAATAAAATGTAATATAACTTTCAAGAAAAGTTACAAAAAAATGTGTTTCTTCTTAAACTGTTATGATTCTCTGTTTGTATTTGATTGTTTGCATTGCTATTGTGATATGCAAATACAATCTATCATGTTTTGGACTTTGGTATAAAGCTGATATTAATCATGAACTAATACTTTTCAGAAAACAGAATATGAAACTTCTGCAGGCTAGAAGTGAAGATGCTACAAAAAGCATTTTGACCAATGAAGTAAGTTACAACTAACACAAAAAAATGACAACTAAACAATTTATTCACACAATCAACACCAAAACCTAAAAGCAAACTTAAAGAATATAAAGAGCACTGATTCAATTCTGTAAATATTTTAGGCCGCTCTGCAGGAGAATCAAGGTGACCCTGTTTCTGTTATGACGTCATCTGCTGAAGCCACCACAACAAACCAAGAATCAGTCATTTATTCCTCCATTGACTTCACAAACTCTAAACCACGAGAGCTGGCAAAGACTGAGAGCTCAATGGGAGAGTCTTCAAGAGCAAGAGAAGTACAGGTGATTGTGAGTGAAGATGTGATTACTAAACAAATAGGGTCAAAGCAATCAGAGGAAGAGCTGCTTGTAGACTCCTCTCAGCTTTACGCAACAGTTCAACGTCGTAACCCTTAGAAGGCCTCAGCAAGGGCATGATTTTAGAGAGTAAAAAGATGGTATTCTTTGAAGTGACTTTAAGTATCATACATGAATATGGTAATCATTTAGTATGACACTGAACTTGCTAAACTTAACAAGGATCTTTGCCTTGTCTCATTGATTGTTTAATACATTAATACTTATACACAATCTAACATATTTAAAAACTGGTACTGGTTTTCTAAAATGAATTACCTTTATTTTACATTCCTAAGAAAGTGGACTAACACAAAGAAAAAAATTGTTTTCATATATTTGTATAGACTGTCGAATTTTGTACATATCCTAAGCCTGTTGACTTTTTTGTAATGTCTTTAACATGCAGGCAAAGCTTCAACTACTTGTCTAATCTCAACATACTTTATGTCCTTATATATTATTTTGTGTGTGTGTGCGTTATAATATGCAATAATGTACTTTATTTTTTGCATTTAATCATATAATCATTTAAGAAGTAATCATATAATCATTTAAGATGTTAATAATTTGTCGTTACTTCTCTTCTACTTTCTCTTGCAGTAGTTGTTACAGTTGTTTAATGATTTTGTGTTTTCATCACAAAAATAGCCTATTTGTCTTTACATTTTATTTTCGTTGCTTTTGATTTGGTAAAATAGCAGTTGTTGAACTTGTGATGGGTAGATGAAAAAGGAATTAAGTTCGGACAAAGTGCTGAGAACTGAAAGATATTCAAAGATAACTCAATAAACTCGTTATTTTTTAGCATAACTTCGCCTACTGCTTTTTGCTATTTCATAGCTTCCTCTGTCTTTGGCTGATCTGGTGAAGAGACTGATTCAATATTTCCTGTCGTTTTGGAATGATATAACATATTTTAGTTACCAAGCTTTTCTCACTGTATCTCACAGTGTTTATGGCGTAGGCTATACCCCTCCCCCACCCCATGCCTTTATTAAAAATCAAACTATCCGTCATTCAACTAACAATAACTCAAGTGGGGAATACAATCACATTTCTCCACATTAAGCCTGACCATATGAAACGTGATGCTGACACATGACAATCCTGCTGAAAACCTGCTAGGCTGATTGGCTGGTCTAAGCTGTTTTAAGCTGGAAGTAGCTGGTTTTAGCTGACCAGGCTGGTCAGGCTGGGAAAGTGGATAAAACTCCTCTAAAATCAGCCTGATGACCAGCTAAATCCAGCCAACCAGCCTAGGCTGGTTTTAGCTGTTTTTTTGTTTATTTGTTTGTTTTTTGACAGGGAACATTTTCAGGAGGTAATTAAATGACCTAAAGTGTCAGAAGTGTAATTGAAATAATTATCAAAACAGTTTGGAACGAACAATTCTCATAGCTTGATTCTTATGTATTTAGTTACATTCATTCTTTCTAGTGCTTTCACAAGGATTGGCATTACGGATGGTATCTTCTAATCTGATCTTCTTATCTGTTCGTACATCTTGTTTTGTACGTGTGCCAGGTAATGGAGAACAACAATAGTAATATAGTACAACTGATTCACTTTTGCTATTCAACTGAACTGGGATAACACTGAACTAACTTCAGATGAATACTCTGCTTTAGGCTGGTTCCAGCATAGGCTGGTTGTCTGGTCTTAGAAGTAGCTGGTTTTAGCTGGTTGTTCCAATCTCCCAGCCTGCCAGCTTAGGAAGTGGCCAAAACTGGTTGGCTGGTTAAAGCTGGTCATAGCTGTTCAGTAGGCTGGTTTTAGAGTGTTTTTTTTTTTTTTTTTGCCACTTCCTGAGCAGGTCAGGTTTCTTTTTCAGCAGGGTAATGACACTATTATTATATGTAAAACCTAGAAAAAACTGCCAGCACTATTTGTATAAAGGTTCCAATAGAAGTTTTTCATAGTGATGCCTTTTGGTGAGCCATAGAAAGTTCACTAAAATAACTTTTCAGTTATTTAAAGAACAATTTTTTTCTTAGTGTGAAGAATATTTTAATAATCTAAAGATTTTTTTTTCCATTATAAAGAATCAACAGATGTTCAAGGTTCCTCTTGGAAGTATCAATGCCAATAAAGAACCTTTATTTGTTTATAAGGGGCAGTTCACGCAGAAAAAGTTTTTGCACAAAAAAGACTTGAGCAGTAGAATCGGGGGAAAATGCAAAGTTATTTTAGAACACTGTAAAATGTATGAGAGAAATGCAACAGTTGAACAGGGTCATTTAAAAACAAACGGAAACTTATTTGTATACTTGGTTCAAAACAACAATGGAAGAATGGGAATGTTAAAATGTTATCAGTTTACTTGTGATTGCTTTGTAGTGCTTTCACTTTTGTTTTTTTTTTCTATAGTCATCAGGTACTTTGTTCCTACATTTACAAATAACCGTGCTCTTTTTTTCATAAATGACTATTTATGAGAAACCATCATAATTGGTCTTTTACAGAGCACTGTTGTCTCCCCATTGACAAAGGGCGTACAGGTTTTATAGGTCAAGCAGTTTAAATAAAATCCCGGACATAATTATAGAGCATTTTTCGCGATGAAACGTGAACTGTGAGGATGGACGATAGACTGATCTTGTTTAAGAACGAAATCAAAGACATAACACTGGTTTTTGTCATGAATGTTAAGCTAGTTTCATGCTGCATAAATGATGTAGTTAAAGTGATACATAATTAAAACAGTGTATAGGTAACCTCCAGCAAGGAAGCAATCTAACTTATCATTTAGTGGAGGGGAGAACAGTGATATCAAAACCATGGCATGTGGACAAATTGGTCATGGGTGCACACTGCACACAAACAGAACAAAAAATGTGATCAGTGTACTTGGAAATAAAGAGTGAAGATTCTTCTAAATCATCTGGCCAAATTCCCCCTCCACTTACAGTATCAACAGCTGCCCTTACAGAATCAGGAAGCAAAGTGCTATATAACTGTCACGCAACACTGTCTCCAAACTTTGTGGCGGCACCTGTAGTGTGAGCACAGGAGAATCGCTCAATCCACTGATACAAGGTTAGCTTTGTTTAATAATTTAATAACTGTGTTGTTAATGTTAGAAAAGACACAAGTCAGTGTCTTTTTCTGAGGTAATAGACATATTTCTTTTCTTTTCAGGAACGGAACCAGGCAAATACTTCATTGTGGAACAATGAAAGTTATTCAGTGCGTCCTTCTACTCTGCCTCCTCCATTATACTCTTGGTAAACTATGAATGTGTTTTTAAGGATTCGTGAACATACTGTATAGTAATACATTTTTTTTTTAATAAATGCTATTATATTTTTCCCCATAGCTTTGGAGTGTGAAGTGGTTCCTGGTAACCTGAAGCAGATTGATGCTGGGGTTGGGATAGTAGGTGGGGTGAACGATAAAAATGAAGTCTTCCTGTTGCTGGAGAATGAGTTTAGAAGGATAAATGTAATAATGAGGCACTTTACCGTCGGACCTGCCGGAGAACTAGCGGTGAATTTATCAAACAGCGTCTTTAAGTTTCAGAGTGGTCAATTCAGCTCGATTCCAGGTAAGTAAATAAGCCAATAATTAAATATTAAAGATACACACTATTCTTTTTTTACTCATTCTCTGTATTTTAATGTCAGTCACTTTTAAACAGGTGGATGCTGGCGGTGACCAGATTATTGTAGGCGTTACTCCGCTAGATGACATCTTCTGCTTAAGTAAGGATGCTAACAACATTGGGTCAGCCAGTAATTTTCCTTGGGTACAGCTTGCAGGAAAGCTGAAGTACTACAGCTGTGGCCCGTACAGCTGTTGGGGAGTGAACGCCGCTGGAAATATTGTCATCAGAAGGGTAAGTGTACCACTAAGGATTCCGAATCTTGTAAAGTACATAACTGAAATAGGCAGCTTATAGTTCTAAGCAGCTTTGTTACATTAAAAGACTTGAAAATAGATGTAATCGCGCACTAAGTGAGTTTTATGTATCTTGTTGTGTTGCACAGGGTGTAGCGGGTGCTTCCTGTGGAGGGGTGGGTGTTTTTGATATTCTTTCTGGAAGTATGTCCATGGTTGAGGTAGCGACTGACGGCAGCGTATTTGCTGTTGACACTCAGGGGTCTTTATTTCAGAGGTAAGCTAATAAAAAAAAGCTTATTTTGTTAACAAATGTAAAATATGAGAACAATTTTCACTTGCATTAAACATTATTCCTTCATATTTTATTTTAGAACTGGTGTCTCTGCGTCAAATCCCATTGGCACAGGTTGGTTAGGATATCTTGTCTGTCCCAATGGCCACAAGCATGTGACTTTTGATCTGGGGAGGCTGTATGTCATCTGTGGTGATGGATCCATCAGGAAATGCATTTAAATGTCCAACAGTGGAGCTCATCTATCATTATAAACAGAAAATTAAACTTGATTTTTTTCTTTGCTTTGTTACATTTGTTGTTGACCAATTAACATGTTTTTATGTATGCTTTATTATTTTGCAAAGTGTGAATAAAGAATTGCTACATAATAAATTTCCTTTATAATCATAATTTATAATCAATAATTACTCAATAATCAATTTACACGATTTTAAAATAAACTGACATGTATCATAGAGAGAGATGTTCCCTTCAGTTTGTCAGAAGGAATGGAAAACCATAAAGTAATAAAGTAATTTTTTTTAATGCCAACCTCTTATTACATGACTCTTTAGCACTTATGTAAATAATTGGACACAAAACACTGATTTGATGTTTCTAATAAATAAGATGAAGCTAAAAACATACCCGTGTGAACTTTTTCACAAAATGCGAAGTACATACCTGTCAGGTAGGTTTAGGTGAAGTGCAGATGGTACGTTATTTTAAAACATATGTAAAGAGTTATAAGCGCCACTCAACGGACATTTCAAGTCAGAGCTGCGGTGGCACGTATAAAAAAACAAACGTCACGTCAAACGTACCATATGTACGTTCATCTGTTCAAGGAAAAAAAAAGAACACTCTTTTAGAGCCACTCTGTGGACTTTTCACATCGAATATGTCACGAAACTTACTTGGCGGCACATATTTTGCATCTTGCAAAAAAGTTCCCACAGGCACGTTTCGTCTTGAGATCAGGTTGGTATACTAATTATACAATTATTAACAAACCATTTATAGTAGGGTACAACAGGGCTAAAGGCACAATTTAAGAAAAAGGTGTGCTTTTCACTGTGGCCAAAGTGTATGATTGCCGAAAAATATATAAGTTTGTATTGAACATTTATGGAGCAACAGATTTTGTGTGAAAATAAATCATATAAGTTGTTTATTTTGTTTAAAAATCTTATAAATGTATAAGGTGGAAAGAGGGGCCTTTTACCCCACTCACAAGGTAAAAGGCTCGCATGGGGTAAAAGGCACACAGTATGATACATATACTTTAGTTAAATTAGGCTAAAATGTTTTTTTTTAATAATGTCTGAGTTAATACTTGTTTAAAACAATCACTTTAGCAAAGTTTGTACTATTTTCTGCTTATTTTGATAAATAAAATAATTATATTTTTGTCTAATAAATACACTGTCATTAAAATAAAACATATATTTTAAAATACAAAAACAAATTACATTTTAAAATGTAAAGATACTGAAACCATTGAAGGAGATCCCATAGTAATTTAATATAGATTTACAGTAGTAACAACAAATTATATTTTATTGTATGATATGATTAATAGCATGTTTTTAAATATGATGGTTTCGTTCTAAACATGGTGATTATCTTTAAGATGGACACCCAACATAATATATAATATTTACCATCTGAATCTAACCATGTCATGTCAACAAATGGAAAAGTCAGCCTTCTATTAATTATCATGTTAATTATTATGCCTTAACAGCAGGAGTGCTTTTTATCCCAAATACTATGCTTTTACATATTCTTTCGTTATTTAAAAACTGTTGCTTTAATTATCTTAAACAAAACATTGAAAATGAAAATGAGGAAGACCTCTGTCTCAAAATATATTTAAGAATTTTAGCTATTCTCATTTGCCTCTTAAATCTACAACATTTTTAAAAACATCAAATATTAGATCAAGTAAGCACAGAATCGCTTTGCGCTGCTGCCCGCGATCGAGTCAAGCCTCAGCCAAAATTGCACGTGTATCTTGAAAAGTGGATGTTTTAGAAAGTGCTATGGCACATTTTTCTGCCTGTGGTTTGGAGGAAAATAATATCAAAGGCGCCTTTTACCTCAGGCTGCCTTTAGCCCCGTTGTACCCTATATATATTTTTTGTACAAACTATTTATTTTTGTATGCTCTGATATTTTTCTTTATATATGTTGTTGTGTGTAGTTAAGTTGGTTACGTTTAACACATTTAACACAGTGATTATCAGTTTCACACAGTCAGGTATTGACAGTGTGGGGAAAAGTTATTTTTAAAAGTAATGCATTACAATATTGCTTTACTCCCTAAAAAAGTAACTAATTACTATACTATAATAACTAATTAAAGATTTAAAACTAATGCAAACTTTTGCGTTATTTTTTTTAAATGAATAAGCCTCAGACTAAAGAAAAAGTAAATTCACATCTGTACAGTAGAACGCAAGAGAAGAATAGTATAACAGTCTTATAATAGTAAACAGTCTTCAGATATATAAAAAAAATAATGCACAAATGTAGTGGTTTTAGTTTATCTAAAGTATTTCTTGCTTATTAGCTGAATTGGTTGAATTGGATCATTGAAGGTAAGCAACAAAGACATTATTTAATAAAATGGGATTAAATGCATAAATGATATTAATGTTATTTGTGTCAAATTCCAATGTTATCTCACAACCAATTTGTATTTTACGAGGTGGCTAATTCGTACAACCTTACTCGTACGTTTTTTCAGATTTGTCTAGACCCCAGTGACTGGTAGGTTTAGCAGTGGGGTTAGGGGTAAGTCATTCATAGGAATTTATATGAATTGGGGAATTCATATAAAATATGTAGGTTTTACAGTCAAGCCCGAAATTATTCATACCCATGCAAAACTCTGACTTCAAGTTACTTTTATTCAACCAGCAAGATTTTTTTAAATTAGAAATGACACAGACATCTCCCAGAAGATAATAAGACGATGTACAAGAGGCATGATTGTGGAAATTATTAATCAGCTTTTATTTACATTTGAACAAAAAGTGTGTCCAAAATTATTCATACCCTTCTCAATAATCAATAGAAAAGCCTTTATTGGCTATTACAGCATTCAAACGCTTCCTATAATTGCTGACCAGCTTTTTCCATGTCTCCACTGGTATTTGTCCTCATTCATCTTTAGCAATGAGCTCCAAATCTTTCAGGTTGGAGGGTCTCCTTGCAGTCACCCTGATCTTTAGCTCCCTCCACAGATTCTCAATTGCTTACTAGTTACTTACTAGTTACTTGGAAAAAAGTAATCTGATTACTTGTAATGTGTTACTCCCAACACTGGGTATAGACATTCTAAACTTTTCAAGCAAAAAACAACAACACAACAGTATCGGTGATAATCAAAAGTTTGTAAGTCATTGATGTGGAAAAAAAACAGTCTTGTGATAAAGAAAAGAAGAATTCAATCAATGTGAGCTAAACAGGTTCTTGTACAACTGATATACCAAAACATAAAAATACCAAGGTCTAGCCAAATTCCCCTCAAACCACTGCCTAATTCCTGTAAATGATAGACATGACCTAATCAGGAAACAAAGGGCAGGTATATAAGCTAACTGTCACGCAACAGTGTCTCCAAATTTTGTGGCAGCACCTGTAGTGTGAGCACAGAAGAATCACCGAATCCACTGACACAATAGAAGGTTGGCTTCATTTAATCATACACATAATTGTACATAACTGTAATGTTGGTGTTAGCATTGTTATATCAGGTCCTGTATATATAAACTAGAAACAACTTGTTAATGTTGTAGGGAATTTTACACATTTTGTCTCTAAAAAGATGTCAATCAGTGAGAGCTAAGACGCAGATCTTTTTGGTTACACTTTACTTCAGTCTTTGCAACTACATGTCAGCTAACACTCTTTTTTTCTTTTTCTTTTTAGGAACGGACCAGAAACAATGAAAGGTTGTTTGAGCATCCTGCTATTTTGCTGCCTGTTCCTTTATTCCATAGGTAAACTATGAATGTGTTTCTAGTGGCTATTCATCATATCAAGATGAAACCATTTTCAGAATAATCTGCATCACTGATTAATTTATTGTATTTTTCCCCATAGCTTGGAATTGTGAAGTGATACCTGGTACCCTGAAGCAGATTGATGCTGGACTAGGGATAGAAGGTGGGGTGAACGATAACAACGAAGTCTTCCTGTTCCTGGGAACCAGATTTGAAAGGATAAGATCATCCCTGAAGCACTTTACTGTCGGACCTGCTGGACAGCTAGGGGCAAATTCATCAAACAATGTCTTCAAGTTTGCAGATGGAAGCTTCAAGCTAATTCCAAGTAAGAAATGTTGTGATATGCTTCCAAGTGTGTCCAAGTTCTAGCATTGTAATGCTGACAGAACATTCAAGGTATACATTAGAGAAAAACCTTGAGAAGAACCAGATTAGTCCAGTTCTTACATCTAACATTCTATAAGTTCACTCCAGACCAAAAATGTCCTGATAATTTCACCCCCATGTCTTCCAAGATGTTCTTTCTTTCTTCAGTCAAAAAGACATTTAGGTTTTTGAGGAAAACATTCCAGGATTTTTTTCCCATATAGTGGACTTCAATGGGGATCAACTGGTTGAAGGTCTAAATTGCAGTTTCAATACAGCTTCAAAGGGCTCTACACAATCCCCAGCCAAAGAATAAACGTCTTTTCTAACAAAATGATTGGCCATTTTCTAAAAAATTATATACTTTTTAACCACAAATGCTCGTCTTGAACTAGATCTGCGCCCATGACTTCACGCATTCCGTAATCATGTTAGATAAGTCACATGGTGAAAATACCAACCCAGTGTTTACAAAGCGGACGTGCAAAGAAAGTCAAACACATTTTACAAAAAAGCTAAAACTACCGTAAATCCCCTAATACAGGCCCGGGCCTTTATTTTACTCCAGCGCATCGCGGTCCAGGCCTTTATTAGAAAAAAAATCAGAAATAATGTTTGAAATATAATGGTCCTGTTCATAACACATATTAAAATAAAAAATACTAAAATAAAATAACAGGAGAGTTTGGAACACTAGTGTGCAAACTTTGTTCCTACCACATACCAAGCTAATAACATTGTCAGCATTAAAAAAGTATAACTGCTGCTTTATGCCGTGCAAAGTTTGTAATGAAAATAAAAATACATTTTTGTCAGTTATTTTACCTATGGATCGCTGCATTTCTTACAGAGGTCTGTTTATTCGAAATCAGATACCATTACATTTGTATTAATGCATTACTGACAGAGCGATTGCATGTGAATTAGTTTTGTACCCATTTAAATCATGCTTTCACCTGAAAATATTCAGTATCTAGAAGGAACAAAATAATTCCTTGAGAACTATAATTTACCGCTTATCCATTGCCGTCATCATAGCCTTTACATTGTTTCTGATTTGAGTGATCCATCTCTATCAAGCTAGCTAAACATGTTTAACATATGAATTCTTGCTTAATATGCAATTGTATTACGGACCTTTGGCATGAATGTACTCATGATGGAGGGATGGTGGAGCGCTCTTAGAGCGAGTGAAAACCACAACGCTCCGACTTTTCAAAAATCTGCTCCTCCCTCCATTCAAAATTACACCGCTCCACTCACATACTCTGCTGCCCTGACAAACGTTGTTTCTAATAATAGCCCCGGCCGCTATTAGAGACCTGCCAATATTTACCTCAGCTGACAGTGAGACCGGCCAATGTTGGAGACCGGGCCGCTAATGGAATACAGGCCAATATTAGAGGATTTACAGTATGTCGGACGATTTTGAAGTTGGAGGAGAAAATGAGATGGAGTTTTTCATCCTACCCTAACTTTTTGAACCAAAGTACACAGACGAAGATCTAACTGCATGTGACCTTTTGCAGAAGTCATAGACACTATATATATATATAGTGTAGTCACAGATGCTTTCTAATAGTCATCATGTCAAACAAGAATAATAACAATGAATTATTATTTCCCCCCCCCCCCCCTCTCTTTTTTTTTTTTACCTCTCTCACTATCCTCCTGACCAGCACAGCTGTCACTTTTGGCTTCCGAACACATCCTCTGAGATTTTTCACAGTGCAGAACACTGTAGCCACTTTAACTTCAAAACATGTAGATATGGTCTTATAGCTCTTTCCTGACTTGTGAGCAGCCACAATGCGCAGCCTCAGGTCCTCAGTGAGCTGCTTTGCCTTAGCCATGACTGTCCACAAACCAACAGCAGAGAGCTTTTGTTTTTCACCTGTTGACTTGATTAAAACAGCTGTTCCCAATGAATCAGGGTAATTAGGATGCTTTAGAACAGCTTGGACTATTTGGAATGGTATAGAACTTTGGATTTTCCCATAGACTGTGACAGTTTGCAAAGGGTATGAATAATTTTGGACATGCAACTTTTTGTTCAAATGTAAATTAAAGCTGAGTTTTTTTTTTTCCACAATGATGCCTCTTGTACATCGTCTTATTATCTTTTGGGAGAAGCCCGTGTCATTTCCGGTCTAAAAAGCCCTTTGAAGCTGCATCGAAACTGCAATTAGGACCCTCAATCCATTGATACCCATTGAAGTTCACCATATGTAGAAAAATCCTCAGAAACCATAATTTCGTTTCAACTAAAGAAAGAAAGCCAAGAACATCTTGGATGACGTGGGGGTGAGTAAATTATTAAATTATTATTAGGAGATGTTAATTCAGGAGTGAACTAAATCCTCCATTGCACTGCTGTGTGTGAATGTAACTGTATTTAGGACTCAAATACAGGATGACATATTCTGCTGCTGTGTTTTGTGGCCTTAATGTTTGAGATGTTTAGTCTGTCTATATACTGACTTTTTTCATTCAGTCTCTTCTTTTTACCGTCAGGCATTCAACTCAAACAAGTAGATGCCGGAGGTGACCAGATTATTGTAGGTGTTTCACCGATAGATGACGTCTTCTGTTTAAATAAGGATGCTAACAATGTCAGGCCATCTGGTGATGCTCTTTGGGTACAGCTTGCAGGAAAGCTGAAGTACTACAGTTGTGGCCCGTACAGCTGTTGGGGAGTGAATGCTGCAGGGAATGTCGTCATCAGAAGGGTAAGTGTACCACTAGGATTCAGAATCTTGTAAAGTACATCAGTAAAATAGGCAACTTCTAATTCTAGGCTTTAAATTCTTACTTTTTTGTGTATCAGTCTGTTACAGGTGCTTCCTGTGGAGGTTCAGGTACTTTTGAGGCCGTTGCTGGAGCTCTGTCCATGGTCGAAGTAGCAAGTGATGGCAACGTCTTTGGTGTTGACGCTCAAGGGAATTTATATATAAGGTGAGCTACAAAACACTTGTATTACAATAAAAGTAATAAAAGTTTGTTTAGTTCACAGAAATGGACAATTATGTAGAAAAATTAAATTATTTTCCTTAGCAGAAACCATTACTCTTGTGTATTTTAGAGCTGGTGTCACTATATCGAATCCCCCTGGATCAAGTTGGACAAATGTTGTAATCTGTCCCAATGGCCACAAACATGTGACTTTTGATCTGGGGATGCTGTATGTCATCTGTAGTGATGGATCCATCAGGAGATGCATTTAAATGTCTCAACTATGAGCTCAACTATCATTATAAGCAAAACAAAATAATTTTCTTTCTCTTAAATTTTTTTTGCTGTTGCAAAAAATGTATGTTTATGATTTGTGGATTTACGTGACTTTTCAAGAGTCAGTAAAAGTCTATAAAGTGCTACATAATCAACTTCTTTATCATTATCAAATTATTATAAAACAATTTTGTGTTGTGTTGAAAATCATTTGCTTAATTTGGTGTTCTGGTCAAAAGTTACTGACCTTATATTAAGCCAAGAAAAAGTGAAAATGTATTGATTTATTTTGTTATTATTCTTGTTTGACATGATGACTATTAGAAAGCATCTGTGACTAGGTATAAAATCCAGTTTGGGCTTGTTTACATTCATATCTAATTTTATGTTGATATCTTAAAGCAATCAAAAGTTATGGCATTTGGAACCAAGGTAGCTTTTTTCAGAAGTCCCAAAGCCTCTATAAATCTCCAAACGTGTTTTACTGAGCATAAGAACTACTTACATGTGTAATACCTGAGATCAAGTTAAACTGGAGAACACTGCGGCATGATCCAAAAAGTCGATAGCTTTAACTAAACAGCATATCATTTAAATTATCATTTTCTCACGATCTACGCATCATTTTATGTTGTGTTTGGGCTCGTTTAAATCGAGAACACCTGCTCTAAATAAAGCTATGTGATCTTGTTTTCCAAAGTTTTTGTCAAAATTGAGTTATTCACATATTCTTATTCTGTGACAACTTCTTTACATTATTTGATGTTTCTTTTGTAAGCTGTGTACATTTTGGGCCTTTTTTTAGACAACTAAAATGGTTCTATCTACAGAAGTCTATGGAATGCAAAAACTTTGAAGCTTAATATCGCAAAAGTGCTCAGAATGCAGATAGAACCTTATAATTCTAAGGTGACGAAATATGATTTTTAGATTTTGCTAGTTGAGAATGTTTCAACCATAAACAACACAATACTATCTGTTACTGTATGTATGAGGCTTTTACAGATCGCATTTTAAGTAGATCAAGTCTTTTTTTAATGCTATGTACTACGCACATTTAATATTTTGTTATATTCATCGTAAAGCCAAGCTTCTAAGCTTTAAAATGACACCTATTTTGTGTCGGTCAAGCAAGTGGTTATCAAGTAGGCCTACCATGATGTTAACTTTTCTTTTGAGTAACTTTAGAGTGAAAATAGATCACTTTTAAGCAGCACTATAATTTAGGATAACCTTTAATTGTTTAATCAACTAGAATGTCTTAAAAGCTACTTACCACTAGACCAATGCTTTTAGTCCTGCTCCTGACCTTTGAGGGATGAAAGAGGGATGCTGCAGTACCTAATGGGATGGAAAAGAAGAACCCCACAGTGATTTAAGAATGGAAATTATATTCTGTTGCTGTTGTTATATAACCAGACACCTCTGTTAGCAGTTTAAATGTGCTTTAGGAAATGGCAACAAACAATCATTTTTTACTATTAGTACACAGCACCTTAAGAAATCTCCAAGGCAATGTGGCTATGCACATTGGATATTAAAAAAAAAACAGCGAAGCTTTGTGGTTCAACACAATTTAACACCTTCTAGAGATAAATTGCTTGTCGACTCATGGATCAAATTTGACTAGCTAGCAAGTACAAGTATTAATAATTTACTTAATAATTTAACATTTATGAGCTATATTTTATGCACATTTCATGAAAAAATACAACTGGTTAATTTTAGTCTCGTAACTTTTATCTTTTTTGTATGAAAACGCCATACAATTTATTTATTTTTTAAATGGAAATTATTTTATTGTGGACACATGGAAAATAAAATAGGAACTTCTGCAAGCTAGATGAGAAGCATTTTGGTCAATTTACGCATATACAAAAACTTAAATGTACTCATAAAACACATTTACAAATGCTTAATGTTGTGTATAAACTTAAATATGCTCTTTACATTCTGAAACATGTACACAGTCATAGACTAGCTAGGTTATTTTGTATCCTGTTTTTATACGTATATAAATACTTTTACTAGTTAAAGGTTTAGTTCAGAAACAATGACTGGATGAATTGAACAGAAGAACAGCGCACCCTTGTGGTGATACATAATTTACCACCTCCTCGATTAATGACTGGCTCTATGTGGCCATTCACAGACACAGATCACTTGGGTAAATATATATATATATATATATATATATATATATATATATATATATATATATATATATATATTTGCTATGCTTTAAGGCAGAAATATAATTTATTTGGAACATTTGTTATGTTTTCTGCTTGGAGCCATTTTATAAATTCTGGATTTTATTGTTGACATGAACTGTGATTTAAAAGTGATGACTTCTATTTTGAAATGGAATTCTGTATAATGAGTGGTTAATTGGAGCCATGTGTGGGTGAAGGTGGAGAGAGCATACAGTTTATGTGATACAGACAAATTTGAATGTTTGTTGGTTTTTAAACTTAAAAATAAATATTTAACTCAACCCAAACATGGAATATGGAGATCATGTTGTGAAGTTGGTGCGTCAAAGAATCCCTCAGCTCTCCGCACAAGGTGAGTGGCTTTAAATAAATTGTATTAGTGGTGGACAAGAAAGTGTATGAAGTGCCTTTTTCAAAAATCCAAATGACCCTTTAAGTAATTAATTCTGGTGTTTTCAAATTTTTAGATTTTAGTCAAAATGAGCTGCAGCCAATGTGACTTAAAATAATTTTATAAATTCAAATTACATTTAAACACAAGAAGGTACAGTATATAAAATAAAATACAAGAGTATATCCTACAAAGAAGTTTAAATTCAGTACTCCTTCACAAACCCCCAAAACCAAAGAGAGGCCCTGCTGCAAAACCATGTGCTGTGTATGTGTTTGTCTTTTTCAGATGCACTTCCTTCCTCAAGCTGCATGTGAGTATCAGTTCTGTGATTCGTACAATAAAAGACAAACTGTGCTTCTACCAATAAGTGTATGTAAAATAAAGAAACATATTAGCATATTAGTGAAATGCTTGGAAACACAAAACTAACACAAAAAGTATTTTGAGTCTTAAGGAAACTGACTTCACACATCCACTAAAATTTTCGTTGACCCAGCAAAAATAAGGTAGAGAGAGAAGTCAGTTCTAAGAAAAACTCTTACATCATTGGTTTGCAGATGCCACTTGCATTGTCATGTTATGTCTAATGCATTGATATTATAAATGTAATGATAAATGCTAATCCTGTCTATTAATTTCTCTTCCTGTAAAGCTCATAGCTACACTTGAACATGAACACATGCTTTTCAAAACAGGAAACGTCCACAGAATAGATGTTATAAGAAATATTTTGACCGATTAAGTGAGCTGTAACTGAAGCACAAAATCACAAATGATTTATTCACATTACAGCGCAACACAAACCTAGTTTGTGGTTGAAAATAAATACTCTTTTTACCAACCAAAACAAGTACACAAACTTCTGAACAACTGACACACTAGAGCTTCCTAGCACTGATTAAATTGTCAAAATTTTAGGTCAATCCATGGGAGAATCAAGGTGGATTAAGACTTAATGTTTTAAAATGAGCTCATTTGCCAATTTTAGGGGATATCAGACAAAAAAATCTGAAGAAAGGTCATTGCAAAATTACTCTGATCTAAAGAAACGTACTACATTTTAATATTTAATATACATATCTAATATACTTTTTTTTCACAGATTGTCCACTAAACAGAGGGTAAGTTCTTTTCATAATAGATATATTAAGTCACCATGATGATGATGATGATGGTGGTGGTGGTGTTGAAGAGTGTTTTTTGTTTTCAGGCTCAGAATGAGGCAGCAGGCACATGCGTCTCTTCAGCTCTCTGCTCCAACAACAGGCGCTGCAAATCCCCGCAACGCAAACACAAATACGGAAACGCGCTGCAAACACACGAACGAGCTGCAAATAGCACGGACCACAACGGAAATGTTTCAGGGGGACCTCAAAAAGTGACGAACCCATCTGGGACCTGATTATTTGTTCAGTGGCTGTTGGTCAGAGCAGAGGTGTTGTCGGTGAACTAAAAGGTGATAGTTCATCTTTATCAGCTTTTAGTTCACCGATAACACCTCTGCTCTAATAATCCGGTCCCAGATGGGTTCGTCAATTTGTTGTCGTTTTTTTCTGTTTGCAATGCATGTGTTTTCTTAAGTTGCAGCATGTTGAGCTCTCTCGGCCACCGTATATTTTGCATCTTCTTATGTTAACCAACATACTACAAACAAATATAAAACAAATCCGTTTGAAACACACTTGGTGGAAAAAAGTAGCTTTTTGTATTTTGTTTAGAGCCTATTGAACCTCAAGGATAGGCCAACAAAGTGATTGACAGATTGATTGATTGGCTGATTTTATAGTTCGTTCAGTCTAATACAATCTTCCATTTTTTTTAGAGAAAAAAAAATGTGTACAAGACAGCACAGGACAACAGTAGGATTTTTTTGTGGTTTCCATTATTTTCTCCTTCACAAACTCCCAAAACCATGTGCTGTATATGTGTCTGTCTTTTTCAGATGCACTTAAGGCTGCATGTGATTTTTAGTTCTGAGATTTGTATATAATGGAAGACAAGCTGAGCTTCTACCAATAAGTGTATCTAAAATAAACTGTAAATTTTGCATATATTAGTGAAATGCTTTTGGGACACCCAGGCACAAAATTAGCATAAAAGGTACTTTGACACTTTGTCGTAGTCAAGAACTAATGTGACAAACAACACTGTTTACTCTTCTAGGATATTTGTGTGAATCTGAAATAAACTGGCTTTACACATCCACTAAAATCACTTTGGTTGGCCCAGAAAAAATAAGGTACAGAATAAATAAGTCCATTCAGGGAAAGGCTCTTGCATAATGGAGATGCCACCTGCTTTGTCATATCTTATCTAATGACATTCAGAAATGTTTATTATGGCCATGTGTTCTAAATACAATTAAATATGCTAGTTCTGTCTGACCTTTTAATTTCTGTTCCTGCAAAGCTTATATAGCTACACTTGAAGATGAACACATGCTTTTTAAAAAAGAAAACAGGAAACTTCCACTGAGTCAGTGGAAGTTTCTGAGTAGATGTTCTGTGAGAAACATTTCGACCGATGATGTGAGCTATAACTTATGCACAAAATCACAAATGAATAATTCACAACACAACACAAAAAACCTAGAGTTGTAAATAAATACATTTTTTACCAACCAAAACAAGTACACAAACTGCTGAACAATTTCAACAGACTTACTAGAGCTTTCCAGCACTGATTTAATTCTGTCAGTATTTGAGATCAGTCAATGGGAGAATCAAGGTGGGTTAAGAAATTAAATATAAAATGTTTTAAAATGAGTGACTGTTCTCATGCATTTAAAGGTTAAACATGCATGTTAATGCTGACACAGGAAGTTCAGTTAGTATAAAGCGTTACTGACTGTTCTCACAGCACTCTTTCACACAGTGTTGAATCACCAGCGGTTCGGGACTTGACATCTGTAAATACAAAGATTTATTTATTTTTTTACATTTATTATTATTATTTTTGTTTATGTATGTAAAAATTTCTACGTACAAGTGTGTGTTTCCCTACAGGACTGAGCATCTGTTAATGAAGAGATGGACACTGCAGAGAAAATAATTATTTTCTGTTTTCTGTTAAAAGGTTTGATTTTCCTTCCCTTCACACCTAGTGCTCAGTATGACTGAGAATGTAAATGAACTAGTTTAAGAAGTGATAAACTTTAGTCTGCTGCATTAAACCATATGGTAACTTTTCATCAGTTAGATAATTGATGCTCAAATTGTGAAGACTGAAATCTCATTAAAAATATTTACAATGTTACAGTAAATAAAATCTTAAAATACATTAATAATTACGATGACGCTTAATGTAGATTTCACTGTTGCTCTTGTTCTGTTCGTTCGCCCTTTAAAATTATGCTTTTCATTGTGTGTTGTAGGTGTTTGCTGTAGAGATTTCAACATCAGTCTGCCAGAGAAGATTGAAGCTCTCAGTGGATCCTGTGTGATCATAAACTGCAGATTTGAGATTAGGAACGAACATGACAGAGACTTCACTGAAGTTACAGGAGTGTGGTTCAAAGATGGGACTGATGTGAACAAACATCTAGTGTTTAACTCAAGCACATCAAGCCAGAACTCCTTCATTAAAGCGAATATAACTGGAAAATTAAAAGACAAGAACTGCACCACTGTCTTTTATGACCTCAGATCAACTCACAGTGGTAAATATTACTTCAGGATTGAGGGTGAAGGTGAACTGAAATGGACCTTTAGAGAAAGCAATGTTTCAATTCATGTGTTCGGTAAGTGACTAAAAATATTATTTATTGTAATTATTGTAAATTACCAATTTAAACTAATACAGTACAATAAAATCTGTTTCATTAGCATTATCCAAAATGATGAAATGAAAACCTGAATTTTATGGGAAACATTTCTCAAAATCTTATATAAGACATAAATGTATGTTTGTTTCAGACTCTCCCCGCAAACCCACAGTGCAGCTGTATGTGGAGCAGAAGGAGGTGCAGGATCAGGAGGAGGTGTTGGAGAGGAGCTCTGTGAGGCTGCGCTGCTCTGCTGAGACTCTCTGCTCCTCTCCTCCACCAACTCTCACATGGAGCTCCACTCCCAGAATCCCCCTCAGTGAAAGCAGCAGACTACAGGAGCTCATCCTCATCTCTGATCTGAACTTCACTGCTACTCACCGTCAGCACAGAGTCACTTTCACCTGCACCATAACTTACCAGCTACAGGACAAGAACAAAACTGCACAGACCAACGTCACATTACATGTTCAGTGTAAGATTTTAGTTTTATTTCTCCTCCATAAGACGCTTATAAATCTACAGTATATTCATTTCACAATTACCTTTCTCTTTTTCAGATGGACCTAAAATCTCTAACTCCAGCTGTACCAGATCTGATGTAACTGTGTGTTTCTGTGAGGTTGATGTGAATCCCTTTGCTGATCTGGAGTGGCATCTGTCTCGACGTCCTGTCACTAACTCTTCAAACACATTCATCAGTGAAGAGCGATTGAGCAGCACAGGTTTGAGGAGCTCCATTACTCTTCATCAGTCTCTCACAAACACATCCACTCTGCAGTGTGTCAGCAACAACACTCATGGAACTGCAAGTCAACTGCTTCAACTGCCATCATCTGTTGAACGTAAGTTTCAGTTCTGTGATTCATCCAATAGTGTCAGCAATCTATAAATAAAAAAAATAATGTAAATTGTGCATTCACTGGCTGAGTAACAATCATTGGCTGCGTCCATTAGCTGAAAAATGCCGCTTTCAGAAGCTGCATTCCAAGGTTGTGTGGCATCAAGGCACGTCCAAATCCATTGTTAACTTTACTTATTGTCTCTTGAGATGCCTTTATCTAATTAAATTTTAAAGGTAGCACAGATGTATCTTGTTTAGCTGCCTTTGATATCCCACAATCCTGTGCGTTCAATTCTGTGACAGGTGAGCTAAAAAATAAAAATGGCTCCTGAAAGTTGCACTTAGTGGTCTGTTTGTAAATGTAGGTTTGTATTACCTACTTTTTCCAATTTTGATATTATTTGATAATATTATTTGATAATATTTGACTTCTTTATTTGTTAACCTAATGTTTCTCTACTTGATTGTGGTTTCTTTCAAAGTCTGTTCGTATTATCTCGTCTTTGTTACATTCATTGTAAAGTGTCCTTGAGCTCTGGAAAGGCGCTATATAAATAAAAATTATTATTATTATTATTGATGTCAGTAGTTTTTAATTATTATCATTCAGAGTAATTGTTAAAGTCTATCTTAAATCAGTTTTGTGAGGTATCTTTTTGCATTAACGTTGCCTGCATAGTCATTGCACTGAATCAGTGAATATTCAGTGGTTTACCAAACACTCATTTCTTCTTCTTTAGGTTTGAATCTTTTCCCTGTGCTGATAGCAGTTGCTGTTGTGGCTCTGGTGGTCGTGTTGTTGAGCGCAATCACATATATGTGTTTACGGTAGGTGCACAGCACATGAAATATTAAGAATAGTGCATAATTGAAAAACACTGTAAAACCAGTAAAAACCCCACATTCAACATATTTGATCTGATAATTTTTTTGTACATTAGCCAATTTCTGATACATATTTAAATGTGTATTTGTCACATGAAAACATTTTCATCGTAAATAAGGTTGATTCTAGTTGCTGTGTTTTTGAAAAATTAATAGAGATAATGTTATTGCAGTATTAAACTTTTAAACTTTTTGGCATTTATTTTAAGAAGGGTAATACAAGCTAAATTAAGCAATTTTACAAATTTCTATTTTATAAATAGAGGCTTGCTTGGTTTTAAACTATAGATTAAGCTGAGCGCAGAAAGTATTCGACACATGTGGTTGTCAACTGTGTTTTCTCTTCTACTGTACATTTATGTGAACTTGAGAGGAACCAACATCACATCAGTTAGATGTGAGAAACCCTTGAGCCTGTAGTATAGTTTGTAGAGACCACTTGTTTTGATTATTTGTATCTAATGCGGTGATATTCATATATGTGACTTAAATAACAATCCTGTCTGATTTATTGATTTTGCTAACTGTGAAGCTCATTTGTATATTTGTGTCAATTTTAGGGGATATCTGAAAAACAATCTGAATAAAGATCATTACAAAACTTACTGATCTAAAAAAACATGTACTATACTTTAATATACATATAAATAAAATACTTAATTTTTTAAACAGATTGTCCACTAAGCAGGGGGTAAGTCCTTTTTCTTAATAGATATGTTAAGTCACCATGATGATGATGGTGTTGAAAAGTGTTTTTGTTTTCAGGCTCACAATGAGGCAGCCGGCACATATGTGTCTCTTCAGCTTTCTGCTCCACCCTCTGAATATGAGACTGTGAACATTAAGAGAGGTGACACACAATAAACAACAAAAGCATTTTATCTTCTTTGTCGTCTTAAGTCATCTGTACTTTCAGGAATTTAAAAATGCGCAATTCACATATAAAAGACTAATAAAAAACAAAATGTCATATCTGATTCATTTACCTCTTAAGTAATGCCACTTTTGTATATAATCACAATGTATCTGTTTGTATGGCATAAATAAATGACATAAGTCAAATGTCTTTTTAACAGTCTTTATGAAACGCTTATTTGGCATCTTATGTTAAACATACTATAAATAAATAGAAAAAAAATTAGTTTGAAACACACTTGGTGAAGAAAGTAGTTTTCTGTATTTTGAACCTCCAGGGTAAGCCAAAAAAGTGATAGACGGATTGATTGTTTGGCTGATTTTATAGTTATTCTAGTCTAATACAATCTTCAATTTCTTTTTTTTTTTTTTTTCTTTTTTTTTGAGAAAAAAAAATATGTACAAGACAGCACAGGACAACAGTAGGATTTTTGGTAGTGCTTTAGATTACAACCAGCAAAGAACTACGTAAGTAAACTGAATTTACGTGTACGTTTCTGTAATTATAGTGTAGGCTACCTATAAAGAACGTGCATGTAGGTATATGGGAACAATATGTTAAATTTGGGTAATACAGGGGTAACAAACCAGATAGGCAACCTGCAATTAACTACATAAGTAAACTGAATTTACGTGTACGTTTCTGTAATTATAGTGTAGGCCTACCTATTGAAGAACGTACATGTAGGTATACGGGAACAATAGCCTATGTTAAATTTGGGTAATACGGGGCTAACAAACCAAATATGCAACCTGCAAAGAACTGCATAAGTAAACTGAAGTTACGTGGTTGTATGTTTCGTATTTATATTGTAAGAGAACGTTTGGGTATATGGAGGTAGATACAAATAATTTTTAATGGAATTACTTAACTTAGAACACATCGTAAGTTTGGTGTATCTATACGTAAGCTTTTTAAAATTACTGGGAAAGTATACTCTTGTTTCATGTAACTACAGGGTAAGTGTGACATCTGCGGGTTGTAAATTAAAGTGGTGATTGTTACCCTCTTGTTCAATGAAGTTACAGGGTAGGTAATACATATCTGATATCCTTGACTCTGAAACCTTATTTATTTAAAAAACAATCTATTTCAAAATAGCTTTGCAATATATAAAATATTTTAATCCCACTCCTACCTCTAAACCTAACGTTAACTATGACTGTACAGTAATAAAAATATGAAAGACAGCAAAGTGCAATCACAATAATTTATTTATTGCAAAAATGTCAACAGCCGTGCAAAAAAGTAGCTAATCCAAATACCGATGCGTTTGCAGCCGCAGTAGGATGAGAGCAGAATTTAAATTGTTAATCGCTGAAAATATTGTCCAAATTATTGTCTTGATCCACTCCTTGAAGGCGCCGCGCATCATTCCAACGCATCTCACCAGAAACACGGCATGTCGTAATATGTGACGAATGCAGGCCAGAGACAAAGAACTTCTATACTCTTTGCCAGAGACAATGAATAATAATGGGCAAATTCCAAATGGAAGTGCGCATCCCTACGCCCTACTCCCTCCGAAGGGCAGATCCCTTTGAAGTGAGTTCTTTTAAGGGAGTAGGGCATTTCTGTCTCTTTTAACCGTTTGGAACTCCCTTGGCGAAGGGAATGACTGACGAAATGTTACCTTGACAACGCTGCGCAAACGTGATCACTAACGGAAATCACTTCCGTGAAGTGACCATGGAATGTTCCCTTCGCTAACGGCCTTCTGGAAGGGCCCTTCGTGAAGGGATTAAGTTGCTCACTTTCGTTTGGAACGTCCCTACAAATGGCGTCCCCTTCTAGAAGTGCCCTTGAAGGGCGCAAAATAGCCGTTTGGAATTCGCCAAATGTCCGCTTTTCCTGTCGCAAAATGCACTTAAGCGTGGGTTTATGGCTGATGTTGCTGGACTCGCTGCTCGGGATGGAGATGAAGATCGCCGGACAATGGCTTGAATTTGGTTCTGGTCCTCGCAAATCGTATGGATTCTGTAGATCTGGGTCACAGCACACAAATAAAATTGTTTCATTTTGTAATTATGATGCGGGTTCGGTGTATTTTATTGTTCTATTGTTAGTCACAGCATGTCAGAGAAAACGGCTTTTGTGTTCCACCACAGCAAACGAAGTTAATATTAATGATTAATCGACTGCAGAAATATTATTTATTTTAAGGGTTTAAAGTGTAGTCTTGATAACATTATGTAGACCTATTCTTGGAAACGAGCTGGCAACAGAAATCACACAGAACAGAATTAAAAGTTAGAAAAAGCAGTTTCTTAAAAAGTAATAACGTTAAATGTTTAGATGATGCATATATGTCAGTATTGTACGTTTAGTGTCTATAAAAACGTAAATAAATGTACGTTTTGCAGAATCACATTTTACGTAAAATACATACGAATTATTATGGGGTCACGTTGTAATACGTACCTACCTGTAACTTCGTTGAACAAGAGGGTAACAATCGCCACTTTAATTTACAACCCGCAGATGTCGCACTTACCCTGTAATTACATGGAACAAGAGTATACTTTCCCAGTAATTCTAAAAAGCTTACGTGTAGATACACCAAACTCACGATTTTTGCCTTGCACAGTAATAGAATAGATACCTGTTAACACTCGTTCTTTGCAGGTTGCATATCTGGTTGTATGCCCAATTAGCAAAACGTAACATGTTCTCTTATACCTACAAGTAAGTTCTTTACAGGTACACTATAATTACAGAAACGTACACATAAATTGCAGGTTACATATCTGGCTTGTTACCCCCTTATTACCCAAATTTAACATATTGTTCCCGTATACCTACATGTAAGTTCTTTATTAGGTACACTATAATTACAGAAACGTACACGTAAATTCAGTTTACTTATGTAGTTAATTGCAGGTTGCATATCTGGCTTGTTACCCCCGTATTACCCAAATTTAACATATTGTTCCCTTATACCTACATGCACGTTCTTTATAGGTACACTATAATTACAGAAACGTACACGGTAAATTCAGTTCACTTACGTAGATCTTTGCGGGTTGTAATCTAAAGCGTTACCTGATTTTTTTTTTTTTAATTTTTTTTTTGTGGTTTCCATTTGTTTTCTCCTTCACAAACCCCCAAAACCATGTGCTATATGCGTCTGTCTTTTTCAGATGCACTGCCTCTTTTTAGGCTGCATGTGATTTTCAGTTCTGTGGTTTTATATAATGAAAGACTAACTGAGCTTTTACCCGTAAGTGTATGTAAAATAAAAAAATATATTAGTGAAATGCTTTGGGGACACAAAATGAACACAAATAGTACTTCGACACTTTGTGGTAGTCAAGCACTAATGTGATGATCAACACTGTTTACTCTTCTAGGATATTTGTGTGAATCTGAAAGAAACTGGCTTTACACATCCACTAAAATCACTTTGGTTGGCCCAGAAAAAAAGGTACAGAATAAAGAAGTCAGCTTAGAGAAAAACCCTTATATAATTTGTTTGGAGATGCCACCTGCTTTGTCATATCTTATCTAATGACATTCAGAAAGTTTTAATATGGCCATGTGTTCTAAATACAATTAAATATGCTAGTTCTGTCTGACCTTTTAATTTCTGTTCCTGCAAAGCTTATATAGCTACACTTGAAGATGAACACATGCTTTTTAAAAAAAGAAAACGGGAAACTTCCACTGAGTAGATGTTCTGTGTGAAACATTTCGACCGATGATGTGAGCTATAACTTATGCACAAAATCACAAATGAATAATTCACAACACAACACAAAAAACCTAGAGTTGTAAATAAATAAAATTTTTACCAACCAAAACAAGTACACAAACTGCTGAACAATTTCAACAGACTTACTAGAGCTTTCCAGCACTGATTTAATTCTGTCAGTATTTGAGGTCAGTCCATGGGAGAATCAAGGTGGGTTAAGAAATTAAATATAAAATGTTTTAAAATGAGTGACTGTTCTCATGCATTTAAAGGTTAAACATGCATGTTAATGCTGACACAGGAAGTTCAGTTAGTATAAAGCGTTACTGACTGTTCTCACAGCACACTTTCACACAGTCTTGAATCACCAGCGGTTTGGGACTTGACATCTGTAAATACAAAGATTTTTTTTTTTTTACATTTATTATTATTATTTTTGTTTATGTATGTAAAAATTTCTACGTACAAGTGTGTGTTTCCCTACAGGACTGAGCATCTGTTAATGAAGAGATGGACACTGCAGAGAAAATAATTATTTTCTGTTTTCTGTTAAAAGGTTTGATTTTTCTTCTCTTCACACCTAGTGTTCAGTATGACTGAGAATGTAAATGAACTAGTTTAAGAAGTGATAATCTTTAGTCTGCTGCATTAAACCATATGGTAACTTTTCATCAGTTAGATAATTGATGCTCAAATTGTGAAGACTGAAATCTCGTTAAAAATATTTACAGTGTTACAGTAAATAAAATCTTAAAATACATTAATAATTACGATGACGCTTAATGTAGATTTCACTGTTGCTCTTGTTCTGTTCGTTCGCCCTTTAAAATTATGCTTTTCATTGTGTGTTGTAGGTGTTTGCTGTAGAGATTTCAACATCAGTCTGCCAGAGAAGATTGAAGCTCTCAGTGGATCCTGTGTGATCATAAACTGCAGATTTGAGATTAGGAAAGAACATGACAGAGACTTCACTGAAGTTACAGGAGTGTGGTTCAAAGATGGGACTGATGTGAACAAACATCTAGTGTTTAACTCAAGCACATCAAGCCAGAACTCCTTCATTAAAGCGAATATAACTGGAAAATTAAAAGACAAGAACTGCACCACTGTCTTTTATGACCTCAGATCAACTCACAGTGGTAAATATTACTTCAGGATTGAGGGTGAAGGTGAACTGAAATGGACCTTTAGAGAAAGCAATGTTTCAATTCATGTGTTCGGTAAGTGACTAAAAATATTATTTATTGTAATTATTGTAAATTACCAATTTAAACTAATACAGTACAATAAAATCTGTTTCATTAGCATTATCCAAAATGATGAAATGAAAACCTGAATTTTATGGGAAACATTTCTCAAAATCATATATAAGACATAAATGTATGTTTGTTTCAGACTCTCCCCGCAAACCCACAGTGCAGCTGTATGTGGATCAGAAGGAGGTGCAGGATCAGGAGGAGGTGTTGGAGGGGAGCTCTGTGAGTCTGCGCTGCTCTGCTGAGACTCTCTGCTCCTCTCCTCCACCAACTCTCACATGGAGCTCCACTCCCAGAATCCCCTTCAGTGAGAGCAGCAGACTACAGGAGCTCATCCTCATCTCTGATCTGAACTTCACTGCTACTCACCATCAGCCAAGAGTCACTTTCACCTGCACTATAACCTACCAGCTACAGGACAAGAACAAAACAGCACAGAACAACATCACATTACATGTTCAGTGTAAGATTTTTGTTTTATTTTGTCCTCCAAAAGACACCTATAAATCTACAGTATATTAATTTCACCATTACCTTTTTCTCTTTTTCAGATGTCCCTAAAATCTCTAACTCCTCCAGCTGTACCATATCTGATGTAACTGTGTGTTTCTGTGAGGTTGATGGGAATCCCTCTCCTGAACTGGAGTGGCATCTGTCTGGACGTCCTGTCTCTAACTCTTCAAACACATTCATCAGTGAAGAGCGATTGAGCAGCACAGGTTTGAGGAGCTCCATTACTCTACATCAGTCTCTCACACACACATCCACTCTGCGGTGTGTCAGCAACAACACTCATGGAACTGCAAGTCAACTGCTTCAACTGCCTTCATCTGTTGAACGTGAGTTTCAGTTCTGTGATTCATCCAATAGTGTCAGCAATAAAAAAAAAATAAAAAAAACATGTAAATTGTGCATTCACTAGCTGAGTGTCAATCATTGACTGCATCCATAAGCTGAAAATGTCTTTTTCCACTTTTGATGTCAGTAGTTTTGAATTATTCTCATTCTGAATAATTTTGAAGCCTATGCTACCTCAGAAGTCTGTCTTAAATCTGTTTTGTGAGGTACCTTTGTGCACTAACACAAAGCCATTGCCTGATAAGACAGTGAGGTGTCAGCTGCCTAATGCTAATGCTAATCTCTTTTTAAATTTTCATTCCCCTGCCATCATGGTTACATTGATGCTTAAAGATTACAATACAATGCTCTTACACTTTCTTGATTGAATCAGTGAATCATCAGTGGTTTACCAAACACTAATTTCTTCTTCTTTAGGTTTGAATATTTTCTCTGTGCTGATTGGTGTTGCTGTTGTGGCTCTGGTGGTCATGTTGTTGAGCACCATCGCATATATGTGTTTACGGTAGGTGCACAACGCATATGAGGCATTAAGAATAATGCATAATAGAAAAGCACTGTAAAACCAGTAAGAAAAACACATTCAACATATTTGATCTGATTATTTTTTTGTACATTAGACGATTTCTGATGCATCTTTAAAATGTGTATTTGTCAGGGAAACACATTCTCATCATAAAAGAGGTTTATTCTAATCACTGTAAATGTTTTTTGAAAAATCAATAGATAGTGATACAAATTAGTGGAATATAATGGACCATTAAGTCACATAGTACAAGCTCAAGTTTTTAGCAGTTTATATTTACATACAAAATTATATTTTATAAATAGAGGTTTGCATGGTCTAAACTACAGTAAAACTTCAAACTGAACAGTTTTTGACACAGTATTACTGTCATAAACAACGCTGTGTTTTCTCATCTACTGTACATTTATGTGAGCTTGAGAGGAATTAGCTTCCCACACTTTACACCACTAATAACCACCTTGACACCATTTAGTTAAAAGCTGTTGCAAAGAATAGAGAAGTTAGATGTGAGAAACCCTTGAGCATACAGTAAATAATTTGTAGATCTCACTTGTTTTAATCAATTGTGTCTATGTGATGATATTCATATATGTGTCTTAAATGCCAGTCCTGTCTGGTTTTATTTAGAATATACATTTATTTTAACATTGGACACATGCTTTTTTTTTTTGTTTGTTTTAGAAAAGAAAATGGGAAACTTTCACAGACTATACAAGAACACACTAAGAGAAGTGGTCAAAATACCAATGAAGTAAGTTACAACAGACACAGGAAAACCCACAAATTATTCATTCATAAAACCTACACATTTACAAAAACTCACTATAGCTTTCTAGCACTCATTCATCCATTTCGATCCTTTAGGTTTTTCCACAGGAGAATCAAGAGGACTCTGTTTCTGTCATGATGTCGTCTGCTGGAGCTGTCACAGCAAATGAAGAATCCATTTATTCCTCTATTGACTTCACAAACTCTAAACGAAGAGAGGTTTGGAGCGTCTCCTCACTTTACACTGACTACGCTGTGGTCCAGTATTGTTCTGGAGGGCTGGCAAATACTGAGCGCTCAATGGGAGAGTCTTCAAGGAGCACAGGTGATTGTGAGTGCAGATGTGATTACTAAACAAACAAAGTCAAAGCAATCAGAGGAGCTGTTTGTAGACTCCTCTCATCTTTACGCAAAAGTTGAATATTGTAACCCATAACTTGAGTTTTTTTTTCCAATTTTATCTTTCTAAACAATGTAAACAAGAGAAAATGTTAACATTTATCCCCATTATTGCTGATACATCACACAGCTTTAGAGGTCACCGATGGGTTGTGATGAAATGTATTTAAAAACACACACAAGCAAAATTATGACTGTTAAATGCAGTGGAGAGCACAAGGACGGTTCTTACACTTAACTAATTTGAGTTGCCTTTACAGTATTTAAAAGGGAACCCCAGGTATTAAAGTCCCCTTCTAGTGAAAATCTAGTTTTTATGTTGTTTATTTGTCTATGAGGTGTTTTTAATATGCTTTTAGACAAACCATGTGCCAATCCATTAAGCAACACCATTGCTTAGTAATTTCTCCTTAAAACTGTGGTTTCCCAAAGGCTGTCCCAGAAATGTGGTTTAAAACAGCCCTTTTGCTACATCACAAAATTCAATGACCAATCACATCAATGGTTAGATTCATACCATTAGCATGCAAAATATACCAATAGGATTACTGGCACAAAACCACAAATTTAATAGAGCAAACAGCTAACCGCTAACTTGAATAATAACTCACTGCAACAGTGTAAAAGTAGCCCAGAGTCAGAAACACCTCTCATGCATTGGCGTCTGCACTTCAGATGCATATGCTCGCTGGCGCGAACTGGAATCACATTTAAATATGTAATTTTGGTAATCAAAGATTAGTTTTAAAGGATACAACTTTTGACTACAGGGGGACTTTAAGACTTGTATGGCTTAATATAATGTTAATGATGCCTCTTACTGAAATACGTAGTAGAAAATCAGTTAATGATTTACGCTATTTAAAAAATCCACATAGTTATATACATATTTTGGACTATGGGGGCAACATTATTTTGATTCCATAGAACCTCTGCACTCAGTGAGCTACTGATACTGAGCTACGCTATTTCTACCACAACACAACTCTGGAAAATAAAATACTGATACAATGATCACAGCTACTGAAGGAGCTTACAGATGGCAATGAATATAAGTGTAGGCTTAAACCAAAACCTTAAACCCTTGATTTTCCCCAAAAGGAGTCTAAACGCCCCGTGATATCAAGTGAAATCCATGCTGAGAAACTCCTTCAGTGGCTGTGTCATCATGACAAGCATCGGCATGTTTTCATCCTCCCCTATAGTCCAAAATATGTATAAAACAATGTGGATTTAAAAAAAATGACAAATCTTTAATGGATTTCTACTACATATTTCAGTAACAGACATAATTAACATTATATTAAAGCAACACCAAAGAGGTTTTTTACCTTAAAATAATGTTTCCGAACTCATGTCAGTGGTTCATCAACTCATAACAGGGTGAAATGGCACTTCCGCATTCGCTTTGCGACCCTCTATCAGCCATAACAGCACTATTGGGTTGTCTGGTAGCGGTTTTGTAGTTCAAATGAGACTACAAATGTGACTTGCTTTGGTGTTGCTTTAAGCCAGTGTTTCTCAAAGTGTGGGGCGCTGCCCACTGGTGGGAAGTAGAGACGTGACAAGTGGGGCGCAACAAACGGGAGGAAATTGGGTAATTTTTGTGCCCATCTCTAGTAATTCCTTTGTTTTGTTTTGAGTGTATGGTCAATAAATAATGACACATTTAAATTTATGCATTACTTAAAGGTCCCATATTGTCAAAATCGAAATTTCCTGGCTTTTTTCATGATAACTGAGGTCTAGGGGTTATGTAACTACCATATAAGTTTCAAAACAGTCAGTCCACAGCAAACTGCACACAGCCTGAATAAAGTAGCTGTTCCTTTTCACGAGCCGCTGTGACTTCCGTACAGATGTGACGTCCGATCTACTCAGTCATCGCCTTCAGTCACCACCCCGAGCACCAATCACGTCCCACCCTCCTTTTGTCAAACCCAGACAATATCATGTCCATAACATTGCTAAGCAACATCAACACGAAAACAAGTCGAAAAAAACCCTGTTCAGTCGATAGATGTCGAAACTACATCATTGCACAGGCTTCAGAACAATGTTAATATAAGAGACCAGTGGCACGTCAACTTCAGCCTCTTTCACTCAGCGATTCCGGTAAATACACGGATAATGTGTCCCATGATTTGTTCCGGAGTTGTTTGATTTGGTTCATTCACGGTTGTTTTCCGGAATCTGTGCCTGCTTTACACACAACCCATAAAGACATGTGACGTTTGGATGTGAGATGTAATGCAATGCGTATGTTTCACTAAACTGAAACTAACCTGAACAAACTGTGCTTCAGCGCTGATAGTGAGGGCTCTGCCCGATCGCCGCTTCATTCCACTTTGCATTCCACTTTGCATGTATTTTTTCGTTGTGAAGAGTCGCATGATAACGTGCATCATCACTACAACACTGCCTTTATGGTTCTGGCTTTTGTTCACACAGCGCTCGTTCTTTCCAGAATCAGCGCGCATTGTGAAAGGGGCTTTACTAAAGCAATAGTTATGTAGCTTACTGCACTCGGTGTTTGAAAAAGAAAAAACATGAATGATCATTCTGAAATATCCTGTTGAGTATCAGCAGGCTAGGCTCTCTCTATGGCTCTGGGCTCGGCTAAAGCATACATGACCGTAGTTAACTGTGGTTGGCCTGGCTGTGCGTCACTCAGAAAACAACAGGCCAATCAGAAGAGAGGCTCATGAATATTAATTAGATGGGCCAAAATCGACCTGTTTTTGACAGAGCTCCTTAAAAAGGAGCTGTAAAAATATATTGAGATGGATTTTGGCACTTATACCGCAAATATATATTCTTAAGGACATCAACAACTAAAATAAACCTCCAGAAATGTGTACAATATGGGACCTTTAAAATAACATTAGACTGCGAATAAAATGTCACGTAGAGCCATAGCCTACGAGAATGATTTAATGTCAGAATGTTAATTAAAGCGGTAGGCAGTAGCAGGTATAAAAGTTAGTAATAGATAAGTTTGTGACATGGAATGAAAAAAAAAAAACAACATGGAGGAAAATATATATTTAATCAGCCGCTGATAATATGCGGTGCATTGAAACTGCTGTGTAACGTTTTACTACAGCGGTAGTACTTACCACACATTTGACAAGTTTAGATGCTTGTCAGTGTTGCCCAGGATCTGCAAATTTTTCGGCATCATCCATGCAGTCATCTCTCCTCACTCTGTTTATGTGGAAAGTGAAATCGTATGCACTGCAATGTAACAGGCTACCGCTAACAATAAGCTAACCATGTCCCTTTAGTGGCTCACCTTATTTTGTTAGAACGCATTATCTGTTTTCCGTGCCTTTCTGAGTTACAGACACCAACCCATCCCTGCACTTACATTCCCTGCACCACCTGGAACATCCTGTGATCTGCCATTTTCGCTATTGTCCTTGCTTTGTTTTTTTCACAATAGCTAGCTGCAGAAATTCTGATGATGTTGGGGGCGTAACTATTAATGATCCTGTCTCTTTATTATGTTATAGCCTATTTTTCAATGGTCTTTTGCAAACACCAGATTTATATGAGGAGGAGGGAGAAACAATTTTTTTTTTTTTTGGCTTTTTTGTTTGAGGCCTACGGTATGTTATGTCCATGTACAGAACTATTATTATTTAACTATGCCAAGGTAAATGCAGTTTTCCATTCTATGGCACCTTTAAATTAAATTGTGCAAATTAGCTCTTTTTTTTCCTTAATCAGTTGCTCACTGAAATGAGTTTTAAAAATGATTGTGTAATGCTAGCATTTGTGAATTTAACTGCAGTATACTTACTATGGTAACTTAGTGCTAAGTTAGTTGCTAATTAATTAATACTCTGTGTGCAAAGGCTCTAATCAGAGCTCAGACTGAGGCAGCTCTTTAGAAAAAGCCATGTGCACCAAACTGTGCATGGATTAGACATCAGTCAATTATTCTCAGACTGTTAAAGGAGAACTCCGGTGTGATATTGACCTAAAGTGTATTGAATCATGATACCGAGTGTGAACGTACCTTGCATATTTCATCTCGGTTTGTGTCCAGCTGTCCGAAATCTGGGGTCAGTTAGCCGATGCTCACAACAGGCTGTCTATGAGAGTGAACAGGGCATCGGAAAAGCCATGTAAATAAATCACTGTTTTACGCCATTTACGAGGCACAAAGTAGCTCCACACTTCATTGGTAGACTTCCTAGGGCCCTGACATTTAAAACGAGACATTGAGAACTCAGAAAAAGCACCGGTAGTTTATTTACAAGAAGATTTATACAGACATCTTCCACCAGGAACAGAGCGGTGGCCGCCATCTTAAATGTAGTCACGATAAGTCGAGTGTCGAGCACGAAGGAAACTACAACCTGATACGTTGATAACCTGATAAATTCATTGGTGCTCGACACTCGATTTATCGTGACTAAGTTCAGGATGGCGGTGACCGGATTTTCTTTCCCAGGTACTGTCTGTATAAATCTTCTTGTAAATAAACTACCGGTGCTTTTTCTGAGTTCTCAATGTCTCGTTTTAAATGTCAGGGCCCTAGGAAGTCTACCGATGAAGTGTGGAGCTACTTTGTGCCTCGTAAATGGCGTAAAACAGTGATTTATTTACATGGCTTTTCCGATGCCCTGTTCACTCTCATAGACAGCCTGTTGTGAGCATCGGCTAACTGACCCCAGATTTCGGACAGCTGGACACAAACCGAGATGAAATATGTAAGGTACGTTCACACTCGGTATCATGATTCAATACACTTTAGGTCAATATCACACCGGAGTTCTCCTTTAATAGCTTACACAGACACTGTGTATGGCAACGTAGCAATGTCGGCTGGATGAATTTAACAAAAGAACAGCGCAACCTTGTGGTGAGAAATAATTTAACACCTTCTACACTCTACAAAAAATGCTGGGTTCAGCCTCTCCAAATCTGAGTGTTTTACTGAACATAAGAACTACTTACATGTGTAAACATGACAATAAAACTTAAAAATACTTATCACACAGAATAAGCAACAGCTAATACAGTCCTGATTGATGACCAGTGATCTTCCAGCATGCTCTCAGTGTGCGCTTCTATTATACAGCACATGGTGAAGACCTGTCATTCAGAGATCAGTCCAATCCAAGCACATTCCTGCTGTAAAACAGTGACCGCTTGATGTCTACACCCAATACCCACTCACCATACCTGAGATCGAGTTAACACTGGCTGAACGTTGATGCTGGAGAACTTCGACATGATCCAGAAAGTCAATAGCTTAAATCAATCAGTGTATCATGTCATTCCGTGAAAAGTTTCTCACAACCTATGCATCGTTTTTGTGTTTGGTCTCGTTAGAGTTGAGAACGCCTGCTCTAAATAAAGATATGTGATCTTGTTTCCCAAAGTTCTAAATGCAAATGTGTATTAGAGGCTGACATTTTTTCGGGAATCCCGCGGGTCACGGGAAACAAAATCACTATTAATAACGTGATTGGGACGGGACTGGAAAAAATGTAAGCGGGAGTGGGCAGGACCGGGAATCGTAATAACACTGTGATAACTTTATACAGAATTATACTTTTTCAATAAATAAAACAATTTTGAACTCAGCACTATTGTCCTGTCTCTTTATGCTCTCCTCCTGTTTGCTTTGGTATAGCCAGTTAAAGGGATGGTTCGGAGTAGAATTGACTTCATTGCTATGCACTCCGAAGCCCATCTAAATACCCCATCCGAAGTTTTTTTTTTACCTTAGTCGAACATTTATGGAGATATTAGAGTTTTTCGAATTGCTTGTTACAGGAGTGAATGGTACATGTGATGTATCTCGTAAATTGCACGTTTTACCCGAGAACTACTAGTCTCAAAAACTACAAGTCGACATCACTTCCCTGGTTTGAAAAAAGCACGTAAAAGTCCTCCTACTACATCTGTGTGCATGTCAACTTGTAGGAGGACTTTTACGTGCTTTTTTCAAACCAGGGAAGTGACGTTTGTAGTTTTTGAGACTAGTAGGGATCGGCTAAAACGTGTTTTTAAAACACTCATGGTGGACTTACAAATGTGCTGATGCAGCATTTTGTGAGTACATAACCTATTTACACTACTGTACAAGTTTGGTAAGATTACTTGCACGTTTAGTGGTGCAATTTACGAGATACATCACATGTACCATTCACTCCTGTAACAAACAATTCGAAAAACTCTAATATCTCCATAAATGTTTGACTAAGGTAAAAAAAAACTTCGGATGGGGTATTTACATGGGCTTCGGAATGCATAGCAATGAAGTCAATTCTACTCCGAACCATCCCTTTAAGTGAATGGCGTGCTCCACACACCCGTAACAGTTGGTGGCGATAGTGCCAACTGCCAACCACCAATAATGTTAGAGAAGAAGTAGGCTTCTTCGCGCACTTTTTAGCCGCGAAACTCATAACCAAAATGGAGGCAGACGTGAAAGGTATGTTGCAACGACTACTGGCTGAAAATGATACATCAGTTGTGCTCACGGATATTTCTGGGCGGTCTGAAATAACTCAATTTTTACGCGTTGAGAAAGATGGCGTGAAAACGCCATACGCCAGCTGCAAAACTTGTAGACAACTGATCAAGTACTATTCAGACTCAGGCAGGAGTGGCCTTCAGCGTCACACATGCAAAGCAGCCCTCTCGAGGCAACCGGCAATTTCTTCCTTCATGAAACGTAAGGTGCCAGCCACTGTAATTTTTTTTTTTTTTTACTGTAACTGACAAAAAAAAAAAAAAACAGCATGGGAGTGGGAGGGAATGGGAGTCATTTTTCTGGGATTTGGACGGGATGGGATTTCCCCCCAGTTTTTTTATGGGATTGGGATGGGACAGGATATTTTTTTGTGGGAGTGGGACGGGAGAGGTTTGAAAATTCACTCCCGTGTCACCCTCTAATGTAAACAGTATACACATTAGACTCTAATGTGTATACTGTTTACATGTGCGTCAGGAGACTTTTTTTCCATACAAAACCTCAATATAGTTTGCTCTCTAACTGAAAAAAACACACACCATAAACAACACAAGACTATGTATAATGCTTTTACAGATCACATTTTAAGTAGATCAAGTCATACTAACTTTAACGCTATGAACATGGAGCACGTCTAATATTTTGATAACTTTTCTTCTGAGTGAACTTTATAGTGTAAATAGATAGAATCACTTTTAAGCAGCACTATAATTTATAATAACCATGTTTAATCAACTTGAACGTCTTAAAAGCTACTAACCACTAGACCAATGCTTTCAGTCCTGTTCCTGATCTTTGAGAAAGAGGGATGCTGCAGTACCTGATGGGATTAAAAAGAAGAACCCCACAGTAATTTAAGAATGGAAATTATATCATGTTGTTGTTGTTGTGCTTTGTAGTATATACTTAAGAAATCTCCAAGGCAATGTGGCCATGCACATTGGATATTAAACAGAAAAACAGCGCAGTCTTGTGGTTCCACACAATTTAACACCTAGAGATAAATTGCTTGTCGACTCATGGATCAAATTGTTCTAGCTAGCAAGTACAAGTATTACTAATTTACTTATTTAAAATTTATGAGCTATATTTTTATGCATATTCCATGAAGAAATACAAATGATTAATTTTGATCTTGTGACTTTAATATCTTTTTGTATAAATATGTCATACACATTTTTAATTGCAATGTTTTATTGCGGACACGTGATTTTCAGAAAATAAAATAGAAACTTCTGCAGGCTAAATGAGAAGCATCTTGGTCAATTTACTCATACAAAAACTAAAATATACTCATAAAACAGTCACAAATGCTTAGGCTAATGTTGTGTATAAACTTAAATATGCTCTTTACAATCTGAAACATGTACAAAATCACAGACTGCTAGCTGGATTATCTTTTTGGGTTGTTATAACTGTTCTTATATGTATATAAATACTTTTTACAGTTAAAAGGTTCAAATCAGAAACAACGACTGGATTAATTGAACAGAAGAACAGCGCAGCCTTGTGGTGCCACTCACAGACGCAGATCCATCCTGGGTAAAATATAATTTTTAGCAATGTTTAAAGGCAGAAATATTATTTATTTTGAACATTTGTTATGTTTTGGTATGTTTGGAGCCATTTTAGTTTGGATGTTTTGAATTTGAATTCTGGATTTTGTTGACATGAACTGTGATTTAAAAGTGATGAATTTTCATATGAAATTGGATTCTGTATAATGAGTGGTTAATTGGAGCCAAGTGTGTGTGAAGGTGGCTCTATACAGCTTATGTGATACAGACCAACTTTAAAAATACATAACTCAACCTAACATGGAATATGGAGATCATGTTGTAAAGTTGATGCATCAAAGAATCCCTCAACTTTCCGCACAAGGTGGGTGGCTTAAAATTGTATTAGTGATAGACAATAAAGTGTTTTAAGTGCCCTCTTCAAAAATCCAAATGACCCTTTAAGTAATTCATCCTGGTGTTTTCAGATTTTTAAATCTTAGTCAAAATGAGCTGCAGTCAATGTGACCTTAAAATAAGTTCATAAATTCAAATTACACTTAAACACAAGAAAGTACAATATGGAAAATAAAATACAAGAGTCTATCCTACTAAGAGTTGTGAAAAAAGAGCAATAATATTAATTAAACAGTGTTTAGAAGTTTAAATTCATTACCCATTCATAAACCCCCAAATCCATGTGCTGTATATGTGGTTGTCTTTTTCAGATGCACTTCCGTCCTCAAGCTGCATGTGAGTATCAGTTCTGTGATTCGTACAATTAAAGACAAACTGTGCTTCTACAAACAAGTGTATGTAAAATGCTTTGGGGACACAAAATTAACACAAAGTATTTTGACACTGTGGTTGCCAAGCCCTGTGTCTGAAGAAAACGGACTTCATGCATCCACTAAAATCACGTTGACCCAGGAAAAATAAGGTACAGAATGGAGAAGTCAGTTCTGAGAAAAACTCTTACATCATTGGTTTGCAGATGCCACTTGCATTGTCATGTTATGTCTAATGCAGTGATATTATACATGTAATGATAAATCAAAATCCTGTCTATTAATTTCTCTTCCTCTAAAGCTCATATATCTGAACATGAACGCATGCTTTTCAAAACAGGAAATGTCCACAGAATAGATGTGCTATGAGAAACATTTTGACCGATTAAGCGAGCTAACTGATGCACAAAATCACAAATGATTTATTCACAGTACAACACAACACAAACATAGTTCGTAGTTGTAAAAAGTACTTTTTACCAACCAAAACAAGTACACAAACTTCTGAACAATTTCAACAGACACACACTCTTAAAAAGGATGTGTTAAAAACAACACAGCCTGTGTTGTTTCTTTACACACCTTTGTGTCTAGTTAAGGACAACACATTTTGTGTTAGTTTTAACTCAACTAGTGTGTTATTCCAGCTAACACAGAAAATGTGTTGATTTTTTCTACACACTATTGTGTTATAAATACACAATTTGTGTCAATTATGTGTTTTTTACCAAATTTTTGTATGCAATAAAGACACTGCAAACTAATGTATAGTTTAAACACAATTTATTAAACCTGCTACTAACAATTACATAAAAACTCAAAGGTTAAAAAAAGAGAGGTAAACAATCAATTCAGTCATTTCAACATATAATTGTTCCTTGAGTGAAAAGTTGTTAATGGTTTATAAAGTTTGTACTTTAAAAAAAATGTGGTATTTGACAACCTCTTAAGCATTAATCGTTTTATTTACATATTTTTATCAGCATACAAGTGATGGTGAGGGTCGTGAGATGAAGTCTCTCGTTTGTCTCTGTCATGTCAGTAACTGCCACAAGCACTTCAGGAGTGTCTTCCAGTCAAAGCTGCAAGAGTAAAATAAAGATACTTTGGTTATTTATAGGCTACACATAGCGAATATTGTAAAATAGCGATAACTAAAAAGGCAAGAAAAGCTTTAGCATTAGAGATTATGTTAGCGTTAGGGCAATTTGCACAATACATGTCACAATGAAGCTGTTCATTTTCAAAGAGAAAGACGCGACGAACGAATGCATTTTCTCATTAGCACTACAACGTGTCGATGAATTAAAAGCGATTCTGATCACAATTAATCCGACAAAAGAAACTATAAAACTTGTTAAAATAAGCTCCCACCGTAGTGATGTGCCGCAGACGCAGGCGCAGCTCGCATCGGCATTCGTGAGGCAATTTTACCACGTATATATGTGCCAAATGCCCCTCGACCGTCTCCAAACGATCACAAAAGACATTTTAAAAAACGTATAATGGCAAATACAAACATTTCTTACCTTCACACATCGAAGTTATGTCCTGACGATGAAAACTTGCAGCACGAGGAAATTTGCTTGTCTCAGTAGAATAATGGCTCATGAAGTGAGGCAAGCAGCAATGTGATTGGCTGATATTTAACACATATTGTGTTGGATGTTTTCTTTTTTCTTTTTCGTTTTTAACACACATTTAACACAAAGTAACACAAAATGTGCTAAAATAGACATAACACAAACAATGTGTAAACAATTAACACATCCTTTTTGAGAGTGCACTAGAGCTTTAAAATTTGTCAGTCCATGGGAGTATCAAGATGGGTTAAGAAATTAAATATAAAATGTTTTAAAATGAGTGACTGCACTCAAGGTTAAACATGCATGTTGATGCTGACACAGGAAGTTCAGTTAGTATATAGCGTTAGTGTCTGTTCTCACAGCACACTTTCACACAGTCTTGAATCACCAGCAGTTCGGGACTTGAGGTCGATAAATACAAAGATTTTTATATATATATATATATATATATATATATATATATATATATATGTGTTTATGCATGTAAATATTTAGGTTCAAGTGTATTTCCCTACAGGACTGAACATCTGTTAATGAAGAGATGGACACTGCAGAGAAAATAATTATTTTCTGTTTTCTGTTAAAAGGTTTGATTTTTCTTTTCTTCTTCACACCTGGTGTTCAGTATGACTGAGAATGTAAATTAACCAGTTTAACAAGTGATAATAACTTAGTCTGCTGCATTAAACTAAATGGTAACTTTTCATCAACTAGATAATTGATACTCAAATTGTTTTCTAAAGACTGGAATCTCATTCAAAATATTTACAATGTTACAGTAATTAAAATCTTAAAATACATTAATATTTACAATGACGCTTGAAGTAGATTTCACTGTTGCTGTTGTTCTGTTTGTTCGCCCTTTAAGATGATACTTTTCATTGTGTGTGTTCTGTAGGTGTTTGCTGTAGTGATTCCAAAATCTTTCTGCCAGAGAAGATTGAAGCTCTCAGTGGATCCTGTGTGATCATAAACTGTAGATTTGAGATTAAGAAAGAACATGACCAATACCTCACTAAGATAGTTACAGGAGTGTGGATGAAAGAGGGACCTGGTATGAACAAAAATCTAGTGTTTAACTCAAGAGCATCAAGCCAGAACACCTTCATTAAAGGAACTATAACTGGAAAATTAGAAAACAAGAACTGCACCACTGTCTTTTATGACCTCAGATCAACTCACAGTGGTAAATATTACTTCAGGATTGAGACTGAAGGTAAACTGAAAGAGACCTTTAAAGAAAGAAGTGTTTCAATTAATGTATTCGGTAAGTGACAAAAAATATTATTTACTGTGATTATTGTAAATTACCAATTTAAACTAATACAGTAAAATAAAATCTGTTTCGTCAGCATTATCTGAAATGATGAAATGAAAACCTGAATTTTATGGGACTAGACATTTTCTCAAAATCATATATAGGACATAAATGTATGTTTGTTTCAGATTCTCCCCGCAAACCCACAGTGCAGCTGTATGTGGATCAGAAGGAGGTGCAGGATCAGGAGGAGGTGTTGGAGGGGAGCTCTGTGAGTCTGCGCTGCTCTGCTGAGACTCTCTGCTCCTCTCCTCCACCAACTCTCACATGGAGCTCCACTCCCAGAATCCCCTTCAGTGAGAGCAGCAGACTACAGGAGCTCATCCTCATCTCTGATCTGAACTTCACTGCTACTCACCGTCAGCCCAGAGTCACTTTCACCTGCACTATAACCTACCAGCTACAGGACAAGAACAAAACAGCACAGAACAACATCACATTACATGTTCAGTGTAAGATTTTTGTTATTTTCTCCTCCATAAGATGCCTATGAATCTACAGATTATACATTTCACCATTACCTTTTTCTTTTTCAGATGCACCTAAAATCTCTAACTCCTCCAGCTGCACCAAAACTGATGTAACTGTGTGTTTCTGTGAGGTTGATGGGAATCCCTCTCCTGAACTGGAGTGGCATCTGTCTGGACGTCCTGTCACTAACTCTTCAAACACGTTCATCAGTGAAGAGCGATTGAGCAGCACAGGCTTGAGGAGCTCCATCACTCTACATCAGTCTCTCACACATACAACTCTGCAGTGTGTCAGCAAAAACTCTCATGGAACTGCAAGTCAGCTGATTCAACTGCCGCCTTCTGTTGCACGTGAGTTTCAGTTCTGTGATTTAATTTAATAGTGTCAGCAATCTATAAATAAAAAAACCAAAACATTTTATTTTAACATTAAATTGTGCATTCACTGGCTGAGTAACAATCATTGGCTGTGTCTGAAAGCTGAAAAATGCTGCCTTCGTAAGCTGCATTCCAAGGCATCAAGGCACGTCCAAATCCAGTGTTAACTTACTGTCTCCTTTGGTGCCTTTATCTTATCAGATTTTAAAGGTAGCATAGATGTATCTCGTTTAGCTGCCTTTGATATCCCGCAATCCTGTGTGTTTGATTCTGTGACAGCTGAGCTAAAAAATAAAAATGGCTCCTGGAAGTTGCAGTTAGTGGTCTATTTGTAAATGTAGTTTTTTCCCCCACTTTTGATGTCGGTAGTATAGAATGATTTAAACCTATGCTACCTCAGAAGTCTGTCTTAAATCTGTTTTGTGAGGTGCCTTTTGTGCACTAACGCTGCCTGCAAAGTCATTGCCTGATAAGGGAGCAAGCTTTTTGGATGTAGCTATTGACATCAGTGTTAATACTAATCTCTTTTTAAATTCTCATTCCCCTGCCATCATGGTTATATTGATGCTTAAAGATTACAATACATCTCTCTAGCACCTGCTTGATTGAATCAGTGAATCATCAGTGGTTTGCCAAACACTCATTTATTCTTCTTTAGGTTTGAATCTTTTCTCTGTGCTGATTGGAGTAGCTGTTGTGGCTCTGGTGGTCGTGTTGTGTGCCATTACATGTATCTGTGTACGGTAGGTGCACAACGCATATGGGGTATAAAGAATGATGCATAATAGAAAAGCACTGTAAAACTAGTAAGAAAAACACATTCAACATATTTGATCAGATTTTTTTTGTACATTATTTCTGATCTTTGTAAAAAGCTACTGAAAGAGCTTACAACGATTTCTGACCGTCTTTAAATGTGTATTTGTCAGGGGAACACATTCTCATCATAAGAGTTTTTTTTCTAATCACTGTACATGTTTTGTTAAAAATCAATAGATAGTGATACAAATTAGTGTAATATAATGGACCATTAAGTCACATAATACTACAAGCTCAAATTTCAAGCAGTTTTACAAATTTATATTAGAATAGAGGCTTGCGTGGTTTTAAACTACAGTAACTTTTCAACCCGAACAGTATTTTACACATGGTTGTCAAGTATTACTGTGATAAACAACACTGTGAACTTAAGAACCAGCTTCCCACACTTTACACCACTAATAACCACCTTGACACCATTTAAAAGCTGTTGAAAAAAATGAGAAGTTAGATGTGAGAAACCCTTAAGCATACAGTAAATAGTTTGTAGATCTCACTTGTTTTGATCATTTCTAATATGATTTTATTCATATATGTGACTTAAATGCCAGTCCTGTCTGATTTATTGATTTTGCTAACTGTGAAGCTCATTTAGAATATAAATTATTTTAACATTGGACACATGCTTTTTTGTTTGTTTACTTTAGAAAAGAAAAAGGGAAACTTTCACCGACTACACAAGAACGCACTAAGAGAAGTGGTCAAAATACCAATGAAGTAAGTTACAACAGACACACGAAAACCCACAAATCATTAATTCATAAAAACTACACATTTACAAAAACGCCACTTATTCATGTTTAGGTTTTTCCACAGGAGAATCAAGATGACTCTGTTTATGTCACAATGTCGTCAGTTGGAGCCGCCACAGCAAATGAAGAATCCATCATTTATTCCTCAGTTAACTTCACAAAGTCTTTAAGAGCAAGAGAAGCACAGGTGATTGTGAGTGCAAAGCAAACAAAGGAAGAGCTGTTTGTAGACTCCTCTCAGCTTTACGCAGAAGTTAAACGTAAACCGTAACTTGAGTCTTTGCCAATTTTTCAGATATATGCAAATGAGAAAATGTTAACATTTAGCCACATTATTGCTGATACATCACACAGCTTTAGAGGTCACTGATGGGTTGTGATGAAATGTGTTTAAAAGACACACAAGCAAAATGATGACTGTTAAATGCAGTGAAGAGCACAAGAATGGTTCTTACATTTAACTAATTTGGGTTGCCTTTACAATATTTAAAAGTAAACCCCAGGTATTAAGACTTGTATAGCTTAATATAACATAAATGATGTCTCTTACTGAAATATGTAGTAGAACCCCATGAAAGATTTACGTTATTTAAAAAATCCACATCGTTATATACATATTTTGGACTATGCTGGCGCCATTATTTTGATTCCGTAGAACCGTTGAGCTACTGGCACTGAGCTATGCTATTTCTACCGCAACACAACTGATAAAATAAAATACTGATACAATGGCCACAGCTACTGAAAGAGCTTACAGGTGGCAAAGGATATAAGCGTAGGCTTAAACCAAATGCCACACCCTTGATTTTCCCAACAAGAGTCTAAATGTCCCCTGATATCGAGTGAAATCCATGCCGAGAAACTTCTTCATTGGCTGTGCAGTTTGCCTTTCCAAGGGCTAGAGAGCCATTACAGAGCTAGGTCTTATGTCACTGAATACGTCTCATCTTTCCCAGCAACGCTAGTGCGGCAGCACCAAATTCAAACACACCAAGCTTGCTCAAAATGCATTGTCGCTATGCAGACCGAAATAATGCCCCCCCCCCCCAGTCCAAAATATGTATACAACGATGTGTATTTTTATCATCAGACTGTGAATAAAATGTTGCGTGGAACCATAGTAGCCTACAAGAATGATTTAAGAACAGAATGTTAATTGAAGCGGAACAAAAACTTTAATGTGAAAAGACGGTAGGTGGTAGCAGTATGAAAGTTAGCAATAGATATGTTCCTGACATGGAATGAAACTTTGGCACCAGCAGAGAAAACCAAGACAGACAGTGAACCTTATTGCTTTTGGTCAATTATGTTAATGTGTTCTTTTCGCATGCAGTTTGCAAAGTGACAAAATGAAGCAAAGAACAGCTAGTCCACACTTTTATTGTCTCTGTTTCTGCATTTGATGTTATTAGAGGCAAAATGCAAACACAATTGCATTATTTTTATTATTATTATTTACTTTTGAACAGAGTCTTATTTCATGCCAAGTAATGATATAATTGCACTTTTACTTTCTCTATTTGAAAGCTTTTAATGCTGTTTTTTGAGGTTATGTTTTTAAAATGTGATGTTAATAAGATAAGTTTTAATACATGTTAACAGTTAAACGTAGTTGGGGCGGTTGGGGACAGGTGGGGTCTTGGAACCCTTCCCTACCTCCAAAGTGGGGAATGGCAGAAAAAGTTACCCCCAGGGCATCCAAGATCTAGGTGACTTATGTCTTCAGTAGAACACAAACAAAGATTATTAACTCAAACCATTACAGTCTGTCAGTCATATAATGGCAGTCAATGGGGTCCACAGCTTTGAGAGTCAAAAAACATACACAGACTAAACCAAATTAAACCCTGCGGCTCGTGACGATACACTAAGGTCTTAACACATGAAACAATCGGTCTGTGCAAGAAACTGAACAGTATTTATATCATCCACCACAATGTCCAACTGTCCTGAGCGCGCTCCCGGATGAGTTCACGCAAACAAACGTAATCTTTTAGTTTTTAATCGGTTGCAACAATCAGGATAAGCACAAGTAATTGCCATTTTGAGTAGCCGTTGTGCCCACAATCTCTGTATAAACAATTAGTGACGTATACGAGACTGGAAGGCAGACACATTAAATTTACAAATGGCCACGTACGCCCTTACGAGACAAATAAGGTAGATGTTTTTCAGAGGAAAAAAACTTGTCTTAGAAGTGGTGTATTTAAGTCACTGTGTATGTTTTAAAAAAATTAAGAGTTATGGAAAAAAATGATTGTGTAAACAGACTCTTAGGTTTAAATTAAAATGTATAAATGTTGTTGCAATATAAAACTAAGTCAAGTGGCATTTATTTTTTACAGATATATTTGTCAAACTGAATGCAAAAAGTATTTGACACATGCGGTTGTCATTTGTTACTTTGATAAACAATGCTGTGTTTTCTCTTCTACTGTACATTTATGTGAACTTGAGGGGAACCAATTTCACATTCACACTCTAATAAGCACCTAAAGAATAGAGAAGTTAGATCTGAGAAACCCCCAATCATTATTTAATGCTTTGATATTCATGTACAGTATGTAACTTTTTTTAATTCTGTCTCGTTTGATTTTGCCAGCTGTGGAAACTCATTCCAAAAAAAAAAAAAAACTTGGCAAATAAGAAAGTGTCACCATCTTAACACTGGCTTTTGGCTGATTTGATTTTTCTTTTTCTTTTTTACTTTGACCACTCACTTTATCTGCAATGCCTACACATCCTGTGCCAATGGGAAATACACCCTGTCAGCATGGTTATTAGCAAATATAGGAATAAAGTAAATGATGACAAGAAAAAATGAAAGTGAAAGCCCTACAAAGCAATCACATTATTACAAGTAAACAGATAATATTTTGACATGCTCATTTTTCATGGTTGTTTTGAACCAAATACAGATTATGAGTTTCCATGTGCTTTTGAATGAAACCATTTCCAGTTTGCTCAGGTCAGATTTTTGCATTCCTTCACCCGCCTGTTTCATTTTACCTGCCTGCTATTTTTTTTGTGTAATTTACCTTGTTAAAATTAGTTGCTTTTCTCACAATCCTGCTTTTTTATTTTTCACAAAAGCTGATTATTCTTGTGTTGAAGTAGAAGATAAACATATAGGCACATCAAGAACATTTGAGAATTTTATTTGTTTTTTCCTTTTTGATTTATTCATTGTTATACCATTAAGTCTGGATGATGATTTATGTGTTTTCATGATTTCTGAAGTGTCAATAAAGGATTGCTATATAATCAGCTTAATCATTAATAATTACTGATACACTTATAACCATAATTTTAAAATCAAGAACAAGAATCATGAAGAAAATGCACAAAACATATTCTTCACTGTCAGAAAAAGAGGAAAACAGTTTCAGTAATGCACTTAAAATGGCACACTTACAAACTGGCATCACATAGCAGACTAATTGTTTGTGACACCTGAAGCGAGCAGACATAACCCTTAACATATATCTTTTGTGGTGTTAACAAATGAAATCCATTTTTTTGCACCTGACTCACTTTACAGGTAAATACTAAATGTCAATAATATAAGCAAAGCCTATACACTTACTGTAGGCTTTAATAAGTTGTTCAAGTCAATCCACACACTACTTTTTTTAAACCACTAACCACTAGATCAATGTTTCTCCCTTCTGCTTCTGAACACTAAATCCTCGTTTATACATGAGACGACCATGAGAGATAACACCATGCAACACAATAATGCCAGTTGGATGAACAGCGCAACCTTGTGGTGGCACACAATTGAACACCTTTTTGATTTTCTACTCACAGACAGATCAAATTATATAAAATTTGCGTAAAATAATATATTTATAGTTTAATTTATTATGTATAATTTTTATTTTTTCTTCATTTTTAGTTGATTTTTAGAGTTTTATAAACAAGAAAATGCATTTATTGTTTGCACATTATACAACAAAACAGAATCAGTATATTGTTTTTAACTTTGTTTTTAATTGTAAGGACAAAGCCAAAGCATGTGTAATAAGTTGCTTTTAACAATATTTTGGTATATTTATTATTTGTGTGTACACAAGATATAAGCAAATTTCTCATACAGCAAAATAAGATTTTGGTCATATGGCCTATCCCTTTACTCATTTGTTAATTGATTAGGCCCACCTGATACTCGTTTCATCCCTCGTTTATCCTGTGTATTTATACCTGCTGTTGTATGACTTGACTCTTTTGTTTCTTCTGGTCTGTGTGTGGTTTGTGGTTCTAGCCATAGTCCTTTGTTTTGTTAAAACACTTACCTCCACCAGTTTCACAGACAAGGATTAAGCCTAGTCCCAGACTGAAATGTAAGTCTGAGCTATTTCAACTAACAGAAACTTGCACTGACTGATCTTAAAATATATGAGTGTCTTTGTTTTGTCTCAAAATGCACACCAGTAATGTTTTTTTTCTAAGCACTTTTATAAAAATGACTTATGTCATAATTGAACGAAGGCGTCATCCTGGTTTAGTCTAAACCCTGTCTGTGAAACCAGGCCTTATTGCCTGCATCTATGACAAATATGAGAGACGTGGAAAATATCTGTATTTTTATGCTACTGTTAAAAAGTTTGAGGTTAGTAATTGGAGGTTAGTTAGTTTTTTCTAAGAAAAATATGTTTAGGCCTACATAATTTTTATAGTAACAGTGAAATACAATATTACAATTTTAAACTTAATAATTTTTTAATTATGGCTATGCCATTACTCCAGTATTTAGTGTTGCATGTTGTCACATTTTGGTTTGGGTACTCAAGAAACATTTGTGTTGCTTAATATTTGTGGACGTGTCTTTAAAGAAAAGGTTGGTTATCACTTTTGATCCATTTAATGCATCCAAATAAAAGTAATTTTGTTGGGATTTCATTAAAATTGAGACCCCCCATACTTTTGAACCATATACAATTCTAAAATTTGCAAGAGTAATTGGTGAAAAGTTTAAGTGTTTAGATCTGTATTTTTTATTAAGGTACATACAGTCCAAAGATTAACAGATTTGTGATCTGCCTCTCCTTGGTAAGGTCTTAGAATGTAAATGTCACTGTATTCTAACTATGACTCTACAGTTTTTCTTTTTTCATGATGTTATTAAAGAGAATAAGCAAATTTGTAAGATCTGATTTAATACAAACTGCAGTATTGTGAGAATCTAAATTGAGTGAGGAAAAATCTGGAGTATGTCAATAGAAACTAAAATTCTGCCAGTGTGGACGGGTGTGGTGTGAAGCCTGTGGGAACAGGTGAGGACCTCCTTTATGTATTTTTCATGCTCTTCTCAGTTAATACTAACCTTTCTTGTCTGTTTTGGTGTTGCAGTCCCTCATACTAATACAAGTTGTGAGCTTCGATCTTGGCTGTGGGTCATCTGAAGTGATTGATCCATCAGGAGGTTCACTTGAATGTCCAGAGGAACACCTCTATCATTAAATTTTTTTTTTTATTAATTTTGCTTTTGACCAATTAATCTTTGTGATTGAAGTTTTATGTATGAAGTGTTTTTCATTAGTTTGTGGAACTTGCACAATGAGTTTGACTACTTCATCAACTTTTCTGAATCAGCTAAGCACTGTTAGATTGTGCTGACGTCCTGCCAACTAAAATGTTAGACTGAATCTCCATGCCAGAAATATTGGATCCAGTTTGCCAGGTCCCATCAGATGATATACTGTAAGTTTTGTCTAATATCCAAAACTGTCGGTTTTGTTGGATACATAAAACCAGTCTTGTTTGATACTTCTAAATAAAAACAACTATTAACTGCCTTCTATCAGCCTGAGGTGTTAATGGGTACATTTTATTGTAGTAGCTTTAAAAACTATCATAGAACATGTTCAAATTATTAAACCTGTTGAGTTTTTTTTTTTTCTTGAATAAAAAAAGCTGTTGTACTAAAACTGTCATTTAATGGACCATTGAGTCACACTTACAAATATTATTAGTGTTGCTACATTAGATTTTAAAATGTCGAAGTAGAATTTTTGAGAGAGCTCATTTGAGTGCAAGCTCATTTGTGACCCTGGACCACAAAACCAGTCATAAGGTTAAATTTTATAAAACTGAGATGTGTATATATATAAATAAGCTCGGTAAATAAGCTTTCTATTGATGTATGATTTGTTAGGATATGACAATATTTGGCTGAGATACATCTATTTGAAAATCTGGAATCTGAGGGTGCAAAAAAATCAAAATCCTGAGAAAATCACCTTTAAAGTTGTCCAAATTAGGTTCTTAACAATGCATATTACTAATCAAAAATTACATTTTGATACATTTACAGTAGGAATTTTACAAAATCTTCATGGAACATGATCTTTACTTAATTTCCTAATGATTTTTGACATAAAAGAAAAATCAATAATTTTGACCCATGCAATGTATTTTTGGCTATTGCAACAAACATACCCCAGCGACTTAAGACTGGTTTTGTGGTCCAGGGTCACATTTTACAATTTGGAGATTGCTAGGAGTTAAGTTGTATAAAAAAAAATAGGTGTACTATTCAAAATGCGCACACACTCATTTAGCAGTAGTTTTGTCAGGTGTTAATGTGTCACTCTTCTTAGACATTTGTGTGAATTGGAATGGAACTGACTGCACACCTTACTAAAAAAACCTTAACACAATTGATTAAAAATCATTGTAATGAAGTTAGATCTGAGAAAGACTCAATCATAAGTTGTTTGCAGATCACTTATTTGAATAATTTAAATATAATGCAATGGTGTGTGTATGTGATTGTGTTTTTTATCTTTAAAATGAAAAATAAAAGCTTATATTTTGTGTCACTCTTAAAAAAAACTAAGTTTCTATTCACACATTGTTTAGTTTTGATTTAGTTTCATTATCTGCGTTTAGTCCTGTGTCCTATTGCCATAGTTACTCATTTGTTAATTGATTAGTCCCACCTGTTCCTTGTTTTAGCCCTTATTTATCCTGTGTATTTATACCCGCTGTTGGATGATTCAGTTATTTTGTTTGTTCTGGTCTCTGTATGGTTTGGTTTGTGGTTCTAGTTGTATTCCTTAGTGTTTTGTTTTGAACACTCCCTATTTGTGTCTGAGACAAAGATGAGAGATATGGAAAATATTTGTAGTTTATGCTAAAAAGTAGTAAAGTATTTTATTTTATTTTTTAAATTAAAAATAATTAAAATAAAGTAACAATGAAATCCAATATAACAATTTAAACTTTACAAAGCTGTTTTGTGTATCCAACAAAACCTACAGTTTTGGATATCAAACTAATTTAGTCTTGTTTGATACCTTAAGACTAGTAAACATATAGTTGTGTTTTAATTTAAGTCTTCTGTCAGCCTGAGTGGTTAATTTTTAACATGCATTTGAACTTAATCATACAGTAGCTTTAAACACATTCTCATTGAAGTTTGTGTTGAAGTTATTAAACATGTATTTGAATTAAAAAAAAAAAAATATATATATATATATATATATAAATCTACTTTGAGACTTTAAACATCTAATGCAACAGCCCATTAAATGACAGTTTTATATATATATATATATAAAAACTGTCATTTAATGGGCTGTTGCATTAAATGTTTAAAGTCTCAAAGTAGATTTTTTTTTTTTTTAGAAAGACCGTGCAAGCTCATTTCACAATTTGGAGTTTTCTAGGTGTCAAATTATTTATATATATATATATATATATATATATATATATATATATATATATATATATAAAAGGTACTTTTCAAAAACACTCACACAACGCTTGTCATGTGTTACTCTTCTTAGACATTTGTATGAATTTGAATGGAACTGGCTGCATACGTTTCCAAAAACACTCAACACCAGTTGGTTAAAACTCATTGTAATGAAAAGTAATCTGACAAACACTCAAGCATATGTTTTTGCAGATCACTTATTTAAATCTAATGCAATTATAGTGTGAGTGATTAAGTGTTCTTTAAATCTTTAAAACTAAACAATGAAAAATAAACGCTTGTATATTGTTAGATAAACTAAGATTGTCACGTATTGTTTGTGTACTAATTTTGGTTTAGATTCTTTATCTGCATTCAGCCCTGTGTTGTTGATTGCCATAGTTACTCATTTGTTAATTGATTAGTCCCACCTGTTCCTTGTTTTAGCCCTCGTTAATCCTGTGTATTTATATCCACTGTTGGGTGTTTCAGTCCTTTTGCTTGATCTGCGCTGTATATGGTATGGTTTGTGCGTTTCACTATATTTTTTATTCTTTTGTTTTGTTGAGCAAACACAGTTTATAGTTTGATCTGGTCTCAACTCTCCTAATATGCACATGTGATAAACATGAGAAATTAAAGATATTTGTGATTTACACTACAAGAGTTTTGCCGTTGGTAAGACTTGATTTTGAAAGACTTAACTCCTGTTAACGCTGCATTTATTTGAACAAAAATACTATGGTGTTGTGAAAAATGTATGCGGTTTACTTTTCAGAAATGAGAATGATTAATGACTTAAAGCTTTTGTTGTCACTCTTGTATGTTTTAGAGTTGGAGTCCCATCAAATGCTGCTGACACATTGGCAAGGTATTATTGCTTGTCCCAACGGCCTGAAGCACGTGACCTTTGATCGGAAGAGGCTGTGTCTCATCTTTAGTGATAGATCCATCAGAAGTTGTGTTCCAGAGAAACTTTTACACTGAAGACATTGTGTAGAAGCAATTTGTTTAAAAATGACTTCAAAAAAATTCAAGTTGGTATTTAAGTGGAATTTCTTTTCTTTTTTTTTTTTTTCTTTTTTTTCCGGGTCAAACATGTGCCAGTAATTGCTTTAATACTGAAGTCTTTTATAGTGAGTTGTACAGAAGTTTTTTTTCCCTTTTGTCTTTGTGGTTCTAAAGCTGATTTTGCTTAAGCTTTACGGTTTAATCTAAAATTGAATAGTATGTTCAATGTTTTTGAATTGTTAATAAAAGTGAAATAAAATGTGAAAATGGGCTCCTCTTTTCTTAATCAGTTGATCACTGAAATGAGTTTTAAATGATTGTGTAATGCTAGCATTTGTGTATTTAACTGTTTGCAGCAAACTTACTATGGTAACTTAAAGTTCCAGTTGATGTTTATGCAGGTTATATGTGGGTTAATCTGTGCATGTGCTGCTGGCATAATTTAAGTATGTTTACACTTTGAAAACTGCAACCAAGCATCACAAACTTTGTGCCCATTTAGTATTAAAAAAATGCTTTGTGCATTGTGATTGAGTGATGCAGCTTTAGATGACAAAAATGGTTGCCAGGCAATCAGTCACATCTCCATGTAAGAGATGCTCTGCAGTCACATGCTGAAGGTGGGAAGGTGCTAATTACTTGATACTCTGTGTGCAAAGGCTCTAATCAGAGCTCAGACTGAGACAGCTCATTATAAAAGCCATGTGCACCAAACTGCATGGATTTGCTTATTGTGCAGGAAACATGGCAATCCATTTAAATTAGATAAATTTGTATGAGAAAAGTTTCATGGTTTGTGGGTTTCATGAGACAAATTCTAATGACAAGTGAACAAATCACAATCGCATGTGTGTGTATGCAGTACTACATAGATGCTATAATGACAGCACTTAACAAAACAAGCTGAAGGGAGAACTTGTGAACATTCCCTTCTAATGGTTTTAAGCATTCCACAGCATAAACAGGCAGAGATTGCTCAAGGCATCAATCATTCTCAAGACATTGTGTATGGCAACGTAGCAATGCCGGCTGGATGAATTTAACAATAGAAGAACAGCGCAGCCTTGTGGTGATGAATAAATTAACACCTTCTACACTAAAAAAAATGCTGGGTTCGGCTTCTTGGGTTATTTGTAATATTTTTTTGTTACCAGGCGCTAGGTAGTTTTTTCTGTAACCCAGAGCCTGTCTCCGGGCTTTCAGTTTCCCTTATTTTTTTTAAATAAGGGAAACGCGAGACGGCGGTCTGAAGTTAGTAGTCCCCCCGGCTAACTGCGGCCCATCACCGGATCAGATTTCGGCGACACACCGGCACGAGAATTAGCACTATTTCGGTGAAAAGTGATTACAGAACGGAAAATGCAACTTTTAAGTGTTACGTGTTTTACTTCTAAAATGATTGTTAAACGAGTTTAATTGTATGTAACATTGCAATTGCTGTATTTACCCCAATAAATTAAATTTGTCTTATATTTTTGTCAATGGTGTCATTTTTGATCAATTGCTGTTACCTCTAGTTCTGTGTGTGCTTTTTAAAATTTCCAGTCCATTTTAAGACTATTTTTTCCGTGACTAACGTTAAGATGCTGGGTTTTTTTTTTTTTTTAACCTAATGTTAACCACTGGGTTGAGGCCGTCTCCAGGATTTCAGAGCGTGGGATTTTTGCGTCCTCTACACTTCTTCTGCGAAATTAAACTTTTTATACATTTTATTTAAATTATGAAGTCTTCACAGAGATGTGAATTATATTGTTTTACGCAAAGCAAAATACATGAAAGGTATGTCAATCAGCCTGCGTTGGCCGCGGTCGTTCGTTTTGCATGAAAGGCCGGCCTTTTGATTTGCATAACTTAAACTTGATTTTATTCGTTATAATACTGAATTTAATTTATTTGATGTTAAAATATGTTCTCTAATCTCAGTGTTGTTGTTTTTATGGGGGCAGAATATGGAGAAAATCATGGCATATTTATTTCAGATATGAGTAAAACGCGAGGCGGCGGTCTAAAGTTAGTCGTCCCCCCGGTGAACAGCGGCCCATCACCGGATCAGATTTCGGCGACACACCGGCACAAGAATTAGCACTATTTCAGTGAAAAGTGATGACAGAACGGTTCAATGCATTTAAATGAAAATGCTACTTTTAAATGATACTTGTTTTACTTCTAAAATGATTGTTTAATGGTATGTAACTGTATCCGGGCTTTCAGAGCGTGGGCTTTTTGTGTCCTCTACACTTCTTCAGCGAAATTAAAGCTTTTATACATTTTATTTAAATTATGAAGTCTTCACAGAGATGTGAATTATATTGTTTTACGCAAAGCAAAATACATAGAAGGTATGTCAATCAGCCTGCGTTGGCCGCGGTCGTTCGTTTTGCATGAAAGGCCGGCCTTTTGCCTTGCATACCATAAACTGATTTTATTCGTTATAATATTGAATTTAATTTATGTGATGTTAAAATATGTTCTCTAATCTCAATGTTGTTTCATTATGGAGTAAATCACGGCATATTTCAGCTACGAGTAAAACGCCAGGCGGCGGTCTAAAGTTAGTAGTCCCCCGGTGAACAGCGGTCCATCACCGGATCAGATTTCGGCGACACACCGGCACAAGAATTAGCACTATTTCAGTGAAAAGTGATTACAGAACGGTTGAATGCATTTAAATGAAAATGCTACTTTTAAATGATATTTGTTTTACTTCTAAAACGATTGTTTAATGGTATGTAACCGGATTCGGGCTTTCAGAGCGTGGGCTTTTTGTGTCCTCTACAATTCTTAAGCGAAATTAAAGTTTTTATACATTTTATTTAATTTACGAAGTCGTAACAGAGATGTAAATTATATTGTTTTATGCAAAGTAAAATGCATGGAAGGTGTGTTAGTCAGCCTGCATTGGCCGCGGTCTTTCGTTTCGCATGAAACACAGGCCGTTTGCCTTGCATAACATAAACCTAGTTTATTCGTTATAATACGGAATTTAATTTAATATATGTTAAAATGTGTTCTCTAATCTCAGTGTTGTTTCTTTATGGGGGCAGATTATGGAGTAAATCACGGCATATTTCAGCTACGAGTGAAACGCGAGGCGGCGGTCTGAAGTTAGTTGTCCCCCCGGCGAACAGCGGCCCATCACCGGATCAGATTTCGGCGACACACCGGCATGAGAATTGGCACTATTTCGGTTAAACGTGATTACAAAGAAGGGTTGAATACACTTAAATTAAAACACTACTTTTAGGTATTACATTTTTTTTTTTAACTTCTAAAATGATTAACGAATTTATTGGCATGTGACATTGTAAACTATGCTGTTTTCACCCTAATAAATTAAAATTGTCTTATATTTTTGTCTATGGGTGTTCTTGTTTAAAAATAAATGTTCATCTTTTGATTATTGCTGTTGCCTCTACAGTTCTGTTTGTGATTTTTAATTTCCAGCCCATTTTAAGCAAGCAATATCATTTTTTTTTTAAACAACAGTTGACTTCTACAACCCAGCATAAGTAAAAACATTTAACCCAACCAGTTGGGTCAAAATAACCCAGAACATGTTCTGTTTAATATATACCAAACAGTGGGTTACCAAATAACCCAAGTTGGGTTGTTTTTAATCCAGCATTTTAAGAGGCTATATGTGGCCACTCTAGTATTTGGATCTCCAATTCACTTGTCCTGTATGTCTTTGGATTGTATGTGAAACACAGAGAACTTCTCACAAAAAGGCCTCCTAGAGCCATTTTTAAAAGGAATTTATTTATTCATTATTTATTTATTTATTTATTTATTTATTTTTCCCCCACAAGTAAATTTTGTAACCATTGAGGGGTTTTTGATTTTTTTTATATGTAAAGAAATAGGGGAAAGGTTGCTTTTATCATTAAATCACTGTGTTGTAATACAGTCAATAAAATGAAAATGTTATTCTTATCCTATAATGAAACATTTATGTGGCAAATCATTTAAACCTTTAAGATAAAAGTTCAAAGTTTATGTAATAGATTTTTATTTTATTTTTAGATCAGTGTGTTATGAATAAATGTATGTTATTTGAATGGGAATTGTTGCTGGTGTTAACAAGCTTATTTTGAGATGTATATGAAGTGTTTTGTTGGTCTGAGTGAGTTTTGGAGGTAAGATCAGCTGTTTGACCAAGAGACATGTTGGTAATGCAGTCTGTATGAACAGTTTTGAAAATGTGGCTTCAGTTTTGAACAATGCTTGTTAGCAATTGAAAAAAAAGAAAGACACCAATGACAGAACACAATTATTTTCTTCTTTTTTTTTCAGGGATCCTTATATCTGGCCCACAAGATTCAATTTTCAGTAGAGTCTAGCTCTAACCTTAATCAAACTGTGCATGCTAATCAGTGCCTTCGGGATCACTAGAAACTCAGGGTTTGATCAGGGTTGGAGCTAAACTCTGCAGCACTTGGCTGTCCAAGGCAAGATTTGATGAACCCTGGGCTAAAGTGACAAATGTGTGTCTTCAAAAATCCAAATGACCCCTTATCTAATTCATTCTGGTGTCTTCAAGTTGTTAGATTTTAATCAAAACAAGCTGCAGTCAGTGTGATTTAAAAAAAAAAAAAATCTCATTTCTCAAATGACATGTAAGCACAAAAAAAAAAAAAATTATATATATATATATATATATATATATATATATATATATATATATATATATACACACACAAAATAGAACACCAGACAATATACAAGAGTATATTGTGACCCTGGAGTGAAAACCAGTCTTAAGAAGCATGGGTATATTTGTAGCAATACTCAAAAATTCATTGTATGGATCATTGCCAAAAATCATTAGGATCTTAAATAAAGATCATGTTCCATGAAGATATTTTGAATATAACAAAACTTTTTGATTAATAATATGCAATGCTAAGAACTTCATTTGGACAACTTAAAAGACAATTTCTCAGTATTTAGACACCCTCAGATTCCAGATTTTTCATAGTTGTATCTCAGCCAAATATTGTCCTATCCCAACAAATCATACATCAACGGAAATCTTATTTATTCAGATGATGATGTATAATTTCAAATGTAAAAAAAATGAACCTTATGACTGGTTTTGTTGTCCAGGGTCACATATGTATTTGTGAATAAATAAGACAGCAATGAAATAATGCAATTACTCATTTTAGAAGTGTTATATTTATTAGGCTAAAGCAGGGATCCTCAAATCTGGCCCATGAGATTTACTTTCCTGTAGAGTTTAGCCCTAACCTTAATCAAACACACCTGAGCATGCTAATCAATGTCTTTAGGATCATTAGAAACTCACATAGGTGATTTTAATCAGGGTTGGAGCTAAACTATGCAGCACATTGGGCCTCCAAGGAAAGATTTGAGGAACCTTAGGCTAAAGTGACAAATGTGTGCTCTCTTCAAATCTCCCTTTTGTAATTCATTCTGGTGTTAGACTTTAATCAAGATGAGTTGAAGTCATTCTGACTTCTAAAAGAATTTCAAGAACTCAAATCACATGTAAACACAAGATATATATTGTGACCCTGGACCACAAACTGGTCTTAAGTAGCACAGGTATATTTGTAGCAATACTCAAAACCACATTGTATGGGTCAAAATATATTCTTTTTTTATTTTATGCCAAAAATCATTAGGATATTAAGATCATGTTCCATGAAGATACTTGGAATATATCAAAACTTAATTTTTGATTAGAAGTATGCATGGCTAAGAACTTAATTTGTACAATTTTAAAAGCAATTTTCTCAGTATTTTAATTTTTTTTGCACTCTCAGATTCCAGACTTTTCAAATAGTTGTATCTCAGCCAAATATTGTCGTCCTATCCTAACAAACCATACACCACTGGAAAACCTATTTATTGAGATGATGATGTGTAATTTCAGATTAAAAAAAATGACCCTTATGGCTGGGTTTGTTTTCCAGGGTCACATATGCATTTGTAAATAAATAAGACAGCAGTGTTTTATCATCACAGTTACTCGTTTTAGCAGTGTTACATTAATAGGCTAAATCTGGAGAGATTTACTTTTCTTTTGGAGTTTAGCCCTAACCTTAATCAAACACACCTGAGCATGCTAATCAATGTCTTTAGTATCATTAGAAACTCACATAGGTGATTTTGATCAGGGTTGGAGCTAAACTCTGCAGCACATTTTGCCTTCAAGAAAAGATTTGAGGAACCCTGGGCTAAAGGGACAAATGTGTGCCCTCTTCAAATCTCCAAATGATCCCTTTGTAATTCATTCTGGTGTTTTCAAGTTTTTAGATTTTAATCAAGATGAGCTGCAGTCAGTGTGACTTTTATAAGAATTTCATAAACTCAAATTACATGTAAATACAAGAATATACAAGAGTATATTGTGACCCTGGACCACAAAACTTAAGTAGCACAGGTATAAAAATACATTGTTTGGGTCAAATTTCTTTTTATTCCAAAAATCATATTAAGTAAAGATCTTGTTCCATGAAGATATTTTGAATATATAAAAACTTAATTTTTGATTAGTAATTTGCATTGCTAAGAACTTCATTTGGACAACTTAAAAAGCAATTTCTCAGTATTCAGATTTTTTGCAAACTCAGATTCCAGATTTTTCAAACAGTTGTATTTCAGCCAAATATTGACCTATCCTAACAAACCATACATCAACTGAAATCTTATTTATTCAGATGATGATGTATAATTTCATATTCAATATATATATATATATATATATATATATATATATATATATATATATATATATAAATAATTAACCTTATGGCTGGTTTTGTGGTCCAGGGTCACATATGTATTTGTGAATAAATAAGACAGCAATGAAATAATGCAATTACTCATTTTAGAAGTGTTATATTTATTAGGCTAAAGCAGGGATCCTCAAATCTGGCCCATGAGATTTACTTTCCTGTAGAGTTTAGCTCTAACCTTAATCAAACACATCTGAGCATGCTAATCAATGTCTTTAGGATCATTAGAAGGTGATTTTGATCAGGGTTGGAGCTAAATTCTGCAGCACATTCTGCCTCCAAGAAATGATTTGAGGAACCCTGGGCTAAAGTGACAAATGTGCGCCCTCTTCAAATCTCCAAATGATCCCTTATGTAATTCATTCTGGTGTTTTCAAATTGTTAGATTTTCATCAAGATGAGCTGCAGTCATTGTGACTTTTAAAAGAATTTCAAAAACTAAAATTACATGTAAACACAAGAAAATACAAGATGTAACACCAGACAATATACAAGAGTATATTGTGATGGACCACAAAACCAGTCTTAAGTTGCAGAGGTATATTTGTAACACTAGCCAAAAATATATTGTATGGATCAAAGTTATTGAGTTTTCTTTTATGCTGAAAATCAGTAGGATATTAAGTTAAGATAATTTTCCACGAATATATTTCGTAAATGTCTTACCATAAATATATCAAAACTTAATTTTTGATTATTAATATGCATTGCTAAGAACTTTATTTAGACAACTTTAAAAGTGATTTTCTCAGTATTTTGATGTTTTTGCACCCAATTCCATATTTTTAAATAGTTGTATCTCAGCCAAATATTGGTCACAATGTAAACACAAGAAAATACAAGATATAACACCAGACAATATACAAGAGTATATTGTGACCCTGGACAACAAAACCAGTCTTAAGTAGGGGTATATTTGTAGCAATAGCCAAAAATACACTGTATGGGTCAACATTATTGCTTTTTCTTTTAAAAAATCATTAGGATATTAAGTAAAGATCATGTTCCATGAAGATATTTAGTACATTTCCTACCTTAAATATATGAAAACTTATTATTATTACCATGAAATATTTTGATTGTTTTGCACCCTCAGATTCCAGGTTTTCAAATAGTTGGCCAAATATTGTCCTAACAAACCATACATCAATGGAAACTTTATTTATTCAGCTTTCAGAGGTTTTCAGATGTTGTATAAATCTCAATTTAAAAAGATTGACCCTCATGACCGGTTTTGTGGTCCAGGGTCACATATAGCCTACATTAAAGGTATGATAAACAAATAAAATAATCAAACTTCATTGTTCATAAGTTTAAATTCGGTGGGAGGAGTGGAGCACAAATATTTACATTTAAACGTAAACAAAACAACTGCGTAGCAGGTGATGACATAGTGCGTTTGGAAGCTTTTGTTTTTAATCCAAACAAATTACAGAAAGCACCGCGTTAAACACAAACAAATAAAAAACAACAACTAAACAAGAAAACGCGCACTGGCGGAAATGCTGGAATGACGTCAGTTTTTGCGCGGCGTGGTTTGAGCCACCTAACCTACCTCTGTCTGTACCCCACATAAACGCTTACTTTTACTTTTCCCCCACGCAAATATTATTCCGTAACGTTAAACAGCATGAATTCATATTATATGACGCCACGTCCCTTTCTTTAAGAACAAAATAAAGTAAAAGCTGCCTCGAGATGACAACTCTGAAAGAGTTCACCTCAGTCAAACCCGCGTTGTTATGAAGACAACAGCGCCACACGGTGGCTACGGGAACGGTTACAGCGGCGAGGTGCGTTTGTTTGTCTGGGGTTTGGCTCATGAGAGCGGGTGGCTCGCGCTGACAGGTCCGCGAGAGGGACGGGCAGGAGTGACAGCCGCTCTCGGATCTCTGGGCGGACTAACACCTCCCGGAGAGAGTTACTGGCCATTCGCAGCTCGACCCCCTTCACAGCATCTCCGCTTTGAATTCATCCTCCGTTGCCTAGAGCTGCTGCTGCTGCTGAAGCAGGTGAGGCGGCTTTTGTGGAATTCGCTGCCTGTCGGAAAGGTGACGATGCCAAAGAACGGGACTCAAAGACTTGCGGACAGATTGTGAATCCCTGGAAAGGTAAGTACCGCGTTATCTTATTTTATAAACTTAACCTTTGAAGCGAAGCGAATAGATAGCCTACTTTAACGTGAATGTCGTATTTCAACTGTTGCCAGTGATGCGGGAGCTTTCACCAGGCGTTAAAATAGAATTAAAGGTGGATAGACTTGGTTTCAAAAGTGTTGAATATTTATGGAACTCGTACTGGTCTTTTATGATTGAAGTGTTAAATTGCTCACTGTTGGTAAAGTGTTGCTCATTGTCAGCCAAGCGCATGAAGGATGCTGAGGGATGCAACAAAACATGCTCTGATGCTCCGGCGGAACATGCAGAAAGCATTTAGTCTCATCAGTTAGATCTGTTCGAATGTGCTGCATATTTATTATTAAATGCAAGCAAAAAAGTAAATTTAGGACTTAACACATGCATAGAACAGAGCAGTATCATTCTTTATGTGCGGTACAAACCCCTGGGCAACACTTTGCATTGCATGTTTTAATGTATTATGTGTAGAAGTAGTATTTTTCAACGTCAAACATTCTCTGCATGTAAGATTTAATCATAAAGTGTATATATAAGTCCATAATTGTTTGATTTCAGTTCTCTGAAGTCTCAGATGATATCACAAAAATTGCTATGATGTATGAATATGATGAATTATGTGGCGAGACAAAACATTTTTATAATTGTGTGATTTAAAATTTTTAGTCTCCGAAATAACTTAATGTATTGGTACAAAAATGATAGAAATGTCATTGCAATTGCTATAGATAAAGTATATCATATCATAACACATTTCTTGACATGACATTGCATCTCAAACATTGTAAATGACCAAATCCTGCATATGTGTCACAGGTTTGATAGTTTTTTGGCTGTTAAAAAAGCCCTGGGCATTCTAATGATGATCCGTGTCATCCTATCTGTAGTTTATGAATGGATTACGATTAAGGGGCTTATTTTTGACAGATATCATCCGTGCAATGAATGCTAGCGAATTACACGCATTTCTACTAATTGCCTTTTGCTCATTTCTTAATCGTCTCCTGATTTCACGGTCGCGAAAGACAAGACACTTGATGTTTCTCTACATGATTGTGTTATTCACACGCATGTTTGGTCCCAATCCAGTTCCTCCTCAAAGCGTCCTGTATCCTGCACTACAGTAAATGAACTCGAGTGCTGAATGGCACACGGGAGAATCGCTGTAATCCAGGCTTGCTGAAAGGAACCATGTAAAAGACAGATGAATCAGTTCTCTGGGCGGATGGAGAGTTAATGAGATTTTCTCACACTTGTCACCACATGGTTTCTAATTTGAACCGGTGGCCACTTTCACTAGCGGTGCAGTGGACCCTGAAGGACTCCTCTCTTCTCCTTTTCTACATTCACAGATCATCCCTCAATCTCCTCAAGCCTTTCTCCTCCCATCTCCATCTGGGGTTCTTGTTTTCACATTCTGTGTTTCCTCCAGCCATTGTTTTATGGTTTTATACTACCACTCCAAAGTTTTTGAACAGTAAGATTTTTAATGTTTTTTAAAGAGTCTCTTCTGCTCACTAAGCCTGCATGTATTTGATCCAAAGTACAGCAAATACATGATTTTGAAATATTTTTACTATTTAAAATAACTGTTTTCTATTTGAATATGTGCCTTCAGAATGACTGATAAATACATCCCAGTAATCCACATATCGTTCACATGAGTCCAGTCCATCAGTTAACGTCTTCTGACATGAAAAGCTGCATTTTTGTAAGAAACAAGTCCATCATTTTGGCATTTTAATGTCAAACTATTCTCTTCTGTCTAAAACACAAGTCTGTAATAGCTGTTTTGAACTGTTTTTGCTTAAAAAATCAGCTGTTTGGACTCTCATTTTGATGGCACCCATTCACTGCAAAAGATCCATTGGTGAGCAAGTGATGCTGTATTTTTTTCTGTGGTCTTTTGTCCCTTTTTAAGAGCAAACTTTAAGTTTAAAGGAAAGATGGAGGAGAGAACTGATTAATCTTTACATGGTTTCTGTTGGCATATGATGAAGAATTTACATTTTGACCAAAGTAAGTTTTATATTTATGCATGCTTGTTAGGGTTGTCATGTGACTTACAATGTCAGCTGCATTGCTGTTTGTGGCCAATTAAGGATGCACACTTTATAGTAGTGAAGTTAGTTTATTCGAACATGGGACATGATTTTTATTTTCTATTTGGTTCAAAGCATTTGATTGGACAAAAAACTGTGTAGTGCAACAGTCAAAAGCAGTAATATTGTTAAATATTTTGTACTTTTTAAACTGTATTCTAAAATGTTGTTTATTCCCATGATCAAAGCTAGATTTTCAGCATCGTTACTCCAGTCTTCAGTGTCACATGACCCTTCAGAAATATGCTGATATGCTGATTTGCAACAGTTGGGTAATCTTTTTCAGAATTCTTTGATAATAGACAAAACTTTTTTAACATTATATACTATACCATTCATAAGCTTGGCATCAGTATTTTGTTTTATAAGTTATAGAAATTATTACTTTTATTTAGCAAGGATGCTTTAAATTGATCAAAAGTGATGATGATATTTATAATGTCTAAAAAGATTTCTGTTTCAGATTAATTATGTTATTCTGAACTTTTTATTTATCAAAGAAACCTGAAAAAATTCTAGCTGTTTTCAACATAATAATAATAATAATAATAAATGTTTTTTGAGCAGTAATCAGAATATTTGAATGATTTCTGAAGGGTCATGTGACACTGAAGACTGGAGTAATGTTGCTAAAAATTCAGCTTTGAATTTACAGGAATAAATTACATTTCAAAATATATTTAAATAGAAAAGTCAATTTAAGTGGTAAAAATATTTCACAATTTTACTGTTTTTGCTGTACTTTGGATCAAATAAATGCAGGCATGATGAACAAAAAAAGGCTCATTTAAAAAACATTAAAAATCTTACTGTCAAAAAACTTGGTAGTGTTTGTTTTAAACCTGTATTTTAGCTTTCACTTTCTATTTCATTATTCGTTATTTAGAAACAGACTCGCCAGTGCAATTTAGGAATAAAGCAGGAGAGAAATGATGTCACAGAGGTGCTTGAGAAATCCTTCTTGGGCATTGTGACAGAAGTTGAGGAGGGAGATACAGAAGAGATTGTGAGATGGAGAGAAGGACAAAGGGATGAGGAGAGAGAACAAGAAAGGCCGAGTTGATTTGTCACTTGGATCCGTTAAAGCAGAGCACATTCTGACACTGATGGCTTGTGAAGCGACTCTCAAATGCCTGTGAATTAGGTTGTCATGACAAATAGGCATTCTTTTCTGCACTTGTCTGTGACTGTGGCCAACACTGCCTCTGAGTAGGAGAAATAGAGGAAATAATGAAAAAAAGTGTCGGTAACTACTTCCTTTCTTTTTATCTTTGCTCTGCAGCCTCATTCAATCTCTACAACTGAGGTATTTTGGGTTGTTAGTGTGGTTTTTAGACATTTCTGGAGATCCTTTGATAGTGTATTATCATGCTTTTATGTTACTATATGAGCTAAGAATATTATCTTTATTGAATATATCATTACTGCATTTAGCATATACATATATACAGTCAAGTCAGAAATTATTTAAACCCCTGGCAAATTCTAACTTAAAGTTACTTTAAGTTTTTTTTTTGTTTTTTTTTTTTAATTAGAAATGACATAGACGTCTCCTAGAAGATAATAAGACAATGTACAAGAGACATAATTGTGGAAAAAAATATTGCTCATCTTTTATTTAAATTTAAACAAAATGTGGCATGTCCAAAATTATTCATACCCTTCTCAATAATCAAAAGAAAAGCTTTTATTGGCTATTACAGCAATACAACTCTTCCTATAATTGCTGACCAGCTTTTTGCATGTCTCCACTGGTATTTTTGCTTCTTTTAGGTTGGAGGGTCTCCTTGCCATCACCCTGATCTTTAGCTCCCTCCAAATTCTCAATTGGATTTAAGTCAGGACTCTGGCTGGGCCACTGCAAAACGTTGATGTTTTTGTCTGCTAACTATTTCTTCATTACTTTTGCTGTGTGTTTTGGGTCGTTTTCGTGCTGAAATGTCAACAGGTGCCCAAGGCCAAGTTTCTCTGCAGACTGCCTGATGTTGTTGTTGAGATTTTTGATGTATTGCTCCTTTTTCTTGGTGCCGTTTACTGTGATTAGGTTCCCTTATCCACCAAGTAAAAAACACCTCCAAAACTTTATGTTCCCACCATCATGTTTGACAATGGGGATGGTGTTCTTAAGGTTAAAGGCTTCTCCTTTTTTACACCAAATGAAGGCTACATCATTGTGGCCAAACAATTAAATTTTTGTTTCATGTAACCATAAAACAGAAGACCCGAAGTCGTCTTCTTTGTCCAGATAAGCATTTGCAAAGGCCAAGCAGACTTTTGTGTGTCTTATCTGAAGAAGTGGTGTCCTCCTTGGTCTGCGTCTGTGGAACCCAGCGGTGTGCAGTGTCTGTTGGACTGTCTGCCTTGAGATGTTGCCACCAGCAGAGCCCAGATTCATCAGGATGGCCTTGGTGGTGATCCTTGGATTCTTTTTACCTCTCTCAGTATCCTCCTGGCCAGCACAGGTGTCACTTTTAGCTTCCGACCACATCCTCTGAGATTTTTTCACAGTGCAAAACGTCTTGTATATTTTAATAATACTGTAGCCACTGAAACTTCAAAACATTTAGATATGGTCTTATAGCCCTTTCCTGACTTGTGATCAGCCACAATGTGCAGCCGCAGGTCCTCAGTGAGCTCCTTTGTCTTAGCCATGACTGTCCACAAACCAACAGCAGAGAGCTTCTGTTTTTTACCTGTTGAGTTGATTAAAACAGCTGCTCCCAATGAATCAGGGTAATTAGGATGCTTTAGAACAGCTTGGACTATTTGGAATGGTATAGAACTTTGGATTTTTCCATAGACTGTGACAGTTTGTAAAGGGTATGAATAATTTTGGACATGCCGCTTTTTGAGAAATGCATACCGCTGCGTACATTTCGTGACATATTCGATGTGACATGTCCATTGAGTGGTGCTAAAAGATTGTTAGTTTTTTCCCCTGGAACAGATGAATGTACATTTTTATGTGACGTTGGTTTTGTCTGTATATTTTATATTTTGTATATTTTTTCAAATAACATACCATCTGCACTACACCTAAATCTACCCGATAGTTTGAGCAAAAGCAAATGTGACGTAAAAACACAATCACAATTTTAGCTTGTTTTTCGATCTCTTATCTTTTAGCTCTCTCATCGTGAGTCATGATTTTCACAGGATTTGTTGCTTGTTACATCCGGAAAGCGAAACATGAGCAGCTGTAATCAAAACTAGGTATGAAATTATTATTAGGGATGCACCGAATATTCGGCCACCGAAAATGTTCAGCCGCAGGTCCTCAGTGAGCTCCTTTGTCTTAGCCATTTTTGCTTCTTTTAGGTTGGAGGGTCTCCTTGCCATCACCCTGATCTTTAGCTCCCTCCAAATTCTCAATTGGATTTAAGCCAGGACTCTGGCTGGGCCACTGCAAAACGTTGATGTTTTTGTCTGCTAACTATTTCTTCATCACTTTTGCTGTGTGTTTTGGGTCGTTTTCGTGCTGAAATGTCAACAGGTGCCCAAGGCCAAGTTTCTCTGCAGACTGCCTGATGTTGTTGTTGAGATTTTTGATGTATTGCTCCTTTTTCTTGGTGCCGTTTACTGTGATTAGGTGATCATATCGTGTGGCTGATCACATCATATCGTGTTCGGCCGAAAGACTTTTATCACCGAAACAACACGGCCGAAACAGTATGTTGACGCAAACAGAAACCGCAGCCTGCACGTGCTTGTCTGAAGCAACACATCTGTGGTGCGGACGTATATCAGTATATCCGAGAATAGCGATTTGCAAAACTTGTAATGCCGAAGTTTCAAGAGGGGGTGTGTCTGCAGTCGTGTGTGCAGCCAGTGATGAGAGCAGAGATCGAGACAGATGTAGCTTTCAGTGAGTGAAAAACAACGGCTTTACGTTGGTGTTACGTCACAATATTTTAAAGATTTGTCCTTTCTATATACTGTATTTTTATAAATATTTATGTTTTAAACCATGGAGGTGAGCCAATGGATATCACACAAGCAACGTGAAAACTGTGTATATGTGAAAGTGAAAACTGACAGGCTGACAGAAAACTGAGAGGCATTCTCTCAGAGACAATAAGAGGCGATTATACTTTATATGCTGATATTAATTTAGTCCCCTTAATATTTTTCTTGTGCCCTGAACATGGTGGGAAAAAAATAAAAAGAAACGTATATTGTGTAAGGTTTGTTTTTTGAAAGACTTAAATAAAGCTCTTAATTTTCATTGATGACTGCAGTTTTATTTAGGGGCTAAGAAAGTCTTAATTATGCTTTCAGGTGGTCTTAAATGTGGGGACAGAAAGTCAAGAATTGCGATGAAACTTCAAAAGGCTATCCATTGAATAAATAAGAGCGCTGCACGTTTCAAAGTCATTTGCTGCACTGCTTTGTGTAATATTATTCTGATAGCGCCTCCTGCTGGAAGAGAAACGCATAGAGTTGTAAATGTGAACTGATGGATCCACAAGATAATGTGTTATAAAAATGTAAACAATTTAAACAAAGGCAGTAAAATATATGTATATGTTATTTAAGTAATATAATATTTGATTGATAACAATTGGTTAAATTAATATAATTGATTTATTCTTTGAAACTTTAATATTAATTTCTAGTAAAAATATTAATATTAAAAACTAGTTCAGTGTTAAATAAATATTTTGAAATTGTATTTTTGTTATTTTATCTCTCTGAAAAGCAATGCAAAATAGTAAAAAGCAAATTTTTACTATTTAATTATTGTAATGGTGAAAAAATTGGCAAAATAAATGGAAAAAAATGCGAAACACCGCGTTCAGTATTCGGCCTTCGGCCAAGCATTTCATTATTATTCGGCTTTGGCTTCGGCCAAGAATTTCATTTCGGTGCATCCCTAATTATTATTATATACGATAGTGTTAATTTCTGTTGGAAACTGCAGTGATATGTACTTTATTGGTACGTATTTTGCATCTTGCGAAACCCACAGGTTTTTCGTCATGAGATCAGGTAGTTTCTTGGCTTAATATAAAAATATTATAAGGTGTTTTATCAATTTACTTAATAATAATAATAATAATAATAATAATAATAATAATAAAGATATTCACATTCTGCTGAACATATCTTAGTTGTTTAAGTTAACTTTGTAGCAGTGAATAACCACAGTTGCCCTCCTTACTGTAGGTGTAGCTCATAAATTCTAGCAGGTCATGAGTGTGGAAGGCAAAGGACACCACAGAGCTTCAGACTAATAACAATGCACTGCAGTTATGACAGAACATAGTGCATTACTGCTTCTCTACCTTCTTCTGAATGTAAAGTTGCAGTGTATAAACTGAGAAGCAGAATAGGAAGTGTGATCAGTCTGATCCCATACCACTCCCTCATTTCTGTCAACAAGGAAATGGAGACTAAACATGGTTTGACGTCATAAGATTTATATGTTTTAATGAACTCACCAGGCTAAGGCTAAAGCAGACAAACTGGGAATGGAAAGACATGATAGTCAGGCATCATTTTCAATTTTTTTTATTTTAACAGCCTTACCACAGATGTTGTCTTCAAAATGTTCATAAAAAAGAACTTGCCGGTGAATCTAAAATTGGTCTTACCTCAGCGCTGTAACTTACCTTAAGCGTTTGTTAATCGAAACTCTGTATATAGCCTACAGACTCCCAGAAGCCCCTTGCCTTTTCATTAAAAATGTCAATCAGAAGATGCTGAGGTTTTTATGTTTATCATCAAAGAGCTTCAACACCCAGTTTTCATTTCAATTAGAGCTTGGTGTCCTGTTAGCTTTGACGTTGAAAGGCTTTAATTAACCAATGCCAAATAACCTAGACAATCAGCCTGTCTTTCTTTATCGTCGAGGTGCAGCCAAAATCCAATCTTCTCAGTTTAGGCGTGTGTGTGTTTGTTTGTGGTAGCAAGATTGTTCCTCGTATGTGTGTTTTTCTTTGTGTGCTATTAAGAGAGAATTAGACTTGGGCTTTTTCCACCTCGCAGTGCTGAGTCTAGGGACCCATACTGATTGTTATTTCTGCTTGTATGTGTGTGTGTGAGTGGGAATTGGTGCGGATGGAGTCCAAGAAATGCTGAAGAAGAAGAATTTCTTTCCTTCCCTACAACAATCATTGTGGCATTCATTATATCATAAAATTCTGCGTGCAAAAGAGGAATATTGTGTGTAATGGCTGTTTTGTGGGTTTCTCTGTCACTGGGTTTATTTACTCAGTGGGTTGAATACTCTATTTACAATGAAATTCATACTTTACTGCCTTAAAATCAAGATTTTTAACTAGCTTTTGTGTTGTTGTCATAGCAGCAGTGAAGTTCGACTCCTCTAAGAGGTTTTGGATCATTTGTTTCAAAAGGATAAACTTAATTCATTTCAAATTATCCTGCATTCAGTGGCAATGGCAGTTGAAGTCATGGGTTTTTATCAAGCATAAATCAGTGAATGGATTTTAGCATCAAGGATTATCTCAGCAGGCCAAAAAGAGCATCTGCTCCCCTCTGACTCCCTCCTGATCTCTCTGTCTACATTTGCTCTTTTGATTTGCTTCTGTCTACCATCAAAATGTCTTTAATATCACAACTATATTCTTTTCTGTTCATGTTGAACACAGGGTAACCCACAGTTTATTGGTTTAATAAATAAGATAATTGAGAAAACAGGCCTATGTTCAGAAAAGAGTTGGAAAATGAGTCATTATCCGTCATATTCAGTAATGCTGCATCAATAGAGCGTAGTGTGAGGTTTTCATATTAAATTAGAGCATCGTAAGCCAAGAGATACTCAACGCTGTTGTGTGGTTATGAACGGGTGAAATGATTTGAATCACAAAGTGCCCATTTGTTTGTCATTAATGTTATTGGTTTAAATATGCTGACACTCAGTGCCGGCGTTGGGGGGGGGGGGGGGGGGGGGGCACTCACGGGCCGTGCCCCCCCAAAGAGGTTGTTGTGCCCCCCCTACACAGTTTTTAATTCATTTAATATATATTAAGAAGAATAATTAAAATAAATTAAGCATTGAATGTTCCATAATTTTTAATGTAATAAAAATGAGAAACTACAGTTGATGTGTCTTTTTATAAAAAGAGACCCGTTTGCAAACTCTAGTGTCTCTGTTGTAAACACATAGAATGGATTTATCTGCCATAATGATTCTTAACAAGACCTAATGAAGTTATGTACTATTTGTTTTCAAAACACAAGGGAAACTTTATAAAAAACCACAGCATGCAAAGATGCTGTGACCAAAGATGCCATACACAGCAATCTCTCACTCATTTTCCAGCTTAGTGGGTTTCTGCCAATATGGTTGCATGCCAGCCTTTTAGAAGCCCCAAAGCTACAACCTACTAGAGCATTTATTGGCCAATTACACTAATAAACAATAATGGAGGACCTCCCTTGTTTAGTGATGTTCTGCTCTCATCTTTTGCTTTCTTTCATGTCTTCATCCTACCCCTCCCGTTCTGTCAGGCCTCCCAGCTCACGAAATGCTTGTTCTCACAGTCAGTCTCATCTGCTGCCCTGTGGTTCCTCCTGCCATGGTTGGGGACTGACATGCCTGGGTGTTTTTTACTTAAAGTGGGCGGTTGAAAGCAATGCTTTCCATTACAGTCTTCTCACCACAGTTTTGATGCTCTGCAGATTTATTATTCCCCTTTTTGCGTAAAACGCAAGAAATTCCCCCGCTGGATGACGAGAGCATGCTGGAACATGCACGATCAGATCATTGACTTTATGGTTCACTTAACCGTGCAAACATGGCCTGCCTGCTTTGTAGTATTTAACACTCAATTCGATGTGAATCCGAAAACATTTCACATCATCCTCCTACACACTTGCAAACACACAGCCTGTCAGACCAAGTGTGGTGTAATGAATGTCATTAGCTTTCTGTGAGCTGCGGGCATGCAGAATTCATGAGAGGGCATTTATTTATGCCAGCACGGCAGGTGTGCGGATTATTGCAGGAGGTGGGGAAAAAAGGTGAGAGTGTGAATTTGCTAAAGGAAAGGAGGGAGGCAAACATCCAGTCACAGGCCTAAAGCTCTTGGAACACATGACAGTTGGATAAAGTTCAATCTTTCAGCAAACCCAGACTTTAACAGGGTTAATGTTTTCCCTTTTTTGGTGATCTCTGGGTTACTCTGGGGTACGATGAAGTTTCAGTGCATGGATGTCTGTCAGGGTGGTCTACAGGGTGTTTGGGTCGATATCTGGACTTGTGGTTGCGCAGCCAGAAGCTGTTGTATTTGAGAGGAAGTTTTTTTGGTACTCTATGGTTGTCACATACTAAGAGATGCCAGAGGTTAAAACATGTTTTCATCATGCCTAGGTGTGCATGCTTATGTTTGAATTTTCATGTACAAAATCCAGTCATTTTAACAGGAATAAGAATGATCTTGAGTATCTTAAAGTAGAAGTTCACTTCCAGAATGAACATTTCCTGATAATTTACTCACCCCCATGTCATCCAACATGTTTATATCTTTCTTTCTTCAGTTGAAAAGAAATTAAGGTTTTGAGGAAAACATTCCAGTATTTCAAAGGTCCAGGTTCAAAGGGCTTTACACATTCCCAGCCGAGGAATAAGGGTTCCATCTAACAAAACAATTGGTCATTTTCTAAGAAAAATACAAATTTCTATTCTTTTTAATAGGGCTGGCCGATTTTTATGATTTTATCGATTAATTTGAATTATTTTTTTTGTCACAATTTTATTTTTGAGAAATCGAGGAATCACGACTTTGAATAGAAATATTACCAAGCGTACAGTTAGAATTAGACACTTTGACAATATGCCAATGATAAGAGTAAAGAGAAAAGTACAATCCAACTGCATGCCGGTGCACATGATTAACCGCTCACATGGGACATGCTCTTATTGTACAACATTCACACAGAATGCGCTTTTGTGTTGACAAAGTTGCAACCGCGGGCAGTGGAATAGGAAAACATGTAAGAAGATGGGAGTGAACTTCTTTTAACTTGAACAGTGTGTTTTTAGAATGCTGTTTAATGCACGAGACAATAAGAGACGCAAGTGCAAAAGTCAAACGCGTCCATGTTTACATAAAAGCAGCACAATCGAATCAAAAACCTGTGAAGAAGAACTACTGTATGTCTGATATTTCATGTTTGCATCATGTTGACAGGCTGAAAGAAAATTTATAGTTAATAATAGTCTACTAGTGTTATACCTTTAGTCATTTTGAAGTTGAATTACCTTAACTTTGAGATTTTTTGTATTATTTCTTAACATATAGTAAGACAGTTTTGTATAAGATGTAGTTGTTGTTCATTTTTTCTGCAAAGATATTAAACAAGTGATTTGTCTAACATTTAAGTCATGTTGACAACTTCGTGTGTGGTGCACTTGGAATAGAATTTAACTAAAAGGTTAATAAAGAAGAAGTTACTTGAATCATGTTGTAGTAGCATTTTCAATTTGACAAGTTAAAAATCATTCAAATAAACAAGAATCGGTCAAATGTTCTGAAAAAATCGAGATTTAAATGGTTTTTCAAATCGCCCAGCCCTACCACAAATGCTCATCTTGCACTACACTGTAAAACAATTCCCGTAAATTTTACAGTAAAATGCTGGCAGCAGGGTTGCCAGCCGGTTACTGTAATATTTACAGCAGCATTGCTGTAATTTAATTTACAGCATCATCCTGTATTTCCTGATTACAGCAAATAACTGTATTTTTTACATTGCTGTGTTTTTTTTACAGTAAACTACTTTAATTTGTGTATTCTTTATTTGCAGTATTTATTTTCCAGATTGCTGAATATTAATGACTAGCAATTTAAACAATTTATTAACTGCATAAGCTTTAAACAATATTTAGCTGCATAAAATGTGATGTAGTATGAAACTCAGTGCACCTATTATTAAATAAAAACAAAAATAATAATAATTTGACACGTCTTAATCTTGAAAAACAGGTCCAATTTTATTTAACATGTAACTCTCAAATTTGCATGAAAGAAATGTCATAGAACATTGTATGTAGTATTATATTGAATTCCAAAATAAATTGGGCATGAACATATAACAAACACATAACAAACTTAACCAAAGTTAACCAAAGTTAAACCAATATTTAGCCAAAGTTTAACCAACATCAAGTTAACCAACATGGTCATAATTAAATGGTTCTAAATACCACAAAGACAGTGATGAATTTTCACAACTTCATGAACAGTCCAACATGGCCAAACAACAAGGCCTCAAGTGAGTCCAACAACTTCTGATCAAAAAAGGAGAACAGTTCAGCTCCAGATGCGCCCCATCCCAGGATGCAAAAAGTGGCTAAAAAATATAGAAAAGAACAAAAAGGGCAATACATTAGATATTTTACAAAACAATGATACAGTCAGACACAGACAGAGGGATGACAGATACAGTCAAAGGCAGAGAGAGTGATGATTGTTACCGTTAGATCAGTATAATTTTTAATTTTCTTTCACAAAAAAAGTTGTGTGTGCTCATCAAGGCTGCATTTATGTAAACAAACAGTAAAATCGTGAAAGATTATTACAATTTAAAATAAGTTTTATATTTTACTATACTTTCAAATATAATTTATTTCTGAGATGCAAAGCTGAATGTTCAGCATCATTACACCAGTGTTACATGATCTTTTAGAGATCATTCTCATTTATTGTCAATACGCTGAATTATTGTCAATGTTGTCAGTGTATGTTTTAGAGCCTGTGATACTTTTTCAGGATTATTTGATGAATAAATTTAAAAGAACAGCAGTTATTTAAAAGATACATTTTATCTACAAATATAAGTCTTTACAATCACTTTCAATGTAACACACTTGTTGGATAAAAGTTAAAAAACATTAAATGAAAGAATCCTGAAAAAAGTATCACAGGTTATTAAAAATATTAAGAAGCACAATTGCTTCTAACATTGATAATAAGTGAGCATATAAAATGATTTCTAAAGGATCATGTGACACTGGAGTAATTAGAAGACTAGAGTATTGATGCTGAAAATTCAGAAATAAATTACATTTTAAAGTATATTAAAATGGATAAAACATTTACATTTTAATAATATTTCACAACATTATATTTTTTTCTGTATTTTTGATCAATTAAATGCAGCCTTGATGAGTAGAATATACTTATTTCAAAAACATTAATCTTATTTCAAAAACAAACTTTTGAACGCTAGTGTAGATAATAAAAGAACATAATAAAAGGAAAAAGGTGATCTTGGTGTATGTGTACTCACATGTCAGTAAAATTCTTCACATTGCAAAGAAGACTGGCAACTTGGGTTCACTTCTGCTGGTTTCTTCTGTGCCCTGTCGTTTTGGATGGGTCTTTTCCTTTCAACTTCTTGGTTTTTCTCTCAGGATAAATATCTACAAAACAGTCAGCAAGCAGACAATATGTAATTCACATTAGTTTTAGCTTTTGGACATCTGAATTATTCAACCTAAAAAAAATGCCTCTATTCTGGAGTTTAAAAACATATTCTATCATATCTAACTTACATGTAAAATGCAGGTATTCAGATTGTTAGAATGCAAATATTACCTTTGAATGAACTCCAAAGCTCCGTCTGTCTCCTCCTGGTAACGTTAGTCCAGAATATGTAATATGCTGCGAACAGGCCAAACAGGAAGATAGGCTGGATTAATGCTTTCTTCAAATCAAAGTTAGCAGAAATCATTACCGTTACATTAACCGCTTTAACAGCACCGTTCATAGTTTACGTGACACACACATCCTCCGTGAGCGGCTAACCGCGAATCGCGAGCCCTAAATATGCGTTTTATTTCGGCGCCCGTGTTAACAGATGGTTACCGCGAATGTTTATGACACCTTAATATACATATACATATAAATACAGTTAAAAATGTAAACAGAAATAAGTCACTTACCACAGTTGTAAATCGTTCTTCTTGCTGCTCCCGAATGTCGACCGTTGAAGATAATCCCACCTCTTTAGATTTGAAATTTACAGCAATGTGCTGTATGTTTCCATCAAACCAACGCATGACCCCAGAATGCACTGTGGTTTACAGCAATATGTTGTATTATAAGAAATACAACCCGCTGCTGTAAAATATTGCTGTAATTTTTACAGCAATTTGTTACAGTGCAGCTCAACCTCACACATTAGGTAATCATGCATGTGGGATGTAGGTGGAAGTATTGACCCAGTGTTTACAAAGTGAACTTGCAAAGAAAGTCAAACAACAATGTCAGACGATTTTGAAGTTGGAGGAAAAATTAAATATAGTTTTTCACCCTACTCTACCTTTTTGTAAACAAAGTACACAGGTGAAGAACTGGTGTTTTCCAAAGTGATTATGTAATGCGTGAAGACGCACGTGCGCATCGAAAAACAAGCTTGTACAAAACGAGCATTTGTGGTTTAAAAAGTGTATATATATATATATTTCTTTTTTAAGAAAATGACAGATCGTTTCACTAGATAAAACCTCTATTCTTTGGCTGGGATTGTGTAGAGCCCCCTGAAGCTGCATTGAAACTGTAGTTTGGACCTTCAAACTGTTTGCCACCATTTAAGCCCATTATATGAAGAAAATTCCTGGAATTTTTTTTTTAATTTCTTAGCTACTGAAGAAAAAAAGACATGAACATCTTGGATGACATGGGGGTAGGGTCGCAAAAATGTGGAAAATTTCCAGTAAATTTCAGAAACATTTCAGAAATGTAAAATAATTTCCAGCATTGTTTGGAATCTTCCTTTTTTGGAAATTTTCCACCCCTTTGCAGCCCTACATGGGGGTGAGTAAATTACCAGGAAATTTTCATTCTGGAACTTTTGAACTTTAAATGTTCATTACACATCATAAAATTGATTTTGTGTTGAATGTTTCAAAATGTAACATTTTGTTTAAATTAGATTTTGAATCCCAGGTTTTGTTTGCAATCTGAAATATGAGACCCATTGTATGTGTTGCATGCCACAGTGGGAATTGTGTGGATCATGGTTTACAATTACTGTAGGCTGTTGGGGCCTATCAGCTTTTTAAAACTGGAAATGCTGGCAGAAACAGGAAGACGCTTAAGTCATGCATCTTCTAACACATCTCTAATTGGCTTGTTCCGGGAATGGCAGAGTTTTCCTCTGTGCCCAATTTGCTTACTGCAGGAAGGCAGCGATGACTCCTTTTCTGCCGCCTGTCACTCTTTCCCTCACCCCTGTTTTCTCTCCCCGAGAGCGTGTTTGAGTGATCCATAGCCTTCATCTGGCAACAAAAAACAGCCAAGCAATTTGTCCCGACCTCTGTCATGTTTGCCCAGCCGCAGTTGCTGTTGGCGAAGTAGTGGCAGCCCCAATCTGGGATAGGATGAGTGTAATGGTGGCTGCAAGGCGCCCGTTGTCATTTGGACGTGTGTTTATGCGTGGGTTTCAGGCCATTGTGGTACATTGATAGGGGACAAGAGTAATTCGCCTCATTTCCATGGGCTCATCCCCTCTCAGTAATGGAAAATGGGCGGTTGTTCTTGTCCTGGGGTTTGAGAGCATTAAAGTAGCTTCTGCTTCTTTGAGTGTGTAAAATTTCTGGGTAAATGTTCTATGTGTTCATTGAGCATAATGGTAATGGCTGCTTATACACTTCTGTAGGCCTGTAGGAGAAAATAAGAGGTGCTAAATCAAAGGCTGAGCTAAGCTCTCTCAAGAAGACACCTGCTGCAATAAAAGATATACAAATATGGATGATCAACAGTGATGACACAAAGCTGCAACATGCAGCTATCAGATGTTTGAACGGTTTTATAATGCATGGGCTTTATTAACATTTCAGCAACTTGTTGTGTTGGGAATGCCTTTTGGAATCCAATTCACAAATTTATCAGCAAAGAGAATGGAGAATTTACATTTCATTTTATTCTCAAAAACATTTTTTGTTGCAGAAACATTAGATATTATTATTATATAAAATAAATAATTATATAAAATGAAAAAATAAAATAAAGAAATATTGAATCTAACTGTCCTGAAATTCTTGGAATTTAGTAATTCATTAAATTTCCCTTCATTGTAAAATGTAGCATTTTCCCCAAGCCTGTGCATCAAGACATTCCTAATTTTGACTTTGCTAAATAACACACAGATGGCAGTTCTTGATGTTAATGTGTGAGTCCGTATGGCAGGATACAATAGATTCGACGACAAACTGTGTTATTGGGAGGAAATGATGTCATTAAAGTTAAAATATTAACATCAGAGACAGTGATTGAATAACTCTAGTGTGTTCACAACAGCTTGCTGTGATCTGAACATTTTCAGTATGTTATGGATGATTTCATTAGATGTCTTTGAGCTGAAATTGAATAATTGATTGCATGTTGTATCAGCCCTACAGACGTTGTTGAACATTTCTCAAATACTACATGATTATGCCCACCTGGTCTCATGACAAAAATGTATCTGTGAGAAACAAAACAAACTCCTGTGGTACGTATTTTGTGTTTTGTGAAAAAGTTCCCAGAGGTACATTTTCATCATGAGACCAGGTTGGATGAAATTGTGTCAGATAACCTAAATTGTGCTTTATGCGGCAGATACAAAAAATATCCCACATTTTTAATGAAGAAATTGAACACTTAAATGTTAATAATGCACAAGTCTTCTTTAGCCCTGAAGCCATATGTTTCCTCTCTCTGTTTCAAGAGAGCAATCTTCTGTAAAGTTATCAAAATGGGAAGTGGTAATGCCTTTCTTTGAGTTTCCAATGAATAACATTTTCTTTGACCATCAATCCTGTTAAAACAGTCCCATGTCAGGACTCGGAAAAAGGGACGTCAGTAAAGCCAAAGCCACATAGTGTGTTATTATCTTCTGGTGTGCTTCCATTTATCTCCTACCAATGTCATCTCTCTCCTCTGGTTTTCTTTTATACAACATCTGCAGCCCATTGCATTACAATGACTCCCCAAGGATGACCTGACTACAGGGCATAAGCCTGCAGATTCGCTTTGGTCTTGTCATCGTTCCGTAACCGTAATATATGATTTGCCGGTCTCTGATGTAAGACCTTGAGAGGCTCTGTGAATCTGTTGCTCCGATGTCATATTCGTTCCAGTCAATTACATCACCTACAGACTGGCTCATCCTCCTCATTCAGCGGTGTCTCCTTGAGTCCTCCGCTTGCGCTGCACAGGTAGATGCATCACTGTTTCTTAAAGAGCGTCTTCATAGATCCTTGTAGTCTGTGATGCTTTTATCCAGCCCGAACCCCCCAAAAAGAAGGCCCTCGCACACAGCCTTCTCTTCAAAGTTTAGGTCTGAATGCCTTTGATTCTGTCATGGGGAATGTAGGCCAATGGTATCAAGGTGCCCCCCAGAGAGACGCTCGCAGAGCACCACAGATAACATGAAACAAAATGTCTAAAGCGTCCCAGCCATAGTGGGGTGAGAGGTGTGTTGAATTTCACTGCAGAGAGAGCCTGCATTTTCTCTCTAATGCTTAGAGCTAGTCAAGGTCTCTTTTGGCAGGATTATATAAAGGGATTTCAAACGCAAAGCATTGATTGGATTAATTTCACTGTTACTCTTATAATTGCTTAACAGTACAGAGAGAAAATTGTATATGAGCTGTTATTAAAAACTAAAATAGGTTATGTAGTGTATAGCTGCATTCTTTTAGAGATTAATTAATTTAGAGATTGGATTGGAAACGGATGTTGAATTGTAATTAGAAATTAAGGAATAAGTAATTTGCATTTCATTAGTGCATATTTCATTATATTTCAGGGATTAAATAATTATGTAATCAGTAGGTCATTTTATGTCATAATGTATTTTTATTCATTTATTTGAAACAATGCAGTTAATGTTTTGTGGTGCAGTATGACAAAATGAATATGTATTCAGATCTGATGTATCAGTAGTTCAATGTTTTTGAAACAATTACAGTTGAGGTCAAAAGTTTACATACACCTTGCAGAATCTGCAACATGTTAATTATTTCACCAAAGTAAGAGGGATCATACAAAATGCATGTTGTTTTTTTATTTAGTACTGACCTGAATAAGATATTTCACCTAAAAGATATTTACATATAGCCTACAAGAGAAAATAATTGTTAAATTTATAAAAAAAATACCCTGTTCAAAAGTATACATACTCTTGATTCTTAATACTGTGTTGTTACCTGAATGATCCACAGCTGTTTTGTTGTTGTTGTTGTTGTTGTTTAGTGATAGAAATCCTTTAGGTCCCACAAATTCTTTGGTTTTTCAGCATTTTTGTATATTTGAACCCTTTACAACATTGATTGCATGATTTTGAGATCAATATTTTCACACTGAAGACAACTGAGGGACTCATATGCAACTATTACAAAAGGTTTAAATGCTCACTGATTCTCCAGAAGGAAAAACAATGCATTAAGAGCCTTTTAGCTAAAGTTAACTTATTTTGTCTTCTGGGAAACATGTCAGTATCTTCTGTAGCTTCTGAAAGGCAGTACTAAATGAAAAAAAAAAAAAGATATTTAGGCAAAACAAGAAGAATGTACACATCTGTACATTCTGTTCAAAAGTTTACACCCCCGGCTCTTAATGCATTGTTTTTCAGATTTCTTCTTGTCATTCCACTTCAAATTATAATTGTACTTCAGTTTAACTCTTGAATAGAAATGGAGTTTGTTCTTCTTAAATTCCAACTATTAGCTAATCCTAGTAATGTTTTTTTCATTGTCAGACACATTGCAATCAAGCTCAGGATGTTAGTAGTCTTTGCACACAAGCAGAGAGGAGGTAAGGGCACCTTAAGCCGCGCTGCGTATCGCGTCTTCCATTAGCAGAGTCCAGCTGCTCTAAATACCTCTTTAAAGGATTTTCACCACCACAGGTCATTTAATCACTGCTGGTGTTCTTTAGGCTCTCCGAAATCCATGTGGTTCAGGGTTTCCTCTCCCTTACGCCCACCGCTTCCCATCAGGCCCGGTATTCTGGCAGTTTAGACTCTTTGATGCCTGAACAACAATAATATATGCCTAATGTTCCCCACTGTGACACCCAGCTGATGGGAGCCAATGTTGTGGGACAAAAAAAAAAAAATCATGCATGGATATTGCATCCTGAAACATAGATTCTGTCTTCCCTGTTAGGACTGTTTACTTGGTGTCCCATAAATTATACCCAGTGATTCCAGTGTTTTTTGTGCTTTCAGAGGCCACTGGAAGTGTTTCGTTCCTCTTGTCTTAGCCATCTTAGCTGTATAGACAATGTGTAATGCATCTCCTGTTATTTCTTTGGAGGCCTCATATGTAATCCTGGATCACAAAACCAAGTAGCACGAGTATATTTGTAGCAATAGCCAAAAATATATTGCATGGGTCAAAATGATTGATTTTTCTTTTATGCCAAAAATCATTAGGATATTAAGTAAAGCTCATATTCAGTGAAGATATTTTGTAAATTTCTTATCCAAATTGTATCAAAACTTTTTGATTAATAATATGCATTGCCAAGAACTTCATTTGGATAACTTTAAAGATGATTTTCTCAATATTTAGATTTTTTTTTGCACCCTCAGATTCCAGACTCTCAAAAAGTTATATCTCAGCCAAATATTGTCCTATCCCGACAAACCATACATCAACAGAAGGCTTATTTATCAGCTTTCAGATTATGTATAAATCTCAATTTAAAAAAATTGACGCTTAAGACTGGTTTTGTGGTCCAGGGTCACATATAGCTTCGCACAGTCTGTGGTTGCAAAGAACAGACACAAGATCCTCTGATAAAAGCCTTTGCAATTTATCCTACACACCATGCCGTATTTGCATCTCATGTCTCTCGGTTTACTGCACAATGAGTCTTACCTCTATTCTTTCATCCCACACTTCTAATTCAGACCCGTATCCGGATATATAGGTTTGTGTTTACCCATGAGAGATCGCCTTGAATGGTCAGCTCGGCACGATGCATTTACTGACTAACATGCCAATGGAGAACAAAGTCCCTTGAGTGTAAAAACAAGCTTTAAACGAGCATCGGAGGGGGTTTACATCCTCCGCAACACCAATAGATGCCTCTGGTGACTTTTGATTCCTATTTGTGGATCTGACATACATTCGATGTCTTATGTTTCGGCGTCCTTTGGGCTTTTGTCCTTAATGACACAGTTTTCTTTTTGCCCAGTCTAAGACCTTTTAGATGTGGAATTAGGACAATCGTTTATGATTATGGAAGTGAATTTAACAGTGCCTCATGCTTTCTCCCATAATTTCTTTTCCCAAGCCATTATTTGTCTTTAAGCCCTTTTTTACTATGCTCCATGAAATTGGAGCGGTAGTTTATCTTGTGGTTTAGATTTTTTAAAGGAATCGCTGTGTTGAAAAGGCCCTGTTGCTCACGATTCATTAAAAAAACCCAGTCAACCATATAGGCAAGATTAGAACTGGGTTGCCAGGGAGTGACAGGGCATGTTGAGGATCCCATTTTTCCTGTGGCGCAAATCAAAATGTTTTTTCCCTTTCCAGTTGAAATAGAGGAAAGACTACTCTTGTTACCCACAACACAAAAAAACATATGGAGTCCTTGCCTTTACCCTTTTGGTTCACCAACCAAATCTCTGTTTTGACCCTTACTACAACAGAGCTTCTGATGAAACTCTTTTGAAAAAGCTTTGGCCTTTATTACCCGAACCATTAAGCCAATCTTGAAAACTGCACCTTGCTGCAATAAATGTCAGGACGAAATTGGTGAGACCTTTTTTGAGTTACTCTGAGAGTCAGCCTGAATGTAGTCTGACAGCCTAGACAAAGGTCATGGTTGAAAGGACAGCGCTACACAATCAAATTCATTCTTGCACACTTTAATCACTTTAGTATTGGGTGGAGCGAGCACCCTTCTATTGGACCCCGGGGTCAAACACCTCTGCCCGACCTAACGGTGTGAATAGGGAAGTGGGATACAACGCACATCTTGCAATAAATCACAATGAGGAGTCTTCAGTTGGGGGATGGGTTAGGGCTGAGGGTCTAGGCTGATTGCCATGGCGACAACATAGATGACTCGCTGATGCTGCCGATCTACTGTAGCCGCTGATTTATGCAGCGACACCGTGGCAGAGATGGATGGCCAAATTACTGCCAAGTGCAACACGCAGAGGTGATGACTGGGGGCGAGCTCTCGTGAGCGTCATATGTCACGTCAGGGGTCTCCTGATGGTATGGGGGAGATGGAGAAAGAGTTTCAAATCTGCCGATAAAGAAATCTCTGTCCCCATAGGTCGCCGGAATTTCGGTGTTGATTGGACGGGGAAGCATTAGGAGAGTGCAAGGCTGGGAGATTAGGTTCTGGAACATTATTTTCCCAGGGAATCAATAGCTCTCCCTAGTTGCACCCATATCATGTTGAAAATGTCACATGTTGGTGCCTCCAAGGCCAGCGATTGAGATGATTGTGAGCAAATGCAGTTGCTTAGTGATCATTTTTTCCACTGCAAGGTACAGCTCAGTATAGCTTGGTACGGCTCACTTTTGGGGTGTTTTACACTGTACCACCTCGGTTGAGGTTCCAAGTTAAACGTACCAATACTAAAATATGACTTGTAAACACTGTGGAGCACTGATTGGTCAGAGAGAATTGTTACAACCAGGATCATTGGATTTGCGACATGAGACACCAAACCTGCTAGATTTAAATAGTCAGCAACAGCCACCACAGTATTATTTGTTCGCATTTGTCCAATTTTTTTTAAACGACTTGCTTTAAACAACCATCGCACACAACTTTAAAAAGAAATGGCTGTATCGTGTTCAGTAGACGAGGTAGCAGCACACCTATATCGATCAGTCTATAAACTCACCCACTTTGAAGCGGTACTAAACTGAAGTGGAAAAACAAACTGAGCCAAAGTAAAGTTGTGCCGAGCCAGATCATACTACGCAGTGGAAAAGCGCCATTTGATGCTCTTAGTGACTATCAACATTTTGATTGTCTTATCTAGGGCTGCCCTCGACTAAAGATTTGTCAGCTAGTAGTAGGGTTGGGTATCGAGAACCGGTTCCATTTGAAAACCGATTCAAAATTTCCAATAACCAGGTATTCGATAAGACACGTACATTTCAATTCCGCTTAACGATTCCCGCGTTCGCAATTGAATGTAATTTTTAAACTATTTCAAAGAACAAAAGAAAATCATTAACTGACTGAATATCTTTTATAAATTTAATGAGGATTAATCAATATTTCATTTATGAAAAGAAAACTATGCAGTGTTTTTAAACTTTTGATTTCAATATCTCTACCTGACATTTGTTCGGTATTTATTTATTTATGCTATTGCTAATTGATTTGACTTGATTTTATTACTTATCTTTAACAATTTAACAATTTAAAATTTATATTAGTCTAGTTTTTTTTATTCTGTGGTATTTTTTGGTAAAACCATAGGCAAAAGACAGAATAAACATGTTTAAATCTAAATGTTTTTGATTTTTTTATCTTATTGGAATCAGAATTAGGAATCGATAAGAATCTGAATCGATTAGCAGAATTGGAACCGGAATCGATAAAATTCAAACGATACCCAACCCTAGCTAGTAGTTCATTTTAAGTGATTATTCGACTAATTGCATGTTTACTAATAGAACATTTAAATCATAATAATGAGCCTTTAATTGCCTGCATAGCCTACTAAGTGCTCAAGCGCATGCATAAAGCTTGCCACTGCACAACGGCAAAAGTAATGATTATAAATGTGTCAGGGAAAAACAGTAAGGAGGCTGCGTTAACATTTTAATAGTTTATTGGTAAACTAGTGCTTTCTTTGTTTTCTGCTTAAAAGATTAAGTTAGCGACACTGGCTCGTCATTGTCATTCGTCATCATCATGTTTCATATGGATTACATAATCGGAGAATATTTGTTTTCCATTTGAACTGGTTTATTTGAAAGTAGACATTTCACTTTTTAGATATATTTTTCATGTCTGTAAGGCAAGTATTTGTAGAGTTTCAGTAAATTTTTGTTGACGTGCTCAAGTTTATAGATCCCAAGTAAGCGCATCCTGTTTTCTTTTCTTAATTTTACAAAATCTGTCATTCAGTAAGAGCGTTAGCTACTATTCAGCTTCCTCACTCTACACAGACACTTAAATAGCACACATTTTTCTAGGTTAACATTAGATGATATCCGTTCTGCTGTATTACCACATAGACCAGACCTTAGTGATCTGTCCGTCACGGACTGCAAGTCAGTGTTGTTTTTACAGTTTAATGCTGGACCTGTGGTCACTTTTTAGAACACGTTTTTATGCTAAGCAATGTACACATATGCTTAATACATATAACAATATTAGGTTTGTGATGCTTAAGAATCTTAATATTACTTGCAAAGACAAAGAAGGAAGAAGAGAGAGCAATACAGCAAGATAAAGATTAGAAGAAAGGGAAATGGAATAGACGGAGCAAGGTAATGTCATGTCCTATTTTAGGTTTCTACTCTATGAATCAATTGTTCGTTTGGGGGTTTGGAGGAGAGATCAGCTTTTGGTCCTCAGAGTAAGGTCAATGCATCTGCCTTGCAAACAAAACAGAAATTGGATTCCTGTAAAAAAACAGGCCAAATAAGAGATAGAGTCTATATCTGTACTGCTTGATGGCGATTTTCCATTGCGGCTCGGCACGGCTCGGCTCTCTTTACTTTGGCTCAGTTTGCTTTTCCACTGCAGTTCTGTACCGCGTCAAAGTGGGTGGGATTGTGTACTTATCGTTATGTTATATACTTATCATTATATCGTTATATACCTCGTCTTCTGACCACGATACTGCCATTTCTTTTTTTAAGTTGTGTGTGACAGTCATTTAAAGCAAGTCAGTTAAAAAAGTTGTGTGAACAGAGGATTGACAAATAACTGTTGCTGACTGGTGTCTGGTGTTGCAAGTCCAATTACTCTGGTAGTAACAATTCTCTCTGACCAATCAGTGATCTGCAGTGTTTACACATTACATTTTAGTATCCGTGCAGCCCGCTTGGAACCTTAACCGAGGTGGTACTAAAAAAAGTACCACTACAGTTGCAATCAAAATTATTCAACCCTCTTGACCTGCAAGACATTTTGCTGCAGAAAACAAAGTTTTATGAAAACAATTCAACAAAGGCATCAGTAAACAAGCAAACATACAATAACTCAAGCATAAGTGGATTTAAATGTATACTTTGGGATGGCTGTCCTGCAGGAAAGTCCAGTGATCATCAGCTTCAAAGAATCTATGATGTCCATCATACGGTCATGATTTCCACTACCTGCTACAGTAAAACAACCCAATAACAGGACTGATCCACCTCCAAGTTTGACGATGGATATGGTGTTCTTCTGCTTATAAGCTTTGCCTTTTTTTGCACCAGACATACTGATTCATGGGTCCAAAAAGTTCAGTTTGGTCACATCACTCCATAAAAACATCCTTCCAAAAACTCCACAGGTCTATCAAAATGAATTTTGGGATGTTCAAGTCTGCATTTTTGTTTTTCTTGGTCAAGAGTGGTATTCGGCAAGATGCCTCATCATTAAGGTCATACTTCTAGTTTTTCCTCCTTTCGTCTGGTCATCTTGCAAGACTTTGCTGTACATTGCAGGTTTTTCTTAGTTGCTCTAATCGAACATTTTATGATATTGTGTTTTTTTGTTCAACACCCTTAAAGGTTTTCTGGTACAACACATTGTAAACTAAGGAATAAGGCTGCCAGCTGTGTCTCTAGGAACTTTTAATGTCTTGGAAATCTTCATATAGCCTTAGACTTTCTAATATAACGTAACTATTTCTTCTCTATAGCTTTTGTGAGAGCTCTGTTGACTTTGCCATATTTGCTACTTTTGCACATGCATGGGCTTCGTTTATGTATGTGTAACAGCTCAAGCTAATTATGCTTTTTAATAGAGTTTTTAAAGGTTTAAGCTTTTTTAAAGGTTTAATTGTTTTTTTTTAGACAATTTTGCCTACAAATAAGTGATATAAAATTAGCTATGGTGAATAGGGGTTGAATGATTATGACAAATCCTAGAACTCAAAAACATTACATTATATATAGACATGATCACTTTTAGTATGCCAGTAACCTGTTATAGATGCAATTTCTATAAAAATCCTGGATCTTAAGAAAAGCTTGTTTTTGTAAAATACTGCAGTCTCTGCGGGGCTGAATAAATTTGATTGCAACTGTAGGTACTATAAACGGTGGAAACCCCCCAAAAAATTAGTCGTACGGAGTTTTACCATGCTGTGGAAAAGCACCATTAGTGTTGCAAAATAGTATTAACCATTTAAATCATAGAGTTATGTTTTTATTGTTCCCTTTTATTTATGCGTATGTTTGGATCCCTGGTGAAGTCATTGATGTCATGGTGTCTGTGTTTATCTTGATATCTCAGCATCAGTGTTTTCTGGTACAGTCCATGCCATGTAGGTCAATATAGCATCTGCAACATGATCATGTAAGTCATTCAGTGAGTAGCTGAGATCAATCCCTCATTTTATCTAGTTGGTGATCTAATTTTGTTTGCCCTGATACAGTGCAAGTACACACATAGTTAGACTGTTTAAAGAAACCATTTACAGACCAAATCACTTTGGTGTTCTAAGAGAGTCACTCAGTATCACAACTATTGCCATGTCAAGGGTGTCTTTGTACTCAAAGGAACAGTTCACCCAAAAATGAAAATTCTGTCATTATTTACTCACCCTCATGTTGTTCCAAACCCGTAAGACTTTTGTTCATCTTCAGAGCACAAATTAAGATATTTTTGATGAAATGCAAGAGCTTTCTGACCCTGCAAAGACAGCAACCATGTTTAAGACCATCATTAAAATAGTACATGTTACATCAGTGCTACGAGAATAGGGTCAGAAAGCTCTTGGATTTCATCAAAAATATCTTAATTTGTGTTCCGAAGATGAACGAAGGTCTTATGGGTTTGGAATGACATGAGGGTGAGTAATAATTAATCACAGATTTTTAATTATTGGGTGAACTAACCCCTTAACACATTGTAAATAATTGGGTCACTTCAATATCCTGAAATGATGCATTCCAGTGTTGCCCAATCAGTTATTTAGCCCAATCTTGAGCCAAGCTGACTCAACAACGATCTATAACGGCATGTGCAAGCAGCTTTATCTGTCCAGCAATTCCAGCCTTCACACCCATTGGCCATTCAGCAGTGGTATATTGACTGAGGACCCAACAGAATTTCCATAATTGGTGGCCTCAGTGAGAATCAATCGTTTGTGGCCTGTACAGAAATTTCAGGCTGTCTACTGGTCTAGATGTTTAACCTCAACACATACATCTAATGGTGACATATAGCCACACAAAACATGTCACAAGGACTTTAAATTAAAATAAATTAATAAACCTCACACCCATTTTTTAGAGCAGACGCAACTTCCGTTGTGCCCAAGTCAAGCGGAAAATGGCATGGACATGCCTGCCATTGCTAAAATAGAGTGCTAATTAGATTTTCGCATGCTCACATCTGGGAATAGTTGGAGCAGGTGAGAGAAAGCTTTTACATGTCACATGACAACCCTGCTTGGCCTCCCCCCCAACTCACCATCATTTTATAACACTCCTCCAGGCGAATTGGACAAAGTGTTTTCCATCAGCCCGGTCAGGGCTTATTCCTAATCTTGTCCGTGGAGGATAAAATGAAAGGTTAACCCTCTGTAGACTCTTCACCATTCTGGATCAATACAATCCACACTGGATGAGTCTCTCACATCCCCCTACCAAGTTAGATTGGCCAGTGTGTTTCATCTTTTTTAATAGGTGCTTGGAGACCTACTCGACACCTTAATGTCCAGCAGAGGGTCAAGTCAAGAAAGATACTCTGTCAAAGACACTGTCCATTAACTCACTTGATGGAACTCAGGTCTTCAAGTACCTAAATTACATTTGTTTTGCCAGATAAGTTGGACTGGAGGAAGCTTGGGTGTCTCTTTGTTTGCTTTAACACTTTTTTCAAGGCATGAACCTGCTTAGAGCCTTTGATCCATGTCTCAGAAAAGTCTTTGATAGCACTGTAATCCTATTCATCAAACCTCTAAGACCTAAGGTAGTACACCAGCTCTCTGATGAGAGACAAGGAGACTGTCACTAGCACAGGGAGTCACTGAGGAAGCACAGACAGTCCCTGCAGAGGCTTATTATGGAGTGTCATCGTCAGGCTAGGCTTTGATAAGTAGCAGCCACTTTAATAAAATCTGCTGACTGGGATGTCTGGTCACCGTGGAGCCCTATACTAGGGCTTGGGAGAATTGTTATTTTTTACAGTGTTACAATACTTTCTCCTTCAGAAACATGGAGAAAAAATGCAGGAAATTATATCATTGAGAGGGCCTGGCAGACCCTTTTGACTGTGTGTCAAGGGCGATAAATATGTGGTCACATTTCTCACTATTTGGGCAATATTTGCATGTTCAATCCCGTCATGTCAATAGGAATCTACGTGATCAGGAATTTCATTTGAGGGTGAAAGATTTCCTTAATGCTGTTTTTACAACAGGTTCAAGTTGGTCACACAGATTAATATCAGAATTGATCTATGATTGAATCACCTCATGGTAGTTAGTATAATTATGTACTAATCTGATGGTACTTCTAATAAAGTTAATTAAATTGCTTATATCTTTATAGAATGCTTATTGTACTTGGATGGAATTATTAGCAACTGGCAAATACTATTATTCAGCTATCTAGGTGCTGAATAGACGCAGTAGTTTTTATACTAAGATATTGATATTATTCGCTATACCTACCCCTAATCCTGTTTCTTGTAGAAAGCTGCCATAGCAAAACATTAAAAGTTAAAAGTTTACATACACCTTGCAGAATCTGCAAAATGTTAATTGTTTTATTATAAGAGGGATCACATAAAATGCATGTTATTTTTTATTTAGTACTGACCTGAAAAAGATATTTCACATAAAAGACGTTTACATACAGTCTAGTCCACAAGAGAAAATAATATGACCCCGTTCAAAAGTGAACCCCGAGGGTGAAAACTTTTGAATTTGAAGATCAGGGTAAATTTGACTTATTTTGTCTTCTGGGAAACATGTAAGTATCTTCGGTAGCTTCTGAAGGGCAGTACTAAATGAAATAAAAAATATATTTAGGCAAAATAACAAAAAAATGTACACATCTTCATTCTCTTCATAAGTTTACACCCCTGGCTCTTAATGCATTGTGTTTCCTTCTAAAGCATCAGTGAGTGTTTGAACCTTCTGTAATAGTTGCATATGAGTCCCTCAGTTGTCCTCAGTGTGAAAAGATGGATCTCAGAATCATTTAGTAATTGTTGGAAAGGGTTCAAATACACAAAAATGCTAAAAAACGAAGAATTTGTGGAATCCGAAGGATTTTTCTGAAGAACAGCAGGCAGTTTAACTGTTGAGAACAAACAAGGGACTCATGCACAACTTTCACTAAACAAAAAACAATGTGGATCATTCTGGTAACAACACAGTATTAAGAATCAAGTGTATGTAAACTTTTGAACAGGGTCATTTTTATAAACTCGACTATTATTTTGTCTTGTGGACAATATGTTAACATCTTTTATGTGAAATATCTTATTCAGGTCAGTAGCAAATAAAAAATAACATGCATTTTGTATGATCCTTCATATTTTGGTAAAATAATTAACATTTTTCAGGTTCTGCAAGGTGTAAACATTTGACTTCAACTGTATTTCAAATAGTAAAAGTCGCTTCAGAGGTTTTCACAAGACAGTTTTTGACATAGTTTTACAATATTTGCAAGGTCATTCAAGAACACTGATGAATCACATGTTTTGACTATTTTCATGCATTGTTGTATATATCTGATTAATGGTAGACTTACCTGAAGTCAGTGTGGTTATTTTGCTTGCCTTCTGAGAGACCTTTCATGTCACCATTACAGATGATATGTTGTGATGTGCAGAAGACATATTGAACATCTCAAGGTTCAAGTTTAGTGGCTCACTGTTTGCTGAGAAGGTGCCATGTCTTTGCAGTCCTTTGTCCACCAGGGAAGAACATCATTGGCTGTTGGCCCAGCATCACTGATCGAAACTGACTTTGCCGATAGTAAAAGTCTAGGGCCTAACTGGTTAGAAGAAATGCTTATTGACTGTTTGCATCAAGATGGTTAAGTTTTAGCAGGGCTCAGCTGGAGTGTAAAACAGGTCAAATGAAGCAAACCCACAAGAAACAAATCAATGCCTTTCCTCGTGTTTATCGCAATTCAATGTGGTAGCGAGGGAAATTGTTGAGTGTTTTTTGCATGCATGTTAACCAGAAATCCTAGTCTCTTGGCATGCAGAGGAGTTCCCTACAAATCTGTGTAAAGTTGTTGAGGGCAGCTGGCTGGAGACAATTTGCTCTCTTTCCTGCTCTGTCCATTCTTCATGTGTGTCGTTTTGTCAGGTAGTGTTTATTTCTGTGGGTTTTTCTCTTCCTGTTGTGGATGCTGTTAGCGTGTGACCTGTCTCCACACAGTAAAGTCATTCATCACTTACCTGCTTTGTATTTGGGTCTCCTGTTTTCCCGTTTTTTTCTAGTTTGTATATGGGTCGCATTGTTTTTGTCCTCTCTGTGTTTGAGGTTTTGTACTAAATGTCCCCTCAGGGACAAAAGTCTTGAGTGAATTTTAGATGTGAATTTACTTTTGACATTTAATTGGTTTGCAGTGTACCCTTAACTAGTTCTCAACAAGATAAAAATTTTTTTTTCTCATTTCTGGATTGGTGCTTATCTTTGAAGAAAAGACTTAGCAAATGTCCTTCAATGGTGCTCATTAAAAAGGTCCAGACCAAAGTGATTAGATCGTTCAGTGGCTGGCTTTCAGCAATGGCTTTTTAGTAGTTATGTTGAGGACCTTTGAAATTGATTGTCTCCCATACTAACAAGATGGAAAGTCTGACTTCATACTTGGTGACGTTTGTCTTCTGCCCTTTTTGAAGTGTCCTTCTAAAAATCTGCCAAAGCAATTAGCATCTACATGCTTTTTTTCCTTGGTTGCCACAATTTGCACAATCTCAGACCTGAAGGTGAATCTGTCAGCATGTACTGATGTAGACCCATTTCTCAGATACACTGTATCAGTCCTGCTTCAGGGTGGACAAAAACTTTACACTCTCTTTTCTTGTACTTCCTCTTCTTCCTCTTTCTTCTTTATGTTTCAGCTTTTATAGCATTTATACCCATTCACACGTCTGAAGTCTGTACTCGCCCTTTCCTCATTTTGTGAGGAAGTTTCTTGGCCTGCCAAAGTTCCTTGTGTTTTTTTACTGGGCAGAAAGGAGCAAAATCAGGAAACTCACTTTTAATAGCTCCTGTTTTGAAGCACATTACTTACTTAAGCTTGTATATGTTGGACTACTGCTTGGTTTTCTCATCTTTATCATGAACTGATGAAATAGAGGCATTTTTACTGATCACAAGTTGTTCTTTAAAGAGATTTTCAGTTTCATTAAATTATTAACTTTTTTTCAGATGTTTCTTCTAAATGATATAACTAATGAACACAAATGAGACTGCTCTTGGTGAAAAGCATACATAGCTCAGGCAGTTTGCTCTTGAAATGTTTGACTATCAAAATCTCAAATTCTTTTAAAGGAAACCCGGGTATTAAGACTTATATGGCTTAATATAACAGAAATGATGTCTCTTACTGAAATATGTAGTAGAAAACCCATGAAAGATTTATGTTATTTAAAAAATCCACATCATTTTATACATATTTTGGACTATTGGGGGTGCGATTATTTTGATGACGTCAAATGGTTGCACTCGGTGAACTACTAACATGACCTGTTGCTATTTTTACTGTAACACAACTCAAAATAAAATAAAATACTGACATGATTACCACAGCTACTGAAAGAGCTTGGTGGAGATGGATATAAGAGACATTTTAAATCTCCTGTGAATCTTTAGAAGAGACAAAAATGACAGTACTAAGTTTTTCTGCAAAAATGCCCTTTTGTTCTCCATTTAGGACTTAGATTTAAAAATATATTTTTGGTGATTTGGTGATTAATGTTTCCTATGAGATGTTGTGGGATATATACCAACACTACTGTCACACCAGCCTGCACTCTATTGTTCTTTTACTGGACATTGAGAATTTATTTTTTCCTGCTCCAACAAAAAGGGAATTACAATGAAGTCACTGTGTTGAATGACAGCACACAATCATTTATCCGCTGTGGGTTGATGTGTCTAGATGTTGTGCTGTGGGCAAAGGGTTTCACAGGAAGGACAGAAAGATTTCTTCTTTTTTTGTGTTTGTATACCATTTTCGTGGAAACATAAAAAATACATGAGTGTTGGACAGCGAGGAAGAAGGCCAGAGGAAATAGATGTCTTTGAATACAGATGAACGAATGCAGCACCGGACACTGAACATAAGCATTCATAGTAGGAAGCCTCCAGCTACGGATCTCATAAAGCAGCTCTGAAATTCACAGTGAAAGATTTTCAAGCATCTCTGTTCTTCTCAGAGGCCAGGATGTTGGGCCATTACCCCAGCTCATCATTAAAGGTACATGAGAAGCGAGAGGTCACGTTTGATCCTCGTACTGCTCAGCTCCATATAACCCAGTGATGGCTCGTTTCATCCAATGCATTACCACTTCACTCATTTTCCCAGGATTTATACATGTCTCCAGGTAGACAGAAACAAAAATTGCTAGCTACCAACATATGTTGTGATTTTGGTGGTGTTGCCAAGTAGACTTCTTTCCTAGCTTGACCAGCAAACCTCCTTTGGTCAGCTAGCTTCATTAGAAAGACCATGCACATTTTTGTTTTATTTTAGCTGTTGTTCAGATGGTTCATGGAAATCTGGAAGCATCCCAAGGCAAGATTCAAACTCATATTGCCCACAAGAGCTCCACAGCACAATGTCTCAGATCATACAGTGGCATGCGAAAGTTTGGGAACCCCTTGCAGAATCTGTGAAAACGTGAATAATTTTAAAATAAGATAAATCATACAAAATGCATTTTATTTTTTATTTAGTACTGTCTTGAGTAAGATATTTTACATAAAAGATGTTTACATAGTCCACAAGACAAAAATATAGCTGGAATTATTCAAATAACCCCCTTCAAAAGTTTGGGAACCCTTTGTTCTTAATACTGTGTGTGGTTACCTGGATGATCTATGACAGTTTTCTTTTTTTGTATTGTGATGGTTGTTCATGAGTCCCTTGTTTGTTCTGTACAGCTAAACTGAGCTCTGTTCTTCTGAAAAATCCTACAGGTCCTGCAGATTTTTCAGTTTTTTTTTTCCAGCATCTTTTGCATATTTGAAGCAGCAGTGACTGTATAATTTTGAGACCCATCTTTTCACACTGAGGACAACTGAGGGACTCAAACACAGCTATTAAAAAAGGTTCAAACATTCACTGATGCTCCAGAAAGAAACACGATGCATTAAGAGCCGGAGTGTGAAAACTTTTGAACAGGATGAAGCTGTCCAAATTTTTCTTATTTTGTTGAAATATATATATTTTTTCCATGTAGTACTGCCATTCAGAAGCAACAGAAGATACTTGTATGTTTCCCAGAAGACAAATTAAGTAAATTGACCTTGATCTTTAAATTCAAAAAGTTGATAACCATCATGAACAACCATCACAAAAAAAAAAAAAAAAAAAACAGTCGCAGATCATCAAGGTAACCACACACAGTATTAAGAACCAATGGTTCACAAACTTTTAAGGGTGTTATTTTAATAATTTTAGCATTTTCTTTGTCTTGTGGACTGTATGTAAACATCTTTTATGTAAAATGTCTTACTCAAGACAGTACTAAATAAAAAATAACATGCATTTTCTATGATCTCTCTTATTTTGTTAAAATTATTCACATTTTCATAGATTCTGCAAGGGGTTCCCAAATTTTCGCATGCCACTGTATGTGCAAACCACTAGGTCAGGGCTTCAGTTTCATTAGTTTTAATTAAAAAACTGCTTCTCATGTCTGTGTGTAACATACATGTTTTGTAATGAGATGGCAGTTTAATTTACACAAACAGTGTGTCTGTCACAGCTAGAGGTGATTTTTATCTGATACCAGTCACTATTGTTTTCTGTGCAACGAGCACCAAGCAACAACACCACTGTGTGCAAACAAAGCATTATCACAGCACCACATCACTGCCCTGAGACTGCAGCCCATAGTGCTAATATCAGGCAGGTTGGCTGGAGTCAGACATTCCCCAGTGTCTGTTGCTCTGATCTATACGACTCTGGCACAACAGCAGTGATGTAATTGGATGCAGAGGGTCAAAGGGCAACAAAAAGCTTAGATGCCAGGAGATGGCGAGTCTTGGCCCAGAATTCATTGCTGGTGTCACGGACTGTTTAGTCCCTAGGGAATGCATAAGGAGTTATACCTTCTGAAGAAATCTGGTGCCATGACCCGCATCCGCAGATGAGGGCCTGTTACCTTTTCATGCTTTCTCTTTCTCCTCTGCTTTATGATTGTCTTCCTTATAACCTTGTTTTCCCAACTACCCAAACAATAAATCATTTCACCAGATGGAAGTCGTACGGGGCCTTTGCGATGTCTTCATGTTAGTATGAATTGTGATAAATTAAGTGTTGTGTAAAAGCACAGAGCATATTTATTCATGAAGCTTTCACAGTGCATTCAATCCCAGTAAATGAGACTTCTAACAAATACAGTTAATGAAGTCACACCACTGCCAAGTGCGGCACAAAATAACGACAGCACTCAAATGCCACAACAAGCCAATTCTTCAGAGTTTTATTTTTTTTCAGTGACCTTTCCATAAAACAGTCCATCTCTTGAGTGTGTTTATATTGATAAATTGCTTTGCCTTTCAAAGCAGTTAGTTTTTGCATTCGTATGTTTCATCTTCACGCCGCATCTGTTTTGCCTGGTGGAATAAAGAGGCCGAAAGTTCGCATTTGACCTTTTTGTTTTTTTATCATGAGGATTGTCATCTACCAGTGCTGTGGTCCTGTTAAATGCCTGTAGGACTGCTGTGAGCGCCCAGATCCAGACCAAGATTGGAGATTGGGGTTTTGACTTTGCGCAGCACCGCCAGTTGAAATGTCAAATCATATCCCATGAGGAATCATTTAATTTTGTAGAGACAGGAGAATATTTAGGGCATGGTGTTTAGGTACTATTTTCGTAGGGGTTAAGATATAAATTTTTTAAATGAGTGACATTTGCATCTCAAGTAGAAGGCTGTTATTTTCTCTACACGTTTTTACTTCCTTGCATCTGCTTATGGTGCATTTTCCTACAGATAATAGGAGATAATAACGTGTTTCTGTGAAGGGAAGGGTTGAGTGCTATGATGGTATACTGTATACAGGTGTCTTAAACAAAAGGTCCTTGACCCCTTTTAAGTCTGCATTAATTCCGCAAGGCATCTATAAATTGTAAACCAGGTTTCATGGAAAATGAAAAAAATAAATAATTAAAAGCATTAAACCATTCATTTTTTTAAACTTTTAAATATATTTAAATGCATTCAAAGTGTTAAATAAAATGAATTTCCATGTACATTGTCATTAAAAAGTTTTTATAAGTGTTTTTTAAAGAACTCTCTTTTTGTGCTTATCAAGGATACATTTTTATTTAAAAAGTAATTTATTCCTGTGGTGGCAGCAGAATTTTGAACAGCCATTATTACAGTATTCAGTCTCACTTGATTATTAAAATTATTATATTCAATTATTTTAATATGCAGATTTTCTTACTGTTATTAATGCTGGAATGTTCAAGATTCTTTGATGAATAGAAAGTTCAAAAGAACAGTATTTATCTAAAGTAGAAATCTTATATACTATTTTAAATGTCTTAACTGTCACTTTTGATCAGTTTGATGCATCTGAATAAAAGCTGATATAAAAAGTACTATTATAATAAACCTGAATATAAGTATGAATTTACAAAAAAAAAATCTTGCTGACCTTAAATTGCAGAAAACTATGAAAGCCTGTTTTCATCACTGAATAAAATAAAAAAGTCACAATTGCAAGATGTAAAAAGCACCAGAATTCAGAATTTGGTACTTAATTTCTCTAAATTATGACTTTATTTCTCAGAATTACAGAATGTAAACTCAAAGTTGTGCGTTATAAAGTCAGTTTTGCGAGATATAAGCTTGCATTCTGAGAAATAAAGTTGTAATTCTGAGAAATAAAGTCATAAGTCTAAGAAATAAAGTTATAATTTTGAGAATTTTTTCTCAGAATTGCCAGTTTATATTTTCCATTTCTGACTTTAAAACACAATTGCATTTCAATTCTATGAAAAAAGTCAAAATTGTGAGATTAAAAGTCAGAAATGCGAGATACAGGCTTGCATTTGTTCGAAAAAAAAAGTCAGAATTAATGAGTTTTAATCTTACAATTCTGGCAAATTCTTGCATTTGCCAGTTTATATCATGCAATTCTGAGAAAGTCGGAATTGCTAGTTTATATCTTCCATTTCTGACTTTAAAACACAATTGCAAGTTTATATCTTAATTCTATGAAAAAAGACAGAATTGTGAGAGAAAAAGTCAGAAATGCGAGATACAAACTAGCATTTGTTAAAAAAAGTCAGAATTGATACATTTTTATCTCACAATTCTGACTATTTCTTGTAATTGCGAGTTTGTATAACGCAATTCTGAGAACAAAAATTTGAATTGCAAGATGTAAACTAGCAATAACAAGATAAAAAAAGGCAATTGTGGGATAAAAAGTCAAAATTTGTATTTTTTATTCAGTGGGGTTCCATAGAAAACACTTACCATCTAGGTTAAAAATACCACATGGTTATGGAATGTATATAACATTTTAAGGTTGAATTTCCAGCAAAAATAACTATATTGTGATACTATGTTGTTTCCATGATATAAAATTCTCATATAGTGATATTATTTTGTTCATACCACCAAAATCGTAGAGGGGCCATTTTGGCCAAACGGATGTCCGTCCTCTCTCCTCCATGCTGTGATGTCACCACTCACTGGTGCTTTTGTGCCAGTGCCCTTCACCATGCTCACCAACCTGTGCCTTAATATACCACTCTCTCTCTGTTACCCTGGGCAACAGGCGCTGCCCATCCCTGCTTGACTCGAGCCCACCAGACTGTGTCTGGCGGCACGTCAAAGCCAGCCGTCTCTCATCCAGTGTGTGTATGTGAGTGTGCGTGTGTGTGTGTGTGTGTGTGTGTGTCTACATCCCCTTCCCCCTGCTTCATAGAGCATGAACGCTCGATCAAGGCTGTGCATGCACACACACAAGACAATGGGCTATAATCATACAGGCAAAGGCAATGAAATCATCCTGCAGTTCCCTACAGTCGTAGCCACTTCTATGCTTTCCCTCTCTTTCAAACTCCCAGCAGTGCTTTAGCAAAGCAAGCCCTGCAGTCATTTTTCAAGATGGAGGTGATTGTGGCTGATTAATGGAGCACCCTTGTAATCAAATCTCACCACAGTGGCATTCCAATTATAGCGGGTCATCTTCTCATGCTGCGGAAAACCTGGCCGATCCCACAGCTGCCTCTATCTGCGCTCTGCGTGTTCAAGTTTGGATTTTGTAGGCATGACCTTATGGTCCAGCCTCTAGTGCTGCCGTCCTTTCCTCTATGCACGGCCTACTGTCTCATTAACGCTGACTTTCTCTTGGCTGTACTGCAAGCAGGCTTGAGTTTCTTACCTCAGTCCAAACTAGGGGTGGGATATAACCAGTAGAAATTTGTCAATTTGTCAATTTCCAACTATCGTTTCTTTTGCGGTTACAGGCTTATGTGACAATGTGCTTTCTTAGTCACACAAAAGTATTGTTTGCATGCATTTTTAAGCATTGTGGTTTTAAAACAAGCCGTTGAAACGCAATAAGCAGTGAAAGAGAACTCATTTTACTATATGATGTGAAGAAGGTGCATTATAGGCCTTGAACTGTTAAATACACACACTTGTGTGTGTCAAAATGTTTATGTATCCTCATAAACGCAATAAGTTAGCAAACAGCTGAGAAAGAAAACATGCGTTCATGCATATTTGATCTAGGCAGCTCTTAAAGTGACAGCAGTCTAATATTCCTGCTGTCATTCATCTTAATCAAACAGCAAAAGAGAGAAAATTAGAGATTTTTATTTTGGGCATTTTTGCCTTTATTGTGATAGGACAGATCAGAATTAACAGGAAGCGAAGTGGGAAAGATATAGGGGGCGGGATCAGGAAAGGTCCTCGAGTTAGGATTCGAACACGGGACGCCCTGTGCAACGGCGCTGTATGTTGGCACGCTGCCCACAAGGCTATCGGCGCTGACATATGAAGCGTTTCTTGTCCTATTGTTTATAATTAGTTTCTTATGCTTTTTTTAATTGTTTACTTGTCTTTAGTGAGTTTGAGTTATATTTAGGCTAGTATTAGTTTTTGTGATACTGACACTGGTGACAAGCATTATGAAATGTCTATGGTATCAAGAATTTTTAGATCATAAAGACCTTATTTAAAGAAAAAATATAACAATATTGGGATTATATATCATTACCGTGAAGTAAAATGACTCATATCGTGATATGAGATTTTGGTCAAATCACCCAGTCCTAATCTAAACAGTGCAGATCTGTCTCTTTATTATGTCACTTTACTATTTTTTGCTTTCAGACATTCAATCCACTTATCTATCATTCTTTTTTTACCTCTAGAATCCAATTCAGGTCAAATGAGTCTAATTACTAAATAAAAGGTGGCCTACATTTTACTTGTGTTATTAAAAAAGGAACAATCCTCCAAGATTAAACCTCAAAACCTATATTATTCAAATATTACTGTTTAGTTCATCTTTATGTTTCTTTTTTGTTCAGTTTTGGTTTTGTGTTCATACATGGCATACATAGGTACACAGCACAAATAATTGTGACCCTGGACCACAAAATCAGTCATAAGGCTAATTTTCTTTAAATTGATATTAATGCATCTGAAAGCTAAATATATAAGTTTTCCATTGATGTATGGTTTGTTAGGATAGGACAATATTTGGCTGAGATACAACTATTTGAAAATCTGGAATCTGAGGGCAAAAAATTTTAAATATTGAGAAAATTGCCTTTAAAGTTGTCCAAATGAAGTTCTTAGCAATGCATATTACTAATCAAAATATATATTTACAGTAGAAAATTTACATAATATCTTCATGGAACATGATCTTTACTTAACATCCTAATGATTTTTGGCATAATAGAAAAATTGATCATTTTGACCCATACAGTGTATTTTTGGCTATAGCTATAAATATACCTGTGCTACTTAAAACTGGTTTTGTGGTCCAGGGTCACTGTTGTGTTGTGGGGTTGCCTTATGCCTGATTTAATGTAGTTTATAATTTTATCATATAATTTTATCATAGCTATTTAATTTATTTTATTTTTACAGTATACTTATGTATAGCAAATGCTGTGATATTTTTGTTCCGAGGTGTGGGGTCACCTCATGCCTGATCTTGCCTACGGCACCGAGCGAGTTTGGACCGCTGCAGCCCCGCAAACATAATTTCTTCTCTGTCATCCTAAGGTTGCTTGTCATTTTGAAGCTGAATTGCTCTTAATCTACACTAACTTTGCATTTGTTTACTGCCCTTGTCAAACAACGATGACATTTGTGCTTATAGAAGCATTCTGAGAAAAGCAAACAAGCAGTTTGCATCATGCATTTTCACATTACACACCCTGACCCAGGCCAAAAAACACTCTACCAATTACACTGAGCTCTCTACTCATCTCTGCAATCTCCAGAGCCCTTTGTTTTTTGCATCTTAAAATAGCCAGGCTAAAAAACACAGCCCCCTGCTACTGCACCAAATTAAGCCGCTGGCACCCAGATCAGCCATTCTGTTCAAGAGAGGAGTTAAACCTCAGCTGAACCGCCCTCGTATGCAACCGGCTCTAATTCATTGATTGGACAGAACAGCTTGTAGTCGTGCCGGATACATTAGGGCCGTGCTGGAGAGTGGTTTGCAAAATGGACAGGGATGGAAACATCACTCTAATAAAGTCTGTCTAGGCAACTCACTAGCGAAGAAGCAATTTGAATCACTGGCTGAGAATTATTCTGCCAAATGCGGTATTATTAAGAAATTAATCCAAGTGAAGAACATGGCTTGGCTTCTACTACAGTTTTCCAAACTGATGATTAAGTCTTAGAGAAGTGCTTGAGTATTTTAATAAGCCTTTACACATTCCGCAACCATTTAAAAATGCTAGGATTTTTAACGGCGTCCTTTGCTGAGTGGGAATCAATGGCGCTTTAAAATCTCTCAAGCTTTGCAGAACTTTTTGAGTTACTGAAATGAATCAGTCGCTCCCACACAAACATAAAAACAAAAGGGTAATAAAAGTAATTGTTTGAAGGACAGTTGAATTACGTTTCTGTCTCCGTTGTCAATATTGCTGTAACTTATCATCGACTGCATCCCCTCTTCAGCTTTCAGAGGCTTAGTGTTTCTTTATATGAGGTCTGTTTTGGAGAGAAGTCCAAGGTCACTAAAGGAATAGATGGCTTTGGATGTCAGCGTATTTTCTGTCAGCGTATACCAGCAGTCTCTTTTTTCTTCATTATGGTTGACGTTTCACTTTGGGATGATTAGGCTGTTGGACACAGCGTTTTACACTTCTAATTCTGCAATAAAACACTCTAATCACTTGTTGGGCTGTATTGTTCGGTAATTGCAGAAATTGTCTCATATGTCACAGAGACATGATGTTTGTTTCAGTAGGCTAAACGCGTTTGACGGGTCCTGATATCAACACCACAGCTTTAGTGGTCAGGCTGTTTTCGATCCACTGACCTGATAGGATCTGTTAACAACTAGGCTAGCATCGATTTCTCTATGGATGGCCTGCTATGTGGAGTTCAAAGGTTGAGCGTTTGTTGAACATTCATGGCAGAGTTTGATGTAACCTGACAGATATTATGCATTTATTGTGTTTAGTGAGCAATTTTCTTACAGATGATAATTCACAGACGTCCCTGACCAAGAATGAGATTCTTTTAAAGTCATGAATGGCAGAAGGTGAAATTTATTGAATTGTAAACCAAAAAAATTCAATCAATGCAAGAGCAGATAATGCAGCATTTTTGTATTTTGGAAATTGAATGTTCTTTCTGCATGGTCCATTAGATGAAAGGTAAATACAATTCAAATATTTACTACATGAATCTGCATAATTCTGTATAAACAGAATCATTTGAAAGGTTGGGGTTAGTTGTTTTGAAAGAAATTAATACTTTTTCTGAGCAAGGTGTCAGAACAAAAATGTACAGATAATGTACTCACCCCCTTGTCATCCAAGATGTTCATGCCTTTCTTTCTTCAGTCGTAAGGAAATTATGTTTTTTGAGGAAAACATTTCAGGATTTCTCTCCATATAATGGACTTCGATGGTGCCCCTGAGTTTGAACTTCCAAAATGCAGCTTCAAATGGCTCTAAACGATCACAGCTGAGGAAAGAAGGGTCTTATCTAGCAAAACGATTGGTTGTTTTCTAAAAAAAATTACAATTCATATACTTTTTAACTTCAAATGCTTGTCTTGTCTAGCTCTGTGTGTACTCTGTATAGAGATTAAAAAGTATATAAATTGTAAATGTTTTTAGAAAATAACTGATCGTTTAGCTAGATACAGTAAGATACCCTTCTTCCTCGGCTGAGATCATTTAGAGCCCTTTGAAGCTGCATTTAAACTGTACTTTGGAAGTTCAAACTCGGGGGCACCATAGAAGTCCATTTTATGGAGAGAAATCCTGAAATGTTTTCCTCAAAAAACATAATTTCTTTATGACTTAAGAAAGAAAGACATGAACATCTTGGATGACGGGGTGAGTACATTATCTGTTAATTTTTGTTCTGAAAGTGAACTACTCCTTTAATATCATTTAATGTTTCTAAAAACATCCCGTTGCTGTATGTTGGTGCTGCATGCATTTGCCGCCTCTTTTTAAATTCAAGCATTAAATTAGTATTTAAAAGGCACTCTCAATTAAATTCTGAAAGGTACACATCTCTAATAATTTCGCAAGACGAGGAATACATACGCTGTGTACGTTTTGTGACATATTTGATGTGAAATGTCCACTGAGAGGCACTAAAAGAGTGTTCATTTTTTTCCCCAGAACAGATGAACGTACATATGGTACATTTTATGTGACGTTGGTTTTGTAGGTGTCACTGCAGTTCTGACTTGAAATGTCTGTTGAGTGGCGCTGTAACTCCAATGCTTCGTGACGTTTTAAAATAACGTACCATCTGCACTAAACCTAAACCTACCTGATAGTATGAACAAAAGTGAATTTGATGTAAAAACGCAATCGCAAGCATGCCATTTTAGCTTGTTTTCCAGAGTGAGTCATGTTTTTCACAGAATTCGTACTCAAGGATTCTACATCCTAAGTCGAATTCCATGCCAGCTGTAGTGTTGGGTCGAGTCCACGTAAGTCGAGTCCGAGTCGAGTCCGAGTCTTTAACCAGTCGAGTCCGAGTCAAGTCCGAGTCCAAAATGGGGCGAGTCGGACTCAAGTCCGAGTCCAAATGGGTCGAGTCCGAGTCGAGTCCGACCGAGTCCAACTAAAAACTACTGTTTGTCAGTATCTTAACCTTGTTTTAATTTGTACAACTACAATAAGGCAATGACAATTTAAATGTAACAAAAGGAAACCTCTGTTGCATATTGCCATTTTGATTTTTTTATTTCACACCATCTCATTAGTGTCCTGCTCAGCAAACTTAAAGTCATGTAACAGAAGTTATGACTGACTTGATATTATGACATATTTCAGAGTGAAACAGCTTTTAGAATGTGGGAAGGACAATGTGGGAATTATAAGGGAAGGACAGGACTGTACCTACGAGTAAAAGAATGAATCTGTGATAAAGGGAGGGGTAGGTGAAGAGATGGACAGCTAGTGACATATTTTTCTTAGATGAAAATGAGGCTGTGAGGGTTAATGACATGGAAGTCATGGAATAAAAGAATAAAATTCTGACTTTATTTTCTCAATTTCGAGATTATATCTCACAATTCTGATAAGAAAATACATTCTCCCTTTTCCTCTCAGCTAAAGTCATGAGTTTATTTTTTCCCTCAGAACTGACAAACTTGCTATTGCTGCGTTAAATTGAGTTCTAAAGTCTTAAATACAACATATAAACGACATAAAAAAATTCTGAATTCTGAGATAAAATAGGTAAATGTAAAATGTTATAGGTTTAAATAGTATTTTTTTACTGACATAACTGTAACGTCTACTCCAAATTGGTCTATTGACAACGGGCCATTGAATTATTAGAAAATAATGCACACCCAAGTAAGTAAGTAAAACATTCTCAAGCTTACTGAAGGAAAATAAACAGTCTAATAATTAATTACAAGCAAAAGCATAATTAAATATAATAATCAAAATACAAATGAAATAGTTTTATACGTTTTTCAGATTGATCTATATAGTAAAGTATACCACAGAAATAGTGTACTACAAACATTTAATGAAGTAATAAATGTAAAAATAAAACTATCTACAATCTTCACCGTATATAATAAATATAGATGATTCTTATTAAAATTGCTAAACTGCTTCAATCAAGAGCAGTGAGTGATTTTCTCTTTTTATTTTGTTGTTTGATTATGACGCAGTCTGTGGCAGGTTTACACTGCTGTCGCTTTAAGACCGGACGCACAGATCATATATTTTGACACATCTGTATTTCTAACTCAACACAAAACCGATAGCATTTACATGAATGCTCTCCAAGACGATGCATTTTGACATTACCTTTCGTGTAAGTGTGTAGCAATAGAGAAAGAGTTTAATTCAGCATTGTGCGCTGACTGAGAGGCAGGCTTTCAAGTACCGGCAAGACTTTAAAACACATGCCAATAATACTGAATGTCACTTTCGTAATAATGCATCGAGTCAGTAAAATTTCCATCAACTGTCCCTGGACTCGGCTGGACTCGGCAATAATTCCCGAGTCCGAAAAGCTCGAGTCCGAGTCAAGTCCGAGTCAAAATGCATCCGAGTCCGTGACAAGTCCGAGTCCGCTAAAAATTGTACTCGAGACCGGACTCGAGTCCGAGTACAAGTCCGAGTACCCCAACTCTAGCCAGCTGAGCTACCGAACAAATTGTTACATTTAGAAATCGAAAGCTATGGAGCTGTAATCATAACTGTGTATGAAAATGATTACAAGTGCTCGCTATTTTCACCACCTCTAGTGTTAATTTCTGTTGGAAACTGCAGTGATATGTACTTATTGGTCATATTCCGCGTCTTGCGAAAAAGTTCCCACAGGTACGTTTTCATCATGAGATCAGGTAGCTAATAATCTATATTCTTTGAGATGCAATTATTTTAGCGTTTCTGATGTTTAACCATTAAAAATGTATAAGATGATGTAACTATGGCAGATCAGTATGTTGTATACATACAGTATTAGAGGGCTTTCAAGAAAAATCTCAGTGCACAGTGAACAGATATAGAAAGAGAGGAAGGCTTTGAGCATCAGTGTGTTTACCCTAAGCACGTTTACCCTCAATCACAGTACATTACCCTGGAGAGACTGCTGAAGGAATCTCTCTTTCTCATTCTCTCTCTCACTGTCTCTCTTGGTTTCGCTGTAAATCTGTCTCTTCATCTCTCCCCTGTCTTGCCTTTCACTTCTAGTATTCTTCTTACTCACAGACAGATGCACATTATCAACACATACAAAAGTTGATTAAGAAGCTGTTTTCCTTTTTCACCTGCCATTCTTGTCTTTTTTTATTTACATTTTCTCATTCCCTCTCTCTCGTTCACCTCTTCATGACTGCGCAGACCCAGCATGACATTAAACTGAATAGTGCAGTTAATCGGCTGTAAATTACTTTAACCCCGCATAGATTTAAAGAAGTTCTTTCAGGAATGACTTTTTCTCACTTTCTTATTCCCCTGCTGAAATGTCCATCCCGCCCATTTTTCGTACAATTCTGCTTCATTGAACTTCATTTTACCTGAGCAGACTTCATTCACTCTGTTTTCAGTCTGTTTTTGTACAAAACCGACTATGTGAGGCTGTCTGTTAAATTTGGCTATCTAGAGTGTTTTACTCTGCTCAAGATTTGTAGGGCAGCAGTCAAAGGTCTAGGCATCATTTTAACATTTCTGTTTGGTCTTTTCATTGATATCTTCACTTTATGATCTGTCATTCTACAGTTCCAACAAAAATATCCACACTTTATTTCTCAGACATTTAGAACTAGAAGAGATGGTGATATTGCCTCTGTGATAGACTGTGTTTTACCAGACCAGATAACCCGTGAGATGGCTTGCTGTCTAATAAAATGCACAGTATAAAAACTATACACACATTTTATGTGCAATAACTTTCTTGTAAATGTCTCACTGACAACAGGCGGAATGAGATTTCCCTGGAGAAAAAAATGCAAACGAAAGTCTATGACTGGTTTGGGATATTTTTTTGCCCCAAGCATGTATAAAAAAACTCTAATATGGACTGTAATTTGAATTCATGTTCTGGGATCATTTGGACTGGGGAGTCGGATGTGTATGTGTGTCACATTAAATGGCTTTTTGAGGGTCTCTGTCATGTTTTAAACTTAAACTCAAATAGACTCCATCTTACTGCTAATGAGATTCATGATGTGGGTGAAGAACTGATCACATGCTGTTACTTTATTAAATCACATATGTTTATATAGCATAGTAATAGGAACTCCAAGCAATGAAACTACTGTTCTACTAACATGTTTGACAAAATATCCAAGGCATTTCAACAAAAACCTTTATTTTGTGGAAAACACATGATCAAAATTAGAGAACAGTAACCACTGTAGCACAAAAGCAGATTTTCAAATGGGTTCAGATCAGGACTCTGGCCGGGCCATTTCATTATTTCAGTGTTCTTATCTTCATGGAACTGCTTTACCAATTTTATAGTATGACAGGGGCATTGTCTTGCATAAAAATTGCTGGCTGATTGGGCGATGAACGCAGGGAAAGTACTGCATGTTGCTGACGGAGGTTCTGATGAACATTTGCATTCACTCTGGCATGTATCTGTATAAGAAAACATCTAACAAACACTTCTTCCTCCTCCTTTCACTGACTTTTTTATGCACTTGGGCTTCAGTCTTTCCTCAGTTTGATGCCGAACAAAATATTTCCCATCAGACCCAAATAAATTAAACTTGCTCTCATTACTAAAGTGAATCTTACACCAGTTCTCTCTTCACACTACATGCTCCTCAGCAAAAGCAAACTTAGCTTTTTGATTTTGTCTGCTGATAAGAGGTATGGTCACTGCAGAGTGCGCTTTCAGTCCACCTTCTCTTAAACGTGCTGAGATGGATCCTTACCCCTGTTCAGCATTAAACTGGCCAGCAATTCCAGCTGGAGTGTTGAACCAATTCCCCATTGAGAGTCTCTGCATTATCCATGTCTTCCCATGCATTAGTCTTACAGTACGTGGAGGACCAGCCTTTTTGGGGGACTTGAATGAATTAGTGTCATTGTAAACCTGCAAAATTTGAGAAATCATAGATTTGGAATGACCAACTTCTCTTGTAATGGCTGTAATGGCTTAAATATCTAATTTAAGTTTTTTATACTGTGCTTCAAAATACAATTAATTTATGAAATATGGTTAAAAACTGGCCTTCTTTTCCTGTTAGGATAACTTCAAATAGGACTGAGCAGTGACCTTGAAATTCCAGAAACTATAGGTTGTTCTCTGATTTAGATCTCCACTGTATATAAATATACAATATATATATGTGTATATGTGTGTGTGTGTGTGTGTGTGTGTGTGTGTGTGTGTGTGTGTGTGTGTGTGTGTATGTGTGTACCTGGTATTCATCACGTTGTGGGGACCAAATGTCCCCACAAGAATAGTAATACCAGTAGATTTTGACCTTGTGGGGACATTTCTTAGGTCCCCATGAGGAAACAGGCTTATAAATCATGCACAATGAGTTTTTTTGAGGAAGTAAAAGTGTGCACAATCTCCTGTGAGGGCTAGGTTTAGGTATAGGGTAGGTGTAGGGCGATAGAAAATACGGTTTGTACAGTATGAAAACCATTATGCCTATGGAATGTCCCCATAAAACATTTAAACCCAACATGTGTGTGTGTGTGTGTGTGTGTGTGCACAATAACATGCGTTTTTCTATCAGTCACATAATATTGAAGTTTGAAATAGACCATAGACTTGAATATGAATATCACCAAACTGAATACCATTGAATACCATCCATTTTTAGCACAACAGTCCATTAACCATCAGCTCAGTGTTCTTGTAAATGACATTCAAACACTTCCAGATGTATCCCGAAACCATCATAGGGACGTTAAAATAAGATGTTCTGTCAGTACTCACCTTGTGTCTAACACAAATCCCATCAACCAGCTGTCAGTCTAGTCATCTCATGCAGCAAATGAAGGTTTCCAGCTTGGGATCAGCGATGCACAATGTAAATGGGATGGAATAGGACCATTGCACAGCACTGTGGTGCTAAAACTCTGTTGCGTATCTCATGAAGGACACACTACTTGTGCAAAAGAGCAAATATATGCTCTTTAATGAATATTTATGTATGTATTTGTGGTATGAGATCATTGTTGACTAATTTCCTGAGTTGTAACGGCTGCATTATAGGTGGTCACATGTAGGGTCATGAACTAAGCATTGTTTTTTGTACCGTAAAAGGATTTTACATACTGGTAGCTGGGTAAATGGAGTTATCAGTATGCATAGGAGGTGGAATTACCTCACCGCTTCGGCCATTTGCGGTGACAGATGCATTATTTTTAGTAGAGCCAAATGATCATAAATGGTTTTGTTTGCATCTTTTTATCCCAGGGCTGCCGGCCACCTGAGGAATTGAGCATGCTATCTGAATTGTGATTATTGCTTGTGTTTATCTAACTGTCATTTATGGATGCATAGATTAAATCTCCCAATTTTCTTTACACGCCCTAGATATTGATTTAGTGGATAAATAAATGTAGTGTTGAGCTTTTGCGGTGTGTGTTTGTAACACAAATTGGAGTAAGTATTTGTGTTAGATCAAAGATTATTACATTTCGTCTTGAAAATCTCTCCTTTTAGCTGTTCATTGGAAGCCAATTAACAGCACGATGTGACAAAGCAAGCAATGAGCTCTTGCCCGCCTGTCCATATAATTAAAGCAAAGCCGGACTGCTGGGAGAAATTGATTTCTTTTGTCTTTGTGTGCACGTTTGACAATTCAAATAGAAAATGGACTGACATCAGTAATGTCCATACTGACATTTCAGATTTGTTTTCATATTTGTCTTCAGATGTTACTCACTGTTTGAACTGTAGATTATATTGGTTGAAAAACCTCTAGCGTAGAAAAAACAACTGGTAAACTGATATGAATCAGATGGTTTGTTTATTTCACTCTTTGTGATCTGGGACAAGGCAGACTTAAAAAAAATAAATGGAAAATAATATTTGAACACAAAGAAACGTAACGTAACATGAGTAATTTAACACAAAGAAGGTAGTAGGTCTAACAAAAAAAAACCCTGAGCATAAAAGTGCCATGAGTAACATCCTTACATGAATAAACTGTAGCTTACAGATCACATGAATACAAGGTTTTACGTTTGATCTGGTGAAGCTCAAATCTGAGGGATATTCAGGCCTAAAAATTCAGGCACAGTCACATGGGAGCCAATCAGCAGTTCTGAGATGCGCTGTTGTCATGCATATTTAAAAGCAAGGTGTATGCTGGTTGTGATTGGCTGCTTTCATACACACATAGGCAGGCTGGTTTGGGGATGTGGTTTTGGAGACAGAGAGAGCGAGACATGGCTTTGATGGCTGGACATTACAGAGGGTACAACGTACAGGGCTTCAGGCACTCGACTGTCAGACTATATTCTGAGCGTAATGCGTGAACCATGCCAGTGCTTTGCTGCTGCTTCTCTGATGGAAAGAGAGCGACTGAATAGTATGAAGAAAAGACGAGGAAGGAACACCAAGTCAGCAAAATGTTAATGTATAGTCTCATTAATGGCTGCGCTAGAAATGGCACATGAAAAAAAGCACCTTTCACACATTGTTGTAGTGTTTTGCCTACTGGGCTGACAAGGAAAGAGTGTGATAAATATATAGATTATGCTTTTGCTTGTTTTCTATTGCTGATTTTCTCACTTAAGTTGCTCACACAGATCTACACATGTCCAACCCCTTCCATGTTCATTCATGAAATAAATATGTAGGCAAATGTAAGATATATATAATGCAAAAATAGTATATGTGTGGTAGTGTGCTGTTGTAAACAAGGTTAGAGAGCGAAAAATTGTAGAATAGGACGAGTGTGAAAATCACCATAGGGTGCAGTAGAGCTTGATTTCACTGTTTTGAATTACAGAGTGGGGTCTTTAATGGAAGAGTTTAATTTCTGAATCAAAGGTCAGCACTGTAATTTAGCCCCGTTAATAGGTGCTGGGGCAATGTAATTGGATCATTACAGCAGGAGATAATGATTGCTCGGCGGCCCATGTGACACTGAGCCCCACCTTACATCGCCGCAACCAACATCAAATATGCTAACTTAATCAAAACAGGCACGGGCAAGCAATACAAGTAGCAGACTTTAGAAGAGCAAGCCTCTAGTACATAATTACAATAATTACAGATCATTACTTATAGCACTGCTTGTTTTTAAGGGGGTTCTCCCATCAGTTTGCTGTAGCGGTGCAATGCTTTGTTTAGACTTGAACCCATTTGTGGAAATAAATCAGAGAATGTGCAAACTATATTGATCTTTGAGTCTGCTAAATGTCATGATGCAGCGAAAAGTCATCTAGAATGTAATCTTTGCCAAAAATATTTGGCAAAATCACACTAATGCTAATTTATCTTGCTGAAAAATCCAGCAGTATTTGGTTTTTCGCAGGGCTAATGGTGCGTTCACACCGCCCCAACCGTCATGCGTCAGTTGCGGCAAGATTACATGTAAAGTCAATGGTTGAGTCCGTCAGCGGTCCGTCAGGGGCTCTGCGTTGCGTTGGGTCCGTTGGATCCGTCGACTTTTCAAGCGTTACCTGCGTTTCAAGCGTCAACGCAGCCAACGCAAGCAACGCAGAAGTTCAGCTAGTTGAACTTTCGACGGACTTAACGCACTTGACGCAGTGCGTCAACCAATCAGAGCGTCTCACTGTAGCGACGTCACCACACGTATCTTGAATGAAGCGGGAGCAGAAAAAAATATCGTTTTCAACAATGGAAGACAAGCTTATTGTAGCCGTCTGCAATCGCAGAGAACTGTATGATCCGTCCTCGTTTTTGTATAAAGACAGGAATGTCTATTTAATAAATAAAGCCAAGCCACTCTCTCGATACGATCCGCCATAGTTCAGAAAGTCCAGCGAGGAAGCCCCTACCACGTGATCTTTTTTGCTCAACGCACATGCGTTGCCGGACGTGTGCAGTGTGAACGCACCAAAAAGCAAGCGTTGCAATCTTCAATGTACATGCGTCAAACTAGATGCGTTAGGAGCGTTGCCTGACGCAGACAAAGTGTGCGGTGTGAACGCACCATAAGACTGTAATTTGCTTATCAATGCTGGTCCATGTTGATCCAAGCCGGTCATTAGCTGATCCAAGCTGATCACTAGTTAGTTCAAACTGGTCCAGTTGTTTATATAGCTGTTTATTAGCTAGTAATTAGCTGGCTAAAGCTAGAGATTATCTTGTCAAAGCTGATCATTATGTGATCCAAGCTGATCATTAGTCCAAAACTGCTTCAAACTAGACATTTAGCTAGTCAAAGTTGGTCATTAGCTGATCCAAGCTGGTCCAACTGTTTATATAGCTGGTTATTAGCTAGTACTTAGTTAGCTAAAGCTAGTGATTAGCTTGCCAAAGCTGGTCATCATCTGGTCCATGCTGATCATTAGTCCAAAACTGGTCCAAACTGGTCATTTAGCTAGTCAAAGTTGGTAATTTGCTGGTCCAAGCAGATCACTAGTTAGTTCAACTGTTTATATAGCTAGTAATTAGCTAGCTTAAGCTAGTGATTAGCTTGCCAAAGATGGTCATCATTTAGTCCAAGCTGATCATTAGTCCAAAACTAGTTCACTGATCATTCAGCTAGTCAAAGTTGGTTATTTGCTGGTCCAAGTTAATAATTAGTCCAAAACTCGTCCAAACTAGTCATTTAGCTAGCCAAAGTTGGTCATTTGTTGGTCCAAGTTGATCATTAGTCCAAAATTTGTCCAAACTGGTCATTTAGCTAGTCAAAGTTGGTCATTTGTTGGTCCAAGCGGATCATTAGTCCAAAATTTGTCCAAACTGGTCATTTAGCCAGTCAAAGTTGGTAATTTGCTGGTCCAAGTTGATCATTAGTCCAAAACTGGTACAAACTAGTCATTTAGCTAGCCAAAGTTGGTCTTGTGCTGGTCCAAGTTGATCATTAGTCCAAAATTTGTCCAAACTGGTCATTTAGCTAGTCAAAGTTGGTCATTTGTTGGTCCAAGCGGATCATTAGTCCAAAATTTGTCCAAACTGGTCATTTAGCCAGTCAAAGTTGGTAATTTGCTGGTCCAAGTTGATCATTAGTCCAAAACTGGTACAAACTAGTCATTTAGCTAGCCAAAGTTGGTCTTGTGCTGGTCCAAGTTGATCATTAGTCCAAAATTTGTCCAAACTGGTCATTTAGCTAGTCAAAGTTGGTCATTTGTTGGTCCAAGCGGATCATTAGTCCAAAATTTGTCCAAACTGGTCATTTAGCCAGTCAAAGTTGGTAATTTGCTGGTCCAAGTTGATCATTAGTCCAAAACTGGTACAAACTAGTCATTTAGCTAGCCAAAGTTGATCTTGTGCTGGTCCAAGTTGATCATTAGTCCAAAATTTGTCCAAACTGGTCATTTAGCTAGTCAAAGTTGGTCATTTGTTGGTCCAAGCGGATCATTAGTCCAAAATTTGTCCAAACTGGTCATTTAGCCAGTCAAAGTTGGTAATTTACTGGTCCAAGTTGATCATTAGTCCAAAACTGGTACAAACTAGTCATTTAGCTAGCCAAAGTTGGTCTTGTACTGGTCCAAGTTGATCATTAGTCCAAAATTTGTCCAAACTGGTCATTTAGCCAGTCAAAGTTGGTAATTTGCTGGTCCAAGTTGATCATTAGTCCAAAACTGGTACAAACTGGTCTTTTAGCTAGTCAAGGTTGGTCATTAGCTGGTCCAAACTGATCACTAGTTAGTCCTAGCTCATCCAACTGTTTAAATAGCTGGTTATTAGCTAGTAATTAGCTGGCTGAACCTAGTGATAAGCTTGCCAAAGCTGGTCATCATGGTCCAAGATGATGACCAGTCCAAAATTTGTCCAAACTGGTCATTTAGCTAGTCAAAATTGGTCATTTGTTGGTCCAAGTGGAACATTAGTCCAAAATTTGTCCAAACTGGTCATTTAGCTAGTCAAAGTTGGTAATTTGCTGGTCCAAGTTGATCATTAGTCCAAAACTGGTACAAACTGGTCTTTTAGCTAGTCAAGGTTGGTCATTAGCTGGTCCAAACTGATCACTAGTTAGTCCTAGCTCATCCAACTGTTTAAATAGCTGGTTATTAGCTAGTAATTAGCTGGCTGAACCTAGTGATAAGCTTGCCAAAGCTGGTCATCATGGTCCAAGAAAATGACCAGTCCAAAACTGGTCCAAACTGGTCATTTAGCTAGTCAGAGTTGGTTATTTGCTGGTCCAAGTTAATAATTAGTCCAGAACTGGTGCAAACTAGTCATTTAGCTACTCAAAATTGGTTATTCGCTGGTCTAAGTTGATAATTAGTCCAAAACTAATTCAAACTGATCATTCAGCTAGTCAAAGTTGGTTATTAGCTGAACCAGGCTGATTAGTAGGTAGTCTAAGCTGGTCCAACTGTTTATATAGCTGGTCATAAGCTAGTAATTAGCTGACTAAAGATAGTGATTAGCTTGTCAAAGCTGGTCATCATCTGGTCCAATCTGATCATTAGTCCAAAACTGGTCCAAACTGGACATTTAGCAAGTCTAAGTTGCTTTTCATTTGCTGGTTCAAGTTGATCATTACGCCCAAACTGGTCCAAACTGTTTTTTAGCTAGTCAAGATGTTATTAGCTGGTCCATCATTATTTAGGTTAGTCCGAGCTGGCCAAAATGTTAGCTGATCATTATTTAATCAAAGCTATTTCAATCTGTTCATTGTCATGCAATGAGATTCTAGTCATTTGCTGGTCAAAGCTTTTCATTAAAGCTTCTAATTAGCTCAAGTCATTAACTTGTCCAAGCCAATTATTAACTAGTCAAAGCTGGCCATAGGCTTTTCTAAGATACTTAGCGTTTCTGTGCTGGTCCAAGTTGATCATTAGTCCAAAACTGGTACAAACTAGTCATTTAGCTAGCCAAAGTTGGTCTTGTGCTGGTCCAAGTTGATCATTAGTCCAAAATTTGTCCAAACTGGTCATTTAGCCAGTCAAAGTTGGTAATTTGCTGGTCCAAGTTGATCATTAGTCCAAAACTGGTACAAACTGGTCTTTTAGCTAGTCAAGGTTGGTCATTAGCTGGTCCAAACTGATCACTAGTTAGTCCTAGCTAATTTTGGACTGGCTGAACCTAGTGATAAGCTTGCCAAAGCTGGTCATCATGGTCCAAGAAAATGACCAGTCCAAAACTGGTCCAAACTGGTCATTTAGCTAGTCAGAGTTGGTTATTTGCTGGTCCAAGTTAATAATTAGTCCAGAACTGGTGCAAACTAGTCATTTAGCTACTCAAAGTTGGTTATTTGCTGATCTAAGTTGATAATTAGTCCAAAACTAATTCAAAATGATCATTCAGCTAGTCAAAGTTGGTTATTAGCTGAACCAGGCTGATTAGTAGGTAGTCTAAGCTGGTCCAACTGTTTATATAGCTGGTCATAAGCTAGTAATTAGCTGACTAAAGATAGTGATTAGCTTGTCAAAGCTGGTCATCTTCTGGTCCAATCTGATCATTAGTCCAAAACTGGTCCAAACTGGACATTTAGCAAGTCTAAGTTGCTTTTCATTTGCTGGTTCAAGTTGATCATTACGCCCAAACTGGTCCAAACTGTTTTTTAGCTAGTCAAGATGTTATTAGCTGGTCCATCATTATTTAGGTTAGTCCGAGCTGGCCAAAATGTTAGCTGATCATTATTTAATCAAAGCTATTTCAATCTGTTCATTGTCATGCAATGAGATTCTAGTCATTTGCTGGTCAAAGCTTTTCATTAAAGCTTCTAATTAGCTCAAGTCATTAACTTGTCCAAGCCAATTATTAACTAGTCAAAGCTGGCCATAGGCTTTTCTAAGATACTTAGCATTTCTGTGCTGGTCCAAGTTGATCATTAGTCCAAAATTTGTCCAAACTGGTCATTTAGCTAGTCAAAGTTGGTCATTTGTTGGTCCAAGCGGATCATTAGTCCAAAATTTGTCCAAACTGGTCATTTAGCCAGTCAAAGTTGGTAATTTGCTGGTCCAAGTTGATCATTAGTCCAAAACTGGTACAAACTAGTCATTTAGCCAAAGTTGGTAATTTGCTGGTCCAAGTTGATCATTAGTCCAAAACTGGTACAAACTGGTCTTTTAGCTAGTCAAGGTTGGTCATTAGCTGGTCCAAACTGATCACTAGTTAGTCCTAGCTAATTTTGGACTGGCTGAACCTAGTGATAAGCTTGCCAAAGCTGGTCATCATGGTCCAAGAAAATGACCAGTCCAAAACTGGTCCAAACTGGTCATTTAGCTAGTCAGAGTTGGTTATTTGCTGGTCCAAGTTAATAATTAGTCCAGAACTGGTGCAAACTAGTCATTTAGCTACTCAAAGTTGGTTATTTGCTGGTCTAAGTTGATAATTAGTCCAAAACTAATTCAAACTGATCATTCAGCTAGTCAAAGTTGGTTATTAGCTGAACCAGGCTGATTAGTAGGTAGTCTAAGCTGGTCCAACTGTCTATATAGCTGGTCATAAGCTAGTAATTAGCTGACTAAAGATAGTGATTAGCTTGTCAAAGCTGGTCATCATCTGGTCCAATCTGATCATTAGTCCAAAACTGGTCCAAACTGGACATTTAGCAAGTCTAAGTTGCTTTTCATTTGCTGGTTCAAGTTGATCATTACGCCCAAACTGGTCCAAACTGTTTTTTAGCTAGTCAATATGTTATTAGCTGGTCCATCATTATTTAGGTTAGTCCGAGCTGGCCAAAATGTTAGCTGATCATTATTTAATCAAAGCTATTTCAATCTGTTCATTGTCATGCAATGAGATTCTAATCATTTGCTGGTCAAAGCTTTTCATTAAAGCTTCTAATTAGCTCAAGTCATTAACTTGTCCAAGCCAATTATTAACTAGTCAAAGCTGGCCATAGGCTTTTCTAAGATACTTAGCGTTTCTGTGCTAGTCATTACCTGGTCCAAATCAGTCAAATCTGCTTGTTACCTGGTCCAACACTCTTAAAAATAAAGGTGCTTCACAATTCCATAGAAGAACCCTTTTTGTCTAAATGGTTCCATAAAGAACTTTTAACTTCTGAAGAACCTTTCTGTTTAAAAAAGGGTGATGAGAGAAGGTTCTTTAGATTATAAAAAGGTAAGAAAGAGATGGTTCTTTGTGGAACCAAAAATGGTTCTTCTATAGCATTGCTGTGAAGAACAAAGCATATTTTTAAGAGTGAAGCTGTGCATTTAGCTAGTCAAAAGATGTTAAATAGCTGGTCAAAACTAGTTACATTGTCTACCAGCTTGCATAAAGTAATAGTGACCAGCCCAAGACCAGCTACCATGATCCAAAGCTCAGGTTGTATTTTGTAGCAGGGTAAAAGCTGTGGATTTCAATAGACTGAAAAGTATGCATTATTGAGACCATTATTGCATTATTGGTTCTCTGTAACTTTTAATCAAGGGTCTCAAGTTCCGCTTGCTTTTATGCAGGTTCACTCTCTTGTCTCTATTTACATGCGTGAGCTTCTACCTCTCGTGCCTAGAGGAGGGAGAGATCGTCTTTATTGGGGTCATCAGAGAGCATCTGCTCTACTCCACATCTCCTGAGAGACTCTAGCGATGATGTTATTCTTCTATTCTTAGAGATGAGCTCATGCGGTGTGTGTCAGCTCTGCACAAACGGCTGCTTCCATCACCCCCCCCAAGCAATCGGCAGATCTATGAGTTGGAAAAGTAAAGTATATATTCCATAAATGTTAAGTAGGTGTTTAACACAGGCCACTTTTGCTCACAGTGGCCATTCGCTGTGAGGGCATAATCATATGTTCTATGATGAAGAGCTCCTCTGGTCTAGAAAACATACATAACTCAGTTCTTATAGCGAGGCAGCTGAGGTGGCCTCTTCTCATGGAAAATTCTCATATGCATTAGGTTTTGATTCATAAAAGGTGTTACACCCAAAGAAAAAAATTACGAAACATGAGGTAATGCATGCATTTCCCACCTGTGGAAACTAAACCAACTGTAGTAACTATGGCTTGTGGGTATAGGATGAACTGATGAACATTGGCATTTTCCTTGGCACATGCAAGTCTAATCACCTCTAGTTCACTTTAATTAGGTCATTATGCTATAGCTTGGATTTCCTACTTACGTCTAGACATGACCAAATATAACATTCATGTCCATGGAAAAAACACGACTCACCTTGGATGTAGTCAGATGGACTTCTCTTGGTCTATTGAAGTTAAGGGAACAATGTAGAAGCATCATGCTTTTGCTTTATAGTTTTTTTTTTTTAAATAAGAATGAGATGCGTGTTCAGTCTAGCGGTAAATTGCTTGTCAAACTGAAAAGCACCCAAGGTTCAGACATGCTCTTTATCTGATGTGAGTCACAGAATATTGTGATGGAATAGTTGAAGATTTAGCAAGTAGGACATCTCACTAAATCAGTTTAAATCAATTCAATTCCTTTCAAGCAATCATAACCCTAACTCTATTCCGAACTATATCATAGTTCACCCAAAAATGAAAATTCTGTCATTAATTACTCACCCTTCACCCTCCAAATCGTTTGTTAATCTTGGGAACACAAATTAAAATATTTTTGATAAAATCCAAAAGCTTTCTATGCACAAAAACTATTCTCGTAGCTTTAGAAAAGTTCATTAAAAATTGCAAAATCCATGTTAAAAAGCACGAAAAATCAGCCATACCTTATCTCCTTTCTTGCTTTAGAGTTTCTGTCTGCAACTTAATATTGTGATTTCTTTTCCCTAAATAAACCAAACAAAAGGTTTTTCTGTGCATCAAGGTCAAACTAATCTGTGAGTTGTTGTGAGTTGTCACTTCCCGCGTACAAGGAGGGAGATATCATCAGCGGCCAATGTGTTCCCATGCGGAAAGCATCATCAATATTAATGCAAATGTCAGCGTATATGAAAGAGGATGCATTAATACCTTGACAGCACCGTTGACGATGTGCTCCTACCTAAGAAACAAATCCAGTTATCCGTTCACAACCTGTCAAATGCCTCAGCGCAGAAATCCAGCAGTTGCTGCATAAAGAGCTCAAAGAGGCGTGATCTGATCTTGGATCAGCTTTTGTTCATTTGACTGTATCGTGAGATGATATAGTAGTCAGTTCTTAACTGATTCCAGATCAGCTCAGCTAGGAAAGCTAACCACCCACATAATGTCACTTTTCTGTGTTAAGTGAGCATGAGTGTGCGAATGTGATTTGTAATGAACGGGGTCCTGAATGCTATTTTCTTTTTTGTGGCTGTAACGGCTTTCGCACAGGCTGCTCCTCATTAGCAAGCGCTCACTGACACCTGCACATTTGCAACCCGTCCCAAGTCTGGAACAGCAGGAGAACTTCTGGCATATAAAAAGTCTTTAACGTACTTTCATAGACCTTTGCATAGTTGCTCCAGAATTTTTTATTTTTATTTTATTTTGTTTTATTTTATTTTATTTTATTTTATTTTATTTTATTTTATTTTATTTTATTTTATTTTATTTTATTTTATTTTATTTTATTTTATTTTATTTTATTTTATTTTATTTTATTTTATTTTATTCAGAATGAGTGTGGACTGCTAAATTAAAATGCCCAGTCAGTGCTGCCTATCATGACCAAAGTCTTGGCTGAGATTTATATTGCGCTGTCTGACATAAAAGACTGTTGATGTGGCACAGTTTGCCTTGGCTGTTACTCAATACTTCACTCGTATTGTACAATGACGCACAGTATGCATCCAGCTTCATAAAAAATTACCTACATTTTGGCAGGTGAACTCTTGCAGTTGTTTGCTTTCATAGAGTAAAGTGCTCTAGCAGCCATACAGAGGCCCCCAGACTTGAGCCAAACTTAATGTATGAATGTCATTGCGCAAGCACACTTCTCAAGCAAAACATCTGCAGAAGTACAAAAAAGTGAACACTTTGTGGTAGTCAAAGGTTAATGGAACATGTTTACAGTTAACGTAAAGAACTACACCTGTGGTCACTGTTGCATTCACTAAAAATCACATTGACACCAATCGTCTTAGAAATTGCAGTACCATCACATATAGACACATTCACATTCATACTCATCAGCCTTCTGTGTCCATTAACCTCTGTCTTTTTCCACTTCCAGAGACCTTTCTCTTGTGTGAGTCCAGCTTAAAAGAGTTCTCTGGTTCATAAATGCTGATTCCCTTTGCTGATTTTTCCAATGTACTATGCCCAACGGTCACAATATTTAACATTAAAATGCCATTTGAGTGCTTTGACTGATGGCATCATCAAAGAGGTTAAAACGAAACTATTGGAAACAGGCAAAAAATCAGCATGTAGATGGAAGCATACTGTACAAGCATACTTCGCTAAATAGTTTCATGCAGGATATTTCGGGATATTTTTAAAAACAAACATTTTTGTAATACAGTGTGAGACATCCATGTAGTTTGTTCTGATGATTTTCCTCCCATTTACATGGTCCTGTCATGCATTTTAAGAAATGCGACCATGCTCAACAATTTAATTAACCTGCTTTTTTCGACTCAATTCATCCATTATTGGACTCCGATTTGCATTTTTCTGCTCAAGGCGGATGTTCATTTTGGCTTTCAAGTAAGTATGCATATATTAACACAGTACTGAGATGCGAACCTTAATGGTACTTATTCATTTTCAGAACTGTGTGTCCTTTACTTCATTTCAGAATCCAGTGACCAGCAATCTTAGGCATAACAAAAAAGTACTATTCTACCATGTTTTTGGAAATTGTCCCAGGGCTACACCATAGTGTATATCAGAGTATACACACATTGCAGAGATAATGCAAGTAGGGCTGCACGATACATCGTTTCAGCATCGTCATCGCGATGTACGCATGCGCAATAGTCACATCGCGACAGTCACGATGCTGGGCAAAATAAAAATAAAATTATGTGTGTCTGATTTAAAAATTTACTTTCTATATTTCTAAACTTTCTATTCACGGATCTATATTTGTCTAATATAAAGTAATTAACTCATATTTAAGGGTTCTTTAAAAACTACAAAGCACACATTGCTTCACCTACTTCATGCATGCAGTCTCTGCATGCGCACATACTCTTTGGTGCTCATAACGAAATGAGCGCGGGACGGGAGAAAAGCGCCGAAATGGAAGATTTGGTCGCAAAAAGAACCGCAACGTCGGTCGTATGGAAGTATTCTGGATACAAAAACGATGATGTTGACCAAAAACAGGTGCTTTGTCGGGAGTGCCTGGCAGTTGTTGCCACAACTCGCGGAAACACTACAAATTTGTTTGACCATTTAAGTCGGCACCACAAAGCACTGTATGACGAATGCAAAACCAGATCAGATTGCCGTCCAAAGCAAAAAACTATTTTGGATGCGTTTGCCAGTGTGACGCCTTACGAGAAGGGCTCTAAGCGACAGAAAGATGTCACTGATGCTATTACATTTCACCTTGCGAAAGACAATAAACACAGTCACCAAGCAGGGTTTTACAAACATGATCCGCTCGCTTGACATGCCTTATGTTATGCCGTCACGCACTTATTTTTCTCAAATCCATCCCAGAGCAGTACAACAAATGCAAGGCACAAGTGGAATATTATGCAGCAACAACCGCTTCAATGAGTAAATTAATGCATACAGAAGCACCAAATTGGTGTATTTGAATATTTATATTTACTTTATGCAACAGTTCTGAGAAAGAAGCCAATTTTTTTATAGAGTTGTTGAAAAGTTTAATCTTTTGTTAGCTGATGAGCAACACTTGTTTTACTTTGGCTAAACAAAGAATGCAAAACTAAAAAAAAAAGAATCTTCTGACATTTTTTTTTAAATTTTGTGACAAAATATATTTACTAATCTGTTTTCAAAAAAGAAGTTGTTGAATAAAATGTTAAATTACTTATTTTGTCACTCATGTTAATTCCTTAATGAGATAATGAAGTGTCCTCTTTTCATTCTCAAAATGAGTTCCCTTTCATCAGGGTAAAAGCAACATTCATTATTAATTTCATAACATATTAGAGCCTTGATTTGCCTGAATTGACAGTGAATAAGGTGAGTCAAACTGTTTATGAAACAACCCAAAATAGGCTTTAAAAAGTATTTTATTTCAGGGTTTTGATTACATTTTTTTATTCTTTGAAAATGCTTACAAAATTATCCCAATTATTTTTGAATTATTATTTGATTTTTAAGCAGTTCAAAACACCTGATGAACATAAATGAATTTGTACACATCGCAATATATATCACAGGAAAAAAATATATCGCAATGTAATTTTTTCCCAATATCGTGCAGCCCTAAATGCAAGACATATGCATTTGTGCTTAAAAGGTACACTGCCCTCCAAAAGTTTGGAAACACCCCTGGCAAAGTGGGGTTTTGGATGATGTCAGCATAGTGTAAATCATCTTTGGGCAATCCTTAAGGAGGCTTGGAGTAATATATCAAGTCAATGTTTGAATAAACTGACAGCTTGGATGCCCAGATTATGCAGAGCTGTAATAGCTGCTAATGGTAAATCGAAAATGTAGGTTTTTTCTATGTATAAACTGTTTATGTAATAAAATATGTTTTCGTAGTCTGTGTTGTCCTTTGTCAGTGCAAAAGTATCACAAATTAAAAAGGATTCATGCCAATATTGTCCAAAACCCCACTTTTCTAGGGTGTTTACAAACTTTTGGAGGGCAGTGTATATATATATATTTTTTTAAATGACGAGTCATTTCACTAGATAAGACCCTTATTCCTCAGATGGGATTGTGTAGAGCCCTTTGAAGCTGCACTGAAACTGCAATTTGGACCTTCGACCCGTTGATCCCCATTGAAGTCCATTATATGGAGAAAAATCATGGAATGTTTTCCTCAAAAACCTTAATTTCTTTTCGACTGAAGAAAGAAAGACATGAACATCTTGAACAACATGGGAGTAAATTATCAGGACAATTCGGGAGTAAACTAATCCTTTAACAGATGGGTGAAAGTCCTAAATTCACCCTTGTTACAAATTAAGCCTAGCTGTACTAACATGCACTGGTCCTGTTTGTTATCAATCTAGTATCAATTAGGTGTTACGGTCACCCTCAATTAATTAAACAGCTCTAGATGTGTTTATGCACAGCTACATTTAGTACCATGGTCCTTGGGGAACTGGCCAATCTGATTCTCAGTTTGCTGAGAATTGATCTTGCCAGATTGCCAAGGTGATGCCATATGGAATACATCAAAATGTGTCATTTCATCTGACAGCGGCATGCATCCTCTCACGTTTTCGCCCTGTAATTATACTCTTGTTGCTTGTCGTCAGTGGATTAAGTACACCCAGGAGACCCCTATGTCTCCATGTTCTACCCCTCCTTCTCAAATCCAATCTCTCTCCCCCCCTTACCACCCATCGAGGCTGGTGCATGAATGCCCTATACAGAGGCTATTTATCATTGACATGTGAAAAGGCTGTTTGACCTTGCGAAATAGGGGTTTGTTCATTCAGCTTTATCCACATCATACTAAAATGATTTCTTTGTTATGTTAAAAATAATGTTTTCTGCAAGTGTCTTGCTTTGTGATTTTACACAATGAAGATCGATTGGCAAGAACCTTCTTGTTCATTCATGTTCTAGCTTGTGGATTCTTAGACGTATCAAAGTATGAATTTAGATTAATTCGATTACCAGCATTATTCAAATGAAAGTCCTACATGTTTGGAATGGTATGAGGGTAAGTAAATGATCACAAAATGTTCATTTTTGTGGGAAATATCCCTTTAACATTTTTTTACACTGATGGTAATTGGAATCAGCACATCATGCCAAAGGTCTAATGGTGTTGTTTATTAAGCGAACGAGCAAAACGAGCTCTGTTTGTGGGGGGAAATGAGCAAGGCAAGTGCTTTTCCTCCGGAAGGTATCCTAAATTATTCATAACGAGTAAATTCTTTTGATGTGACATCTATTAGCTCATTATGTGTAGCATTATTTAATGTGTTTTACAAGGGAGAGATTTGCACAATATAAATCCGTTGTTTCTTTTCAGCACCTCTTTTACTCTTTTAAGGAACAAGATATCAAATGAAATGACAGCTTAAATTTATGTTATGCAAATTCCTTGTTGCACCATTATATAGCTAATTAACTGAGGGGAAAAAAAAAAACCATTCCTCACATTCCAAGTGATCCTAACAAATTCAGCCGGAGCTCTTAATTGGCTCCTGCAGGAAATTGCCTGTTTCTCGTGAAGCGTTGCCGCGATGCATCTACTGGAAACTGGTAAATGGATCCAGCCCACTGTCGTTACCATCTAGGCGTGAAAGTCTCCACACTACACTACCACATTTCTATTTTCCCTTCCATTAACTAAAAGAGACACATCATTTGGATCCCGATTTCCAGCTTTTTTTTTATGCTGGATTCAATAAAGATGTGTGTCATATTGGTGGACGCCACTTTGCCTAGTTCCAGTGTCAGGAGAGCTATTCCCCTCATACACCCCATGCATTTATTCATCAGAGACTTCCCAAATTCCCAGGCGGGAATAATGATCATGTAAAAAAGGGGGTCTTGGTGTCTAGAAAGGCACGAGTGTTGAAAGTCCTTGTCCTTTGCGTGTCTCTCATGCATATTTGATACTCGTATAACATTACCCCACTAATTACTGCTTCTTCAGCTTTGTCCAGCCAATGCAGATGAAATGAACTCCCTATTGGCCTCCCCGTTCCCCCGTCCACCCAATTTCGCAGAGAGCCTTGCATACGGCTGAGCATTCACTTAAGCGAGGCGCGAGAGCGTAAATGCGCATTAAGGAAATCTGTTAACCCTGCTGGTACCCAAGCGAAGAAGATGTCGGCTTGTCATTCCACCAGACTTAAATCCCTCTCATACGACGCGTTAATTCAATAACGGCACCATGAGCTGAGCCAGAGTCGAAAGCCTGTCAGTATGAAGGAATCCCTGAAATGTACAATAGCAGTCATGCAGGTCTGATCTCATTCCCGCTCCATCTTCATCTCTTGATCCATTCATCTGCGTCAACCCTTGCTTTTCAGAAGATGAGGTCTGCTTTGAGAAGCGGTGGGTTTTTGATGCCAGTCATGACTCTGGTGACATCTGGCAGTATGGAACCCAAGGCAGGGATTCTGAGAGATACTCAATGAGTGGGTTTTCTATCAAAGGGCAAACGTCTATTTGATTATAGCCCACAGGGGAGATGGCTAATGATGGCTAATTAATATCAGTAGGCGTTACAGGAAACCCTGGCATTTAGAACCCATGCTGTCTACGATGCCTATTTATGTAAAACACTTTCTTTTGACAATTCGGACATTATTCACCCTTATGTGAATTCAAACCCATGTGCTGTTTTTAAGCAGACCCACCAGACTTCTTAAAATTGCATTAACTGAAACTGTGGAGGAAAATTGTAGAGCTTTGCATAGGACTGTAAAGAGAAAGTTCAGCCAAAAATGAAAATTCTGTCATTATTTCTCACCCTCATGTCGTTCCAAACCGTATGACCTTTGTTCATCTTCAGAACACAAATTAAGATATTTTTGATGACCCTGCATAGACAGCAACGCAACTGACACGCTCAAGGCCCAGAAAGGTAGTAAGAACATTGTTAAAATAATCCACGTGACATCAGTAGTTCAACCGTAATGCTATGAAGCTAAAATAATACTTTTTGTGTACAAAGGAAACAAAAATAATGACTTTATTTAACAATTTCTTCTCTTTCATGACAGTTTCTGTCAATCCCAGACTCTGGGCCTTGAACGTGTCAGTTGTGTTGCTGTCTATGCAGGAAGCCCTTGGATTTCATCAAATGCTCATCAAAATTTGTGTTTCAAAGACGAACAAAGGTTTTATGGGTTTAGAATGACGTGTGGGTGAGTAATTAATTTTTGGGTGAACTATCCTTTTTAGGAGTGTAAATATTTAAATGAAGTATTACTAAGCAAGATGAGAAAAAGAGACTTTTTATAGAGTTTAACGTGGAGCTTTTGTTTAGGTTGAGGACGGATACAAGAAGAGTCTACTGAATGTTGCTTTAATCAATGAGCATGGCATGATAATGTGGGCTGTTGCAGTTTCTTAGCTAGTTGAAGGAGAAGTTCACTTCAAGAACCAAAATTTACACATCCCCTTGTCATCCAAGATGTTCATGTCTTTCTTTCTTCAGTCGTAAAGAAATTATGTTTTTTCGAGGCAATCATTTCAGGATTTCTCTCCATATAGTGGACTTCAATGGTGCCCGTGTGTTTGAACTTCCAAAATGCAGTTGTAAATGCAGCTTCAAAGGGCTCTAAATGATCCCAGCTGAGGAATAAGGGTCTTATCTATTGAAATGGTCGGTTATTTTCTAAAAAAAAAAAAAAAATACTATTTATATACTTTTTAACCTCAAATGCTTGTCTTGTCTAGCTCTGCGTAAACTCTGTGCATTCTGGGGTCATTCAGAGCCCTTTGAAGTTGCATTTAAACTGCATTTTGGAAGTACAAATTTATGGGCACCATAGAAGTCCACTATATGAAGAACATCCCTGAAAATCCTGAAATGTTTGCCTCAAAAAAACATAATTTCTTTACAACTGAAGAAGGAAAGACATGCAAATCTTGGATAACAAGGGGGTGAGTAAATTATCTGTACATTTTTGTTCTGGAAGTGAACTTCTCCTTTAATAGAACTCAATATAATATGACAGAAATATCATGAATCATTAGAAAATGAATCGTAATTAATCACAATCAGTTTTCCTAATTGGGTCACTTAAAAATAACTTCCGATATTTACATGATTAATATTATATTAGATCTTATATTTACATTAACATTTTTTTTCTGACAAAATTACTCAACTAATAAATTAGTAAGAAATTACATTGATGTAACTTAATTAGTTTATGTGGAAACACTAAATTCAAAGTGCTTTCCTTTTTAGTACACACCATGGCTTCCTACATGTCATAAGCAAATAATGGTTCACATGTTTGAAATATACCAAATAGAAAATGGCATTTACAGTAAGAGCAGTAGTGGATAGGAAGATTTCCAGTTAATAATGTCTTTAAGCTTTTAAAACTTTGATGAACAGCGTTTATCCTTAAATTTATGAGCTGAATTCAAAGTCCTAACCATATGAAAAAAAAGCTAATAGCTCTACCAGGGCATCGTCCAATCAGATTTCCAAAAAAAACAGCTCTGTTTCTCCCATTGTGGCCCACTTTAGATCACTGGTGTGTGAACGCACACTGTGGCATGGCTATTTGTTCTGCCACATGCTAGCTCCATAATAAAGCACTTGCTAATTTCACACCTTCCTTCTCTCTCTCGTCTCTGAAACCTCATATCAGTATTAAGTAGTTAATAGGAAATTGCTGAAATCAATCCCTCTGCTGTTGCTGTTTTGAGTCCTAATGGAAATTGGGATTGAAATAAAACCAAGAGCTGCAGTTCTCCTAGCAACAGGCTGTCTATGTCTGAGACCATGTTGTAAATCGTCTGAAATTATAACGCTGTGTGAAGGATGTGTGGTTTAGCTTGTCTCCATTGGACAAGCTTTGTCTCTTCTGCACCGCAGCTGTAATGAAATTTTAAAACAGCATGAAGTCCATGCTGGTCCAGTCTGGTTTATACTGACATTGCAGTGTAGTTGGTGGAGCTGTGTGTTAATGCTGTTCATCAGAAATATCAGAAAGACTGATTTAATTTCTCCTAACTATGCAAGCTTAAATTTTGGCTTGACTTTTTAAGGTTTATAGGTCATATGGATGGACAGATAGACAGATGTGTATAGACAGATGAATAAATGGATAAAATATAAATGAGTAGACAGATGATATAGATAGCTAAAGATGGGTGAATGAGTACTGTAGTTAAATTACTGTTGAAGTCAAAAGCATACATACACCTTGCAGAATCTGCAAAACTGAAATTATACCAAAATAAGAGGGATCATACAAAATGCATCCACAAGAGAAAATAATAGTTGAATTTAACCCTTAAAATGACCCTGTTCAAAAGTTTACATGCCCTTGATTCTTATTAATTTGCTGTTACCTGAATGATCCACAGCTGTGTGTTTTTTTTTTTTTTTTTTTTTTTTTTTTTTTTTTTTTAGGAATAATTGTCAATGAGTCCCTTGTTTGTCCTGAACAGGTAAACTGCCTGCTGTTCTTCAGAAAAATCCTTCAGGTCCCACAAATTCTTTGGTTTTTCAGCATTTTTTGTGTATTTGAACTCTTTCCAACATTGACTGTATGATTTTGAGATCCATCTTTTTAACACTGAGGACAACTGAGGGACTCATATGCAGCTATTACATGGGGTTAAAATGCTCACAGATGCTTCAGAAGGAAACACGATGCATTAAAGGGTGAAAACTTTTTGAATTTAAAGATCAGGGTAAATTGAACTAATTTGGTCTTCTGGGAAACATGTAAGTATCTTCTGAAGCTTCTAAGCTGGTAAATGAGAAGAAAAGGAAATGTAGGCAAAATAAGTAAAAAAATACACATCTGTTTAAAAATGTACACCCTTGGCTCATAATTAGGGATGCACCGATACGAATCGGCCGATCATGCTTGCGCGTTTTGTCAGTAAAGCCGGCTCTGTAATCAGCGGTAAATGCCATCAGGTGCGTGATTTCACGTTGAGCCGTATATACTACACACAGCCGTTGTTTACCGACGAGCTGCGCAAATCAATGTTCATTATCAGTGTGAATGTGCGCAGCTCGTCAGTGAACAACGGCTGTGTGTAGTATATACGGCTCAACGTGAAATCACGCACCTGATGGCATTTACCGCTGATTACAGAACCGGCTTTACTGACAAAACGCGCAAGTGATCGGCCGATACGGATCGGTGCATCCCTACTCATAATGCATCTTTTTTCCTTCTGAAGCATCAGTGAGCTTTTAAACCTTTTGTAATAGTTTCATATGAGTCCCTCAGTTGTCCTTAGTGTGAAAAGATGAATCTCAAAATTATACAGTTCTTGTTGGAAAGGGATTAAAAAACTAAAATGCTGAAAAACCAAAGAACTTATGGGACCTGAAGGATTTTTCTGAAGAACAGCGGGCAGTTTAACTGTTTAGGACAAACAAGGGACTCATAAACAACTATCACTAAAAAAACAAAACAAAACAAAAAAAAAAAAACAGATGTGGTTTAGGTAACAAGACAGTATTAAGAATCAAGTGTATGTAAACTTTTGAACGGGGTCATTTTTTATTAAATTCAACTATTATTTTCTCTTTTAGACTATATGTAAATGTCTTTTATGTGAAATATTCAGGTCAGTACTAAATAAAAAATAACATGCATTTTGTATGATCCTTCTTATTTTGGTCAAATAATTAACATTTTGCAGATTCTGTAAACTTTTGACTTCAACTGTATATATTTGTTGTATATAACAATGTTGATCGTTTTAGCAAGGAGTCCAGTTTGGTAGTCATTCCCCCGCTATAAAAATCATTTTGCGTTTGTTTTGTGACATTTAGACCTTGTTTGTTTATTTATGTGGCCTTTAAAATGCATTTCCACAGACAGCCTGTTAATCTCAGAGTTTCTCTTTTCACACACTCCTCTAAGCTATTGAGCTCTTATCTTCTAATGCACCCCAGCATTTTAGGAAAACATAATTTGCTAAAGCACTGAATGTTGCAATCGAGGGGCGTAATACAAAAGAGAGGTCTTACTAGTCACTCTGTGATGCTCTCTGTTTGAATAAGACCAAGAAAACATCTGGTGACTCATTGAAACTCCTTATCAATACTCGTAAAAATATTAGTATTGATGTTCTGGTGTCATGAGGAGGAATCAACTGAACTAAACAAGTACAATTTTGCTAGTCTATCTAAACGCCTCCTTGTCTCCTTAGTGCTGTAAGTGCAGCTGTTTTTCCATGTTGTGTCGATGCCTCGAGGGCCGGGGGAATTCTGTTGGAGTGGAGACGTGCTGTTGTAGATTTAGTCAGCGATAGTCATCCATATGCCCACCTGAGACCCACCTGTCAGAGAGGACGTGATGGGGATAAGGGAGGAAGAGGCTGTTTGTCTCCTCTCATATATTTAAATTAAGATCCTTGTCTGTTCTCAGCAGGGGAGGGAAAGAACTTTCAGAGTTGCAGGTAATTGATTTTTGGGGTTGAAATTGCCTATATGCTTCACAGCGCTTCTGAATCCATCCTAGTGGAAATGTTATGGGAAGAAATACAGGCCATTTAAATAATAATAATAATAATTTCAGCCAAAGTAAGGAAATATGTTTTTACTAAAACATGTTAGTATGCATGGTGAAATGTTTTGAAATATAAAAACTCATTTATCAATCTACCCTCTTGATTTTGAAACAAATGTTTTGTTTTCTTGCACATAAATCATTGCAATAGTTTCAACTGTCTGTGTCTGTGTTTGTGTAAGGTGCTCGCAGAAATTTCATTGGGTCATTTTTCAAATCATATTACAGTCATGTTTGAAGAATGGCTGTGTTTCTGTTATTTTGCATCTTTTTTTGAAGATGACTGAAAAAACTCACACTCGCTGTCAGAAAAAAGCAAGGATGACACTTCTGAAAGGTATGTTTTTCACAGACGGCAAGCTTAAAGCTGCTCTAAACGTTTTTCGTTTTATTTTTTTGGGGTTCCAACTACCTGACAGATATCACAGAAATTCAGGACTTTTCTCTGTGACAGCTCTAAGCTTTGTAAACAGTAAAAAGAATCTCAACTCAGACACACACATGCACACACACAATAAAATATAAATAAAAAGTCACACATTAAATTTCAAAACTTTTAGTAAAATTCAAAAAAACGTTGCACTTCTCTCATCCATTTCTCATTTTTTATTTAAACCTAGTTTATTTACATACTTATTGTACATTTTTATTGAATGTGTATTGAACATCAAGATGTTCATGTTTTTCTTTCTTCAGTCGAAAAGAAATTAAGGTTTTTGAGGATTTTTCTCTTTTTAGTTGGACATCAATGGGTTGAAGGTCCAGATTGCAGTTTCAGTGCAGCTTCAAAGGGTCTACACAATCCCAGCTGAGGAATAATGGTCTTATCTAGTGAACTGATCAGCCATTTTCTAAAAAAAATATGAATGATATACTTGTTAACCATGAATGCTCGTCTTGCAATAGCAAACGTACAAAGAAAGTCAAACGCCTTTTATGAAAAAGGTAAAAAAAAAACATGTTGGATGATTTTGAAGTTGGAGGAGGAGTTTTATGCTCTACCCTACCTTCTTTTATCAAAAAAGAGTACACAGACGAAGAACTAACCATGCATAAGCTTTCCAACATGACTATGTAATTAATGAAGTCGAGCTAGTGCAAGGTAAACATTTGTTTGTATGTGTGTGTGTGTGTGTGTGTGTGTGTATATATATATATATATATATATATATATATATTTTTTTTTTTTTTTTTTTAGGAATTGACAGTATTTTTGCTAGATAAGGCAGTTGTTCCTTGGCTGGGATCATGTAGAGCCCATTAAAGCTGCATTGAAATTGCAATTTGGAACTTCAACCTGCTGATTCCCATTGAAATCCACTATATGAAGAATAATCCTGGAATGTTTTTTTCTCAAAAACCCTAATTTCTTTTCGACTGAAGAAAGAAAGACATGAACATCTTGGATGATATGGGGGTGAGCAATTTTTATTCTGAAAGTGAGCTAATCCTTCAAAGTTTTGGGATGGTGGTCTAAAGGCCGATAACTATAATGGTAATGATAAAAATAAATTTTGAAAAATCATTGCAAATTAGTGCACACCACAACTATAGTGATAACAGCACAGAGGAACAAGGTTGTTGGAATTGCTTTCCATGCTCTGAATAGCTTGAGATAGAGGACACCACTGCGGTGCATGTTTATTTATAAACAAAATGTAATTGTGTGATTGTGCAGATGCTAATATAGTTATCATATTTTTATAGTTATCGTTCATGATGTGAATGAGCTCTAATTCAGTAGCAAAGACTGGTGGAAGTGACTTTAGATGGCTGACAAAAACCACTTAGCAAGATGGCAAGCAAAACCACTATTGCTTTGGACCTTCTGTTCCAAGCACCTGTTCAGTTATAGATCAATATTCTCAAGCATTAGCTTATCAGCTTCTGAGCTCGGATATTTTATTAGAGGCAGACAAATAGTTCCTTTAAAAGCCATGCATATTTGTCAGAGCAGGCAAAGCCTGGAAACGATCGCAAATGAGCTGAAAATATAGATGAAAGTTCATGTTTGCTGCGAGACAATGTATTTGTGCCAGAGCCAGAGGAAATCATTTTCTCCTAATGTATGTACATAGTAAATAACCCAGCACCGGTTTATTTTGATTCATGAGTCAATCAATGTAGCTGCGATCGGCTGTGGCTGCAGATGGCTGACGAGGTTCCACGTTGTCTCCCTCCGTTTGGCGTTTCTTTATTTATTTATGCCAGCAAGAGGGGGAGAAAGTGATAAACGGAGGGAAAGAGAAGTGATCTGGAGTGAAATAGACTGTGTATTCCTTATCAAACAGCGATCCACTTTGACACGGATGAGATTATCAATGTTGAACTCCTTCTCTTTGTTCCATGGCGCATGTGTGCGTACAAGCGTGTCTGGAGAGCATTTGATCGAGGGTGGATCCGTGTTTGGCGCCGCACTCCCGACGCTGCCGAGCAGGGAGGGGGAAGCTGTCGTGAAGAGTGTTTGATGTTTGGAGTTGCAAGCTTGTGTGTACGTGTGTTAAAATTTGTTTGTTTTTAGCCGTTCTTACATTGTAAGGCTTTCTGATGGACGTCCACCTGTGTATTCAGCTGTGTACATCAATGTATGTGCGCTCACAAGTAGGTTTGTGTAGTACAGAGATCTTGACCCCTGGGGACCAGCCTGTTCATTATTCTTCTTAAAAGAAGCATTAAAATTTCATCACTGCAACGCAATCTCCGCTTCAGCACAGAGACCAGAGAGTAGCTGGGATGAGGAAGGGGGTTGGGAAAGGGGAGGCTGAGCATCTCTCTCTTTCTCTCTCTCTTTTTCTCTCTCACTCGTGGATTGGTTGGAAACGTGGAGGGCGGCACACACCCTTGGATTGTGATGGAAGTGATCGAGTGGCCCTTTTTGCGTGTGGAGTGAGCCGTCTGTTCTTAGAGTCTGCTGCATACAGGCGGGGGCTCTGAAAGAGGGGTCAACGAGGACCAAGTGGATTTTCCATCACATTTAGGCACTATGGCACTTGTTGTAGTACTACCTGGCTCTCCGTGTGGGCCTTGCCCACCTCCTGCAGGGAGGGATGCTGTAGACACGCTGGGGGATGGGAAGGTAAGATAGGCGTCTGGTGTTTCTATACGAAACTCTACCTGTTGGTCTCTGCGTGTGGGGTCCCAGCAAGGACTGGATGACATTGAATATATTTACTGTAAAAATATTTTATAATTATTACATTGAATGTAAGCAAATTGCAATGCACTGTTAATATTATTTCTATGACAGTTTCTAAACACAGTTTCCTTATATTAGTAATTGTAATCTTTCTTTGTCAATGTTTGAGTATGTGGGTGCTAAAGTTGCAATGAAAAGGAAGTAGTGTCAGATCTTTTTGTGAAATAACAGATTATAGAAAAATTTGTTGGGTGGAGACTTGGTTCTATTCATCAGTTGTTGATTGAATGGAGGCAGATCTGAATGTGACCTTGAGGTCAATTTTTGTTATGTACACTAGATGAGAGTAGACCATATTCTTAGCAAGTGCGAATAGCAATAGATTCTATTTACACTAAGTAAAAATATCATTATTTTCTTAGCAATATGCTGTTTACACTATGTAAAAATAGCAGTATTTTCTGCTATTTATACTATTTTATTGCAAATATTGGCAGATATCAGTATACTAGTAAATTATAAAACAGTATGCACTAATAATGTATTGAGTATAAATTATAATATTTATGAAAATTATTAAATAGATGCAGCCTTATTGGGTCAATAAAGCCCTTCCTATGCCTACCTCTAACTCTACCCAATAAACACCCATGAGGCATTTTATTTTCAACTTTTCAATTATTTCCTTAAGTTTTATTGAAAATAAATGTGTTTCTGATGTGATACTGTATAAGATGTAAAAAGAAGGAGAAGCAAAGGTTAGCCAAAAGCCAGATTCAAACTTGGGTCCATGGCATCAAATAGAAAATGTTAGGTGTTTTACGCCACTTGAGCTGATGTTTGGTTTAAAAGTTGGATTCATTTTTAAAAATCAGACTGTTAATTTTATTCATTTGCATTGTTGCCAAAAAAATTGCAAAAAAGTTTCTGATGTGATACTGTATGAGATGTAAAAAGGGAGAAGAAAAAGTTAGTCAAAAGGTGGATTCGAACTCGGGTCGATGGCGTCAAATATATATATATATACGTCAAATACACACACACATTTATATATAAAGGTCAATCAATTTATTATATTAATATAGATTATAAATTATTATAAATAATATTTTTGCTCATACTCATTTTTGGAAAAAATGTCTTGATTTGTCTTTACTAGAATCCTACACTAAATATTTTGAATCTGCTCGTAAAGAAATTAATTGAAATGTTGGTTTTTCTATGCCACTTCAGAGCAAATACAAACTGTAAGCATCATTATTTTTTTCCACTAAATCGCCTATCCCCAATCATAGCAGATTTATGATGTAGTTTTTTGCGTTTTTGTGCCTAATGTTGATAAATGAGCATATAACGGTGAAGCAGAGCTTGAATGGCTTTATCTCCTGCTCTTCATAAACATATGTTCTGTAAGGTGCGCATTGTGCGTTGTACTCTACATGTCGTGCCACTTTGTCTCCTTAGAGGACCTTCTGAGAAAGTCAGAAAGCACAGCTGCTTGGCATCTGCCACTCCCTGTGCATATGCTGCTTTGTTTCCGACGTCTTACCTAGACGCTCTTTCATCTCTGTCTTTCCGCTTCCCTCATTTTATTGTGGCGGCTGTAAGCAGCTGATGAATATCTCTCAGGTCAGTAATGGTTTGCGGTATGTTGGAGCGTGTGGTTGAGCGGGCCATGATCGTTGGGTAATTCACCTGCGTGGGACACTGGATCAGCGCCGGTGCATGATGGATCACCTCTGAGGATGGGGGGATAGATAGAGCGAGCGAGAGAGAGAGGAAAGGAGGGGTCCCGCTGGTGGCAGTATATCACGGTCGGGATAATAGAATTCTGCCGAGTTGACAGATCCGCGCTCACCTAATATCCTACCTGCATTTCGCACAGCTCGGGTCCTCAGCCCAGGAATGCTACTAATCCACATGCTGACAACCCTTTGCCTCTTATGGGTCAATGGCTCTGCTGTGGATTGAATCTGAAGTTGAGGATGATTAATAGTCAATAACAGGCTTGATGAATACAAACTCCGCCCCCACGACGGCTGTTGCTCCTACGGCTGCCTTCATATTCATTTAATGTACTTATGACTTCCATCTTGATAATGACTAATATGTCTAATGCACTCAGCTTCACAGATTACCCAGCTGCCCGTTTGATTAAGCGAAACTGAAGTCTCGACTGTGTGCGGCGGAGCTTTCATGAAAACTTTAAGTGATTTCCTTTTACCGTTGAGTGTGTAAAGCGTGAGATCGAGTTTGTTTACTCTGCTGTAGATGGATTTTCCAAACACATTGAAGATTCTCAGCGCGGTCCACTCACAGTTCTTTTTCAGGTAATCATCACCACAGAGCTGTGAAAATGCACACCACTCTCATCCAGGTTTGATTGCGTTACATGTTGCAATTTTCCCTCCCATTACCTTCTCAGGTAGTTGTGGTTTAGCAAGCAGGGCCGGTGCTCGCCGGCTCACCTACAGGTCTGATGAGTAAAATAAGAAGATGGCTTTTGCAATCTGCACCCGTAACATGCTTGCATTTCAGTCCGTTTATCTGTCATTTTGACGCATTCATGTGATTTGGTAAGGCTCACACTGTTCAATAAATACCCATGACCAGGAGCGAACGGTGGGGGGTTGCCGGGAAGAATGTGCATGTGTGTGTGCGCGCTTTGGTCACAGGCTGTTGCGCAGTGTATATATACCCCTGGGGCGAAGGATGTGTGTAGAAATGAGATTTGGACCCCATTATTGGACAGAAGAAGTTGTTTTATTAAGGAGACCATGGAAACGAAGAGCATCTAAAATGCAACAAAAATTGAGCTGCGCACGGAGGGAGGCTGTATATCATGCCGGCAATTACACCTCAGTGCTACGCCTTGTAATAAAAGCGATTTTATGCAGACAGAGCGCATGAATAAGAGATGCTCATGTTGAAGAAGGTATAAGAATGGAAATAACCACTGAGCCGTCTAAACTCTGACCTCACTGTCTGGGCGGTTCTGCATTCTGGTGCTGGTTTTAGTAGCTTGAGAGTTGAGTGATGGTGTAACTAATCATGTTATTTTTAATATATATACATACAAATATATACGGAAATGTCTAAATATACATAATAGTGCTGGAAAAATTAAATGTTTAGTTTAATGCAATTAACGCAAGGGTGGCATTAGGGTTGGCCACCCCACTCACAAGGGCTGCTTTTTTTCTCTTTTTTTCTTTACATGAAGTGCTTTATTTAGTCGCAGAACATCTTTATGACCACATCAGATGGGAGAATTTTCAGACGTGCACTTTCAAACGAACGTGGGAAAGGTACAGGTGACTAGTGAGCTTCAGTAGAACAACAGTGAACTGTGGTCAGATGAGATGTTGACAGGCCATATGTTAGTAGAAATGAATTCACCTGTCCTGTCAGCTGTTATACTGTGCATACTTGTAGCATGCACGCTTCAACTGCACACACAAATGCGGTGGCGCGTGCTGTATCATGCGTCTCAGATCCGCATCATGTTTAGCAGTGGCAGCTCCTAAAGTAATAGCAGTCAAATAACCTAATAACTAAGCTGATGTGATGTCTGTTAGTCAAAGAACAACGGAAATAAGAGGAAATCAACTACTTTTGTAGCTTTAAGGATTCATCTATATTTAATTTTGTATTTAGTGTTTGATAACTTTATTCAATTTCTGTATATTTCCTACTTGCTGAAAGCCAAAGGTAAATAATGGGTTTATGTGAAGATTGTTTTAAATTCACTTAAATTAGTAGTTGTTATTTTTTAAAGTCTAATAATTTTTAAAATTGATAGCTCTCAATTATACTATAATGTTGAATGGCTGTAGTCAATGGTTAAATATTAGGGAAAAAAGAACAATTTCCTAGAGACATCTGTAATATTGGTATCAATGATACTCATCTTCAGTCATAAACAAAAACATTTAACAAATAGTAAAAATATACTGTCTTTATGTTGTTTCAACATTAATTTGAAGATTGAATGTGAAATTATTGCATTATAAAAGTATATTTAAAAACATTAATGTTAGGTGGGATTAATTATGATCAGTTGCGATTAATTGTGATTAATTTAAGAGAAAGTGTGCAAATAATTCTTTTTTTTTATTATTGATTGAGAGCACTAATACATATACATATACACTACTGGTCAAACTTTTTTTTTTTTAAAGAGGTGTCTTATGCTCACCAAGGCTGCATTTATTTGAATAAAAATAGGTAATATTTTGAAATATTAGATTAATTTAAACTATTTTAATGTATTTTAAAATATATTTTTTCTTTGATGGCAAGGCTGATTTCTGAAGGTTCACGTAACACTGAACAGACTGAAGTAATGGCTGCTGAAAATTTTGCTTTTCCATCACAGGAATAAATTAAATTTTAAAATATATTAAAATAGAAAAAAGTTATTTTAAATTGTAATAATATTTCACAATGTTGCTGTTTTTACAGTATTTTAAATCTAATAGGTATAGAATTGGTGAGCATAAGAGACCTATTTAAATCTTTCTAAGCCATTGACGAGTTATCTGGTCTTTCATGAGAAAATGTTTCTCTGCCAAAGACGAGATTTCCCTTCAAGGAAACTTGCACTGTGCAACCTAAGACGTTCCCCCTTAAGGGAACTCGCACTGAATCTCCCAATCAAAAACACAGGCCATGAAGACGGGGAAACGAGCAATCTCATATGTCAGCAGATGCATATGAAAAATTATGGAATCATCAATAATAAACAGCATATAAATCTGAAAGTAATAAAGGACTGTGAAGCTTTAGGGGGGTGCTGATGGAAGCAATCTACTACATCTATGCTTTGATCATCGTACTGAATATGATTAAAAACGTGATTTTCTTAGCATTTTTTTTTTTTTTTTTTTTGCATGGAACATACCTACATTCAAGTGTTAATAAAAGGAGAATGCTTGTATGCTCTTGTTTGAAAGTAGAGGCTTTGTTCTTTATTTTGTTGTATTGCATTTTTCAGATGTTCATAAAACAAAATTTTCTGTGGGCCATGGCAACTTTTTTTCAAAATATGCTGGCGTGGAAAGGGTTAAAAATATTAAAAAATCTTAATTATTTTAACTTTTTAACCAGTAGTGTATATTTATTTTACATGAACAGGAGAAATAGTGGCTGGATGTGCTGTGCGATGTAGGAAAACAGGGAAGAGAGTACACGAAAAAAGCCCTTTAAGGGATTTGATCATGGGATTTTACATACGCTCAAAACTGAGATTCCATGTTATGATTTGTTCCCCGTTTCGGGGGTTCTACCAGCTTGCCGTAATGGGATTTCACCGTAATCCCTCCGTAATCTCACTAGATTACTCTGTTCTCCAGATTAGCAGCTCAGGAACTGAATGGAGAAGGCAGTTCTGTGGTTTGGTATTAGTGTAATCTTAGTATAATTGGCTTCTAATTCGAAATCCATTGAAACGAATGAGTGAATAAAGGTGTTTTATGTCTAGCTGTGCTTGCTCTGCCTTGAATAATGAGGCTGGGACTGTTCCTCAGATAGAATATTTCTTGCTTCTGTTCTCTGAATGAGAAAGGGAGTGCCACAGAATGCTGGAGAGAACAAAGAAACGAGTGCTGGCTTCATGTTTTCACAGAAAAAGAGGAAAGCATGCATAGTATTTCCAAAATCTAATACAGTATGGGTATCCTTCCTAAATGACAAGTTAGTCAGTTTTTACAAAATATTGAAGATCTAAAGCACTTGATTCAAAGAAGTCTTATTTATATAGGGCTTTCCACAGCACATATTGTTCCGAAGCAGAATGAATGTACAACGTAAACCTTATTTGTGGCAAATTTATAAAACTTAGAGGAAAAGTGCATATACTTTTATGAATATGACCATAAAATCATTCAGTAGCATGCTATAACCTTCTGTTACTTTGTCCTAAGAACATTTAGAAAATGTATTGCATTTGATTTTTTTAAAAGCTTCTGGATATATTCAGATTTCATAAGAGCAATACAAGAGAAAGAAAGATGCTTGGTACCTGCATCGCTTCCACCTGCCCGCCTCTCCCTCTGTTACCGTGACAACAGGAAAGCCAGGGTCATTCCGACAGCAGCAAACCAATCAACCCAGTCAGAAAATAACAAAATGTGTAGACTGCGTTCAGGACTGCATTGAACTGTATCAGGAGAGGAATGTTTTCACACTATGAATGATTTGAACATCAGTGTTACTGTGTAACTACGTAAGCTGCCGCTGACCGGATCGTTTCCCGGAACGGCCACAACGTGATGGTTTGTTTTATGTTTGCTTCCCTGTATTTTTGTTTGCTTCTTAGCATGGAGTAGGATGGCAATGCAGGTATGTGGGTTAAAGTTTAAGACACTCTACTGTTTGCCTGAGGGCTCAGGGCTCGGTAAACAGAATTGTAAATTCAGCTTGGGCCCGAGGCTGCTGAGAAACTTTTGTAGTAAATGGGCACAGTTGGGACTCGCATAGAGACTGTTATGACAGTTGTTGTCCAATTAAACGGCCCCACAAAATGTATTCTGTGGGTACTGACATCTAAATTTAGCTTTTGCCTATGTGTATTGTTTTATACATACACATCTGTCAAATAACCTTGAGCTGACGTATTACGTACAATTATAAGGAAGAGTTCACCTGAAAATGTAAACATTATGATTTCTTAATAGACATGGTGTTTCAAAACTGGACTTTCTTTTTTATATGGAACACCAAAGAAGGCGTTTGAGGAGATAAATAGGACGTAGTATTTTTTTATATACTAGAGGTAGCAGTATATGTGTTTGGTTCTTTTGGTCTTGTACACATGCATTGAACAAATATGCTATTGTTTTAACCACTGCTTGTGCGGAACTTAATTTGAAAGTGGTTTCATATATCTTCATTTTAAAAAAATCAATATTGATCCTTAAATCCTTAAATTTGGTTTTCATTTTTGTGATGTGCTTTTTCATTTTTATTAGTTGTTGTTTTAAATATTTATTTTTAGGCAAAATTGACATTTATTTTCATTTATTTTATGGTATTATATGGTATATTATATTTAGTTATTTTTCAGTTAGTTGCTAAAGCAATATTTTCACATTTTATTTTAGAAGTTAAAGTAATGCTAGTTAGTCAGTTTTTTTATTTTATTTTATTATTAATTTTAGCCATTTTCAGTTAGTTGCCAAAGCAATATTTTCACATTTTTGTTTAGAAGTTGATGTTAGTGGTTCAGTTTTTTCATTGTTTATTTATTTTATGTTAGCTTTATTGTAGCTTTATTGCAATTAAAAAAGTAAACAGTTTACACTTTATTTTATTTATTTTTTTATTTTAGTAATTTTAAGTTAGTTGCCAAAGCAATATTTTTATTTTATTTTATTTTATTTTATTGTATGTTTTGTTTTATTTTTTATTACATTTTATTTTGTTTTAGCAAATTTTACTGTTTAGATTTTTGTTTGTTTAATTTAATAATTATTTTATTTATTAGCAGTATTTTTTTTTTCAGTAATCCAGATGAGATATGATCTGTCAAGCTCCAAAAGCTGACAAAAAACTTATTTTTTGTTAAAATGTATTAGTTAGTAATTTTAGTAATTTTTAGTTAGTTGCCAAAGCAATATTTTCACATTTTTGTTTAGAAGTTGAAGTTATGTTGGTTGTTCAGCTTTTAGTAATTTAATTTAATTTAATTTAATTTAATTTAATTTAATTTAATTTAATTTAATTTAATTTAATTTAATTTAATTTAATTTAATTAATTTATTTTATTTTGTAAAATCTATTAGTTTTATTACATTTCTGTTTAGAAGTTGAATTTATGTTGGTTGTTCAGTTTTTAGTATTTAATTTAATTTAATTTAATTTATTTTGTAAAATGTATTAGTTTTATTGCATTTTTGTTTAGAAGTTGAAGTTATGTTGGTTGTTCAGTTTTTAGTATTTAATTTAATTTAATTTAATTTAATTACATTTATTTTGTAAAAATGTATTAGTTTTATTGCATTTTTGTTTAGAAGTTGAAGTTATGTTGTTCAGTTTTTAGTATTTTATTTTATTTTATTTTTTATTACATTTTATTTGAGCTTTATTGTTACAACATATTTAACTGTTTGGATTTTTGTTTTTGTTTGTTTGTTTAATATTTTTATTTTATTTTATTATATTATTAATTTTAGTCATTTTCAGATTGTTGCCAAAGCAATATTTTTTCTACATTTTAGTTTAAAAGTTATTTTAGTTTGTTATGTTATGTTTTGTTTTATTTTTTATTGCTTTTTATTTATTGGAGCTTTACTGTAATAACAAATTTTACTGTTTAGATTTTTGTTTGTTTAATTGAATCATTATTTTATTTTATTTATTAGTAAGTAATTTTTATTTGTTTTATTTTCAATAACCCTGATGAGATACAGTATGAGCTGTCAAGCTCCAAAAGCAGACAAAACAAAATATTTTTTGCAAAATGTATTAGTAATTTTAAGTTAGTTGCCAAAGCAATATTTTCTTATTTTTGTTTGGAAGTTGATTAATTTTTTCATTGTTTATTTTATTTTAGCTTTACTGTAATTACAAATTTAACTGTTAACAATTTTGTTTTGTTTATTTTAGTTTAGTTTAGTTTTTCATTGTTTTTACTTTATTATATTTTTTTAATAACCCTGATGAGAAATGAGCTGTCAAGCTCCAAAAGCTGACAAAAAATGGTCCATATGCCTTGCTTGCTATATTAGTCACACAAAGTCATACGTTAGCCTTATTTGACAAACAGACTGAAATTTAAGTAGTGTTTCCTAATAAATCTTTCTCTTAATTGTAGCATTTAATCTCATTCATATTTGTATTGATCAAGACACAAAGTGCACATATATGATGTCTTACAGCTTTGAAACTGCATCATACAGGATGTACTATCCCTTCAAAAGCTGCATGACATGGAAATCACATAATGTCATGCCACATCAATATATATATATATATATATTTATTACACGGCTCTTTGGAATGCTTGATTCTGATTGGTCAGTTGAGACATTTGCAGGTTCGTTCTTTTCAAATAATCACCGCTCCAAAGTAATAACGCATAGCCGGTACTACTTGTATGTTTAAAATCCCTCCGTGCCAACAAAGATTACCGTTTGCCGCCATCTTGTGACAAACACTGGACAACCACAATTAACAATGGAAAATTTCGACATTAATCTATTTAAATTGTCTTACTAACGTACATAGTTTGAATGTTAGTCACGTGGTACTATATCGTTTCGCGGAAGGATAAAAATGTTAATTTAAAACAAATATGCCAATAAAAGGTTTCAAATTCATATTCATGTCCAGTTTTTTCCTTATGTGGCAAGTAGCCGTGTAATAAGCGGGATAATGTACAGGCAGCCGGTAGTTATCGCGAAATAAGCCCCTTCAGTGTGATACAAGACCCTCCGCTTCGCGTCGGGTCCTGATCACACTGTCGGGGCTTATTTCTGCGATAACTACCGGCTGCCTGTACATTATCCCTTACATATATATATATATATATATATATATATATATATAATATTAAATTTTCAAAAGCATCAGTCTATGCACTTTAAATCAATACTCATTGGAACCAACTAAACAAATGACTGAATGAATCTGAGTTCGCTGCATTTGTTCCCAGTACTGCTGAGGCAAGCACTTGGCACAGACACAAGCGAGTCTGACACGTCTATGTCGTATAGGGGTTTCAATAGCCCGTCCAGTTTTATTTAAAGCATGTTGCTTGGCATGCATTTAGAGTGATGTTACAGCTCCTCCCGTTTATCTCTGAAATGTGCCTCATTCACTGCCGCTCTCTCTGCAGATTTCCCTCCATAAACCGGGAACAGGAAATAAATCACTCTCGGGAAAGCAGTGAAATCAATTTATTGCTAGCGAAATAAAACTCATCTTTTGTCTTTGCGAGTGCAGGGAGGACAGGTACGAAAGCTCGGCTGGTAATTACACGTTTATTATGTTTTAATCATCGTCTGTCTAAGGTTTCATTGCTATTGGTTGATCCCTGATGGACACATGCCGGGTTAGGCGGACTATTTGTGTGTGTCAGTGAGCTCAAGTGCAATCTTATTACGGTTTTTACCACTCCAGCACATCCACAGCGTTGCAGTTGCCAAGCGTTTAATTGCTAGTCAATTTCAAAACAGATTTGAGGGCAAATCTGCATTTTTATATTACTGGTGATTAGCCACTTAAAGGGATAGTTCACCCAAAAATGGAATTGCGTCATTAATTACTCACCCTCATGTTGTTCCAAACCCGTAAGACCTTCGTTCATCTGCAGAACACAAATTAAGATATTTTTGATGAAATCCAAGAGCTTTCTGACCCTGCATAGACAGGTAATAAGGACATTGGTAAAATCCGACCATTGTCACATGACGCCTGATGTATTATAGGATGCCCTCAGAGGCCTCTACGATCAGATGGGTGTTTTTAATGCCACTGACCTCTGATCTGTTATGGGACAGTACAGGGGACATTTCCATGCTGTGATCATTTCTCCCAGAGGAAATCAGTGGAAGTCCACCATAGACATTTACATCTTTACATCAAATTAAAGTGGCAGCACAGAGGCCAAGCTAATGAATCATATTTTATTGGATGTACTCTAGCTCACTGACTATGAATGCTCAATGAATACCAAATGTCAGTAAAAGGGCAGAGAAAGAGACTTCATCTCTTCAATACTCAGTTACTCTGAATATCACACTGACTGAACAATAAAAATAACTTATATTGCAGTTTTATTAATATCCTGTGTGCATTGCATCTCATTCTTGAAACACAAACAAATCAAATTTCAGAGGATTTACACAGAAACCCATTCTGTCTGGTTTTCATGAGTCTTTAGGAAGACTTTTTCCACAGGTGCATTTAAATTTTACCCATCCATCCTTGTTCTTCGTATTTTTTGTCATTTTTTGTGGAGCTTGACAGCCCACATCACATCTGGGTTATCATTAACTTAAAAAAAAAAAGCACAAAACAAAACTAAAAAAAATTGTAAACAGTTTAAAAAAGCTAAAATAAACTAACTGAAAACTACTAAAATGATGACCTAATAAAATAAATCACATTTAATAAAATATTGAAAAACTTATCATCTAACATAACTTCAACTTCTAAACAAACATTTGAAAATATTGCTTTGGCAACTAACTCAAATTATTAAAATGACTAACTAATAAATAAAAATAAAATAAAATTTAATAAAATAAAATAATGAAAAACTGAACAGCTAACATAACTTTATTAGGTTTAGATTTACACAGAAATTAATTCTGTTTGTGTCACTCCCATGTTATTCAAGATGTTCATGTCTGTCTTTCTTCAGTTGAAAAGAAGTTTAGGTTTTTGAGCAAAACTTTCCAGAATTTTTCTCCATATAATGGACTTCAATGGGGATCAGTGGGTTGAAAGTCCAAATTAGTTTCAATGCAGCTTCAAAGGGCTCTACACGATCCCAGCCAAGGAATAAGAGTCTTATTTAGCCAAACGATTGGCCATTTTCTAAACAAAATTCAAATTGGTTTACTTTTAACCACAAATGTCTACAACTACAAGCATTACGTAATAACGTTGGAAAGGTCATGTGGTTAATTCCTCATCTGTGTACTTTGTTTAAAAAAATGTAGGATAGGATAAAAAACACCATCTAATTTTTTCTTCCAACCTCAAAATCGTTCAACATCTATGTTTTACCTTTTTGTTTGTAAAGGGTGGTTAAAAAGTATACATTTTTCTTTTTCTTTTTTTTTTTAGAAAATGACCAGTCGTTTTTGTAAGACAAGACCCTTTTTCTTCGGATTGTGTAGAGCCCTTTGAAGCTACATTGAATCTGAAATTTGGACCTTCAACCTGTTGACTCTTATTGAAGTCTACTATATGGAGAAAAATCCTGGAATGTTTTCCTCAAAAACCTTTATTTCTTTCCGACTGAAGAAAGAACATCTTGGATGACATCCCAGCATGCACCGGACATCAATGTAACGTCAGATTGACAGACGTTGCATTTTGGTTGAAAATAAAAATCGTCAAAATCCAACATCAGATTGACATCAACATCCGATGTTAGACATTTTGGTTAGTTAATACCACAACCTAAAACCAACAAAATCTCAGTATCTGTTGATGTTGGAATTTGACGTTGTATGGACATTACCATTAGGACATTTAGGAAATGTTGGATTTTGGTCATCATACCTCAAGACTAAATTTCAGTATTTAAAGGAGTAGTTCACTTTCAGAACAAAAATTTACAGATAATGTACTCACCCCCTTGTCATCCAAGATGTTCATGTCTTTCTTTCTTCAGTCGTAAAGAAATTATGTTTTTTGAGGAAAACATTTCAGGATTTCTCTCCATATAATGGACTTCTACAGTGCCCCCGAGTTTAAACTTTCAAAATGCAGTTTAAATGCAGCTTCAAAGGGCTCTAAACGATCCCAGCCGAGGAAGAAGGGTCTTATCAAGCGAAACGATCGGTTATTTTCGAAAAACATTTAAAACTTATATACTTTTTAATCTCAAACGCTCGTCTTGTCTAGCTCTGCGTGAACTCTGTGCATTCCAGTTCATGACAGTTAGGGTTTGTCAAAAAACTCTCAGCTCATTTTCTCCTCCAACTTCAAAATAAGACCCTTCTTTCCTCGGCTGTGATCGTTTAGAGCCCTTTGAGGCTGCATTTTGGAAGTTCAAACTCGGGGGCACCATAGAAGTCCATTATATGAAGAGAAATCATGAAATGTTTTCCTCAAAAAACATAATTTCCTCACGACTGAAGAAAGAAAGACATGAACATCTTGGATGACAAGGGGGTTGAGAACATTATCTGTAAATTTTTGTTCTGAAAGTGAACTACTCCTTTAACGTCAGTGTGGACGTTGGATTTGGTTTCTTTGCAACACAACCTAAAAACAGCTAAATGGACATCAAATTAACATTGTCATAAGACATTGACTTGACATTGAATTTTGGTCACCTGACATCGCAACCAACTAAATATCAACGTCTTATCTCCATCCTGCTGGGATGGAGGTGAGTAAATTATCAGGAAATGTTTGTTCTGGAAGTAAACTAATCCTTTAATGCTCACCTTACATTACAAAAACTCGAAGACAATACTTTGTAAAGTAAAATGTGTGGTAAAATTTGCACTTCTATCAGATTCAGAGTCAGATCCAATCAAATCCAGTCAAATATCCAATCAAAGTTTAGACCAATATTAGAAAACTGAGACTTTTGAAAATGCTGTAGATCTCGTTTTAGTTTGAAAACAGGGTTGTGTTTCAGTGTCCAAAATGGAGGCTTTTGAAAACGATGGCGTGGTTATCTCTCTGCGTATCCTTGACGACCATGCAAACAATAACATCATACTCGTTGCTGTACCCATAGATATGTATAGATTCCCCTTTCGACCGCTTCAAGCACGTCCTCAATCTAAACAATAGGGCATCTACCTATATCTATGGTTGTAACTGCATAAATGGTCATATGTGACCCTGGACCATAAAACCAGTCATAAGGTTAAATTTTACAAAACTGAGATGTATACATCATATGAAAGCTCAAAAATAAGCTTTCTATTGATATATGGTTTGTTAGGATAGGACAATATTTGGCTGAGATACATCTATTTGAAAATCTGGAATCTGAGGGTGCAAAAAAATCAAAATACTGAGAAAATCACCTTTAAAGTTGACCAAATGAAGTTCTTAGCAATGCATATTACTAATCAAAAATTACATTTTGATATATTTATAGTAGGAATAATCTTCATGGAACATGATCTTTACTTAATGTCCTAATGATTTTTGGCATAAAAGAAAAATCAATAATTTTGACCCATACTATGTATTTTTGGCTATTGCTACAAATATACCCCAGCGACTTAAGACTGGTTTTGTGGTCCAGGGTCACATATGACATGCATTTTCAGTTGTGTAGTGTAGACGGAGATCGTTTCTGAAATGTAGAGAAAACGCTAGTGTAGTATACTGTAGAAGGGCCTTATTATGTACTTCTTTAGTAAAAATGATTAGGTTGTCATTTATCCTCAGCTACTTTGACTGGTTCTTTCCATAAATTGTTATTTGTGTTTTTTTCCTAAGTAGCGCTGGCTTGTTCAAATAGCTATACTTATGACTGAATGACACGATTAAATCAAACATGTACCTGTCTGACCTGTTTGAATTAGTACATTGTTATTCAGATAGCAGATGTGATTTATTTCCACTCTACTGGTCTAATAGCAGGCTTCTGTTCTCAAGTGTAGCGGATGTTTATTACTGACAGTGAGACGGTCCACATATACCTGCTTCATTTGCTTTATATTTCCTGCGCTTTTTTTAATCACAATGTTCAGGTCTACAAAATTCTGTAAAATAACTGTGCTTGGCTTCTCATTAATGCCTCTGGCGACAGACAGGAAGCCAACTTATCCATTACAAGGACACATACTTTTTATACATACAGATGTATGGTTGCTGAATTCAAATTTTTATCCTCTCTCTCTGAATTTGTCAGTTCGTTGTTGAATATGCAAAGTATTGCTCTTGAAGTAATTTAAATTGTTCTTCACCTCAAAATGACAACAATTTATCTGACAGACAAGGAGTATTTCCATCATCATGAGTGCTTTTATCTATTCATTTTGACAGCCTGGTTTTATCTCTAATATCACGTGTATTTGAAAACTAACTTACTGTCCTTAATGACAGAGGTACGCTAAATTATTCAAGTAAATGCTGCAAAATGAACAGCCAAATAGAAACCGTGGAGATATGCAGAGTAAAGCGTGTCAGTTCTTTGCAGGGACATGTGAGTGTTTCTTTTTGTGAAAATAAGGGAAATTAGAACTAATGAATAATGCAGGAGATGGTAGCACTCAGTTGTGCTCTTCAGAGAAGCCTTCGAGTGATGCTGTGTGTTTAGCGTCTTGTAAGGCAGATGTGGCATGTAGATTTATGTGCATTTGTTGATTCAATCAAGCTATTGTTTTGCAAATCCTGCGAGACCCTGGGCCTATTTTTCTAAGAACTGCTCTCTGACAAATAACAATAACATAATAATACTATCCCACTATGAATTCCTCAAGATGCTTCTCTCCATCTGGATTCAGGACGGTCGTAGCTGACAAAAAAAGACTTCTTAATTACCTTTTTGTATTCCAATTTTGACAAAACCGATAACCACATGCTGCATGTCATTTATTTAAAAGAAAACAAGATGACTGCAACTGAAAATCAGTGGGGAAGTAAACTGGTTCATTGTAAACGAACTATTTCAAAAATTTGATTCACTGATTCAGTTGAGCTATTTCTCAGACAAATTTACTGAATTGAAGATATAGCCCTCGACTGACCAGTTTAAGGTCAATTTGAAATAAAAGAATAAAAATTATGGTACATAAAAAACCTGGCAAGAATCAGATTCAAGACAGCTAGACAAGAGAAACAAAAAAAAAAAAAAAAAGTTTGGCACGGAGATAGCGGTTAAATAGACGCTTTTACACAAATAGCCACAAGTCAATGCATTCTGAGGTTTAAGAACTATTATTAATGAAATCCAAAACCTAGTATATCTCAATCCTAAAGATGAAAATTGGGACTCGCGAGCCAAAAGTGTCTCTCTGTGTCATTTTGCTTTATAGTGGTGTCCATGAACTTCTAACATCTTGCATGTCAAACACCCTTTGACAGGCCAATGTTTTGAAGTCTGCCAAAAGGGCAGGCAAGGCCAGTCATCGATCCTGTGGTAATTGCTCAGAGCTTGGTCTCTTCCCAGAATGCCTCTTACAACCTCAGCATGACTCAGTCCTTCCTTTCTTTAGCGGTTTGTGGAGAAGAAGGGTGAAAACAATCACGTGCCAAAGAACAAACGTGTGTTTATTCATATATGGAGAAGAACACCAGTAGCAAAACTCACTTTGATATGCAGATATACTGCCTCCCTTCACTCACAGCACAAAACACCACAAGGGATATTGACTTTTTAGTCAGCGTTAGCTATTTTGGTAAAGCAACTTTAGATTTGGGATTTTACATTTTGACACTTTGATTGCAAAAGTACATTGAAAAGGCTGTTTCTGTGGAAGTCTAAAAAAAATTATAAAAAGTAATTGTGACTTTTAATCTCACATTTCTGACGTTTGTTCTTGCAATTTTTGAGTATATATCTCGCAGTTCTGACTTTTTTTTAGAATTGCGTGATACAGATTTGTGAAATATAAACTTGCAATTATAAAGTCAGTCAATCATAAAGTTTTGAAGTCAGAAATGCGAGATATAAACTCGCAATTGTGAGAAGAAAACTCAAGCTTTTTAGAAATTAACACATCTAACACAATTATCACATTTCTGAGAAATAAAGTCAGAATTGCGAGTTTTTGAGTAATAGTCGCATATCTGAGAAATAAAGTCAGAATTGCAAGATAATTCTTTTTTTCTTAGAAATGCAACTGTATTTCTTAGAATCTCGCAATTCTGAGTTTATCTTACAGTTGTTTTTTCTTCAGAATTACGAGTTTACATAAGAATTTTGAGAAATCTGAATTGCAAGATATGAACTCGCAGTTACAACTTTTTTCTCAGATTTGTGTGATATAAACCTACAATTCGAGAAAGTCAAATATAAATATACATTTGAAAAAAGAAATATAAATTTGCAGTTACTAGAAAAAAAGTCATGATTGAGTGTTTTATGTCAGTATTCTGACTTTATAACTCGCAAATGTGAGTTTATATCTCGCAATTCTGAGAAATGAAGTCAGAATTGAAACACTGAAGAATTTAAAAATTTAATTGTGCAATTGCGAGTTTATATCCCAGTATTCTGACTTTATAACTCACAATTGTGAGTTTATTTCATGCAGTTCTGAGAAATGAAATGAGAATTGCACGTTTGTATCTCACAAATGAAGTCAGAATTGCGAGATATGAATTAGCAATGAATTGTATATACATGCATGTTTCTGTTGCATACATACCTGTTTTACATTCAATGTAAACACTCTGCTTTGGCAATACACTGTAATAATTGTCATGCCAATAAAGCACATATTGAATTGAATTGAATTGATATGAATTAGCAGTTCTGACTTTTTTCTCAGATTTGTGTGATATAAACTTACAGTTGCAAGAAAAAAACTATAAACTCGCAATTCTGAGAACGTATCAGTTTTTTTTCCTCCCCAGAACTGGGCTTTATAACTTGCAGTTGAGAGTTTATCTCACAATTCTGAGAAAAAAAAATATAAATTTGCAATTGCGAGAAAAAAAATCAGAATTGCGAGTTATTATCTCAGTATTCTGACTTTAGAACTCGCAATTGTGAGTTTATATCATGCAGTTCTGAGAAGTCAGAATTCCAAGTTTAAATCTCGCAATTCTGAGAAATTAAGTCAGAATTGAAAATTTTTAAAAATGAGATTCTTAGAATCTCGCAATTCTGAGTTTCTCACATTTGTTGTTTTTTCTTCAGAATTACGAGTTTACATAAGAATTTTAAGATATGAATTTGCAGTTCTGAGTTTTTTTTTTCAGATTTGCATGATATAAACTCACAAATCGAAAAATCAATTGAAAAATTTAAGAATTAAATTAAATTGCGCAATTGCGAGTTTATATCCCAGTATTCTGACTTTATAACTCGCAATTGTAAGTTTATATCATGCAATTTTTAGAAAAAAGTCAGAATTGAGTTTATATCTCATAATTCTGAGATGTAATGCGAGTTAGAAACTCACAATTCTGAGAAGTTAAGTCAGAATTGAGAGATATTAACTTTTTTTCTCAGATTTGCGCAATATAAACTTACAAACTATAAAAACTATAAATAAATAAAGTCTCATTTCTGACAGTTCTATTTTTTCCTCAGAATAGTGAGTTTATATCTTGCAATTGTAACTTTTTCTCAGAATTGCGAATTTATATTTCACAATTCTGTGAAAAAGAGTCAGAATTGCAAAATACAAAGTTGCATTTTCGAGAAAAAAAAATCAGAATTGTGATTAACTTTTTCATTATTCAGTGGCACAAACAGGCTTCTGATGAATGAAATAGTATGAAATAATCTGACAAATTACTCTGTACTGTTTTATTATTTTTACTGTTTACTACATGAATTGAACTGGTGTTGTCATTAGGGAGTTGTGTGTTGATTATTTCAGTGCATCTTTCCCTTAGTTATATATTTTTGGAATTCACTTTCATTGAAAACATTAAACATTGACAATGCTGATTTATTTATTTCAAATATTGCTCTGAAAACAAAGCAACCAGCAGAACAAACCTTAGGCTATGTGTGACCCACTGAAAATTGATCTACGCTGCACATCAGCAGGTCGTGATGCATTTAGAGCCGGTAGTGGGTCACATGAATGCACTGTCCAGTTATTTGTGTTGACTAGCGCAGTGTTGGGTTTGGCTTCCCATGCAGCTCATAAATAAACAAAACATGTTGAGGAAGGATTATTGCGAAATGTGCAACTGGATAAAATAAACACATAACTGATTATACTTCTCAAGGCTGACGTTGACCTTTATTTTATCATTATGACTTCTTCACATCTGTTCTGAGACTGATAAGATGCATCTGTTTTCCAGATTTGATGACCAAGGATGCATCACTGAGCTGGGCTAGCAGAATACACACACTGGGATTTACTGGCTGGAAATTACAATCTTCTGAATGGATGTTTTCACGTGTGGAGAGGATGCTGGTCTCTTTGTCCTGCTGACCTGCTTTCGGTAGTTTCGGGAGTGTCTCCGTTCCTTGCCATTTTCCATCTCCTGTTCTTCCAGAAAGGCCCACCTCAGCCCGAGAGAAGATGTGACCCAGGCAAAGGAATAATCTGGCTGCCTGTAGCCCCCTCCCTTTCTCCCACACGTTTGGCTCGTAGCTCCTTTCTGTCTGTCTTTCTCTCTCTCACTTGGTCTCTCTTGGAGATATTACCACTCTCACCGGGGATGGATGTACCGCCTGAAACCAGCAAGCATGTAAAGAAGTCCACAAGTCAAAAGCTGGAGGATCAGAAAAAGGTAAGACATGTGGTTCATTCCTTCCACTTCCGCTGTCTTCCGCAGGGCTGAAAGTTCAAGGCCATCAGCAGTGGAGAATGGATGAGATTCTCCACGCCGGTTTTCTTGCTGTGCTCAAAGCTGCTGCTGTTGGCTTTTGTATGTCATGTTGGTTATTTATAAGCAGAGGTTCAGCTAGTTCTGCACGGGTGTAGGAATGATCTGTCAAGTGCAGAGAGCACAATTGTAACAGTTCAGGCTCATTAATATGAATTGTTTTCGTGTAATTAATATTCAGTAGGTCAAGAAATCGTTCACAGTGTTTTCAGCCTTTCCTGCGTCAATATATGAGTACATGAACATGTGAACTAGAACTGCTCTGAGAGTCACTTTTTACCGTTTCTATGAGGAAAAACTATCGTCATATCATATACAAACAGAAACGTAAATGTTTTGACAGCTATGTGTCAAAATAAAAGTTTGGTTTAACTTGAAGAAACTGTGACAGAAATATATTACTTAATGGAATGAGTGTGCTACTACTTACTAATAAAATTATTATTAGAACACTGTTTTTTAAGGAATATTTACCGGAACTGATTTAGTATTTCCGAAATAAAAACAATAATATATACATTTTTATAAAATCAGTTAATTAGAGATGCTTTTGATTCTTTAAATTGAATGAAACAATTAAAATTAAATTGAGAAAATGAGTGTAAAACACAAAATTTAGTAAGAATAATACTGAATTTGAGTTAAAAGAATAAATTCAAAGGGCCTTTTTGTTAAAGTTTTCATAAATTGCTTTTAAATTGTGTTTCATGTTAAAGTTTCATGATTTAAATTAATTAGACTTGCTTTTTAATTAATAAAGTTAATGTAACCATTCAAACAGACTCTAGAGAAAAATTAAACAGAATCCAAAATTAAATACAATAAAGCAGACAAGGAAATATAAATGAACTACTTAATAAAATTGCTATATAATAACTATATTTATTATTTTTTGTTATTTTTATTTAATTTTATTTATTTATTAGTTATTTTATCTTTTTTTTTGGCTTTTAATATTAAATAAATGCTAATTATATAAAATATTATTAAACATGTTCTCTATTATTCTTATTATTAATTATTTTATCTTTATATTTTTTGGCTTTTTTGTTTATAAAAAAGTTCACAGGAAACATATAGATGGGAAGACATTTTTTAAATAACTATTATTAAATATTTTTTCTCTATTATTATATATTTTTTCATACATAATTTTTTTTATTGGTCCATTTATATATATCATAGGAAATATATGTGACACCTGGCAACTAAACCAGTCATGAGGGTCAATTCTTTTAAATTGAGATTTATGCATCATCTGAATAAATAAGCTTTTGATTGATGTATGGTTTGTTAGGATAGCACAATATTTAGCTGAGATATAATGATTTGAAAATCTGGAATCTGAATACTGGAAAAAAAAATCTAAATATAGAGAAAATTGTCCAAATGCAGTTCTTAGCAATGCATATCACTAATCAGAAATTAAGTTTTGATATATTTACGGTAGTAAATTTACAAAATATCTTCATGGAACATGATCTTTACTTAATATCCTAATCATTTTTGGCACAAAAGAAAAATCAATAATTTTGACCCACGAAAGTATTGTTGGCTATTGCTACAAATATAACTATGCTACTTAAGACTGGTTTTGTGGTCTAGGGTCACGTATAGGAAAAAAGTTGATAATCAACATAAGCACTGGGGAAGGAATGAAAGTTCGAAGTGAAAGTTACTATAGGCTTTTTACTTATGTCTGCACTGGTTGGAAGAACTGAAACACTTCATTCAGATTTGGAGTAGCACTGGGAAGTTGTTTAGCGCCTCAGGTCTGCTCTACATTCTACATCTAGGACACTGTCCTTCTGTCGCTCACACTGCAGGTGAGAGTGGAGCTCCTGCTCTAAAGTGTGATTAGTTTTTAACACTTCGCCTATGGACATGAGAGAAGTGTGTGCGCTGTTTGATCTGGATGGAGTCCCGCTGACCTGATTCTGGCTAATGAGGTACCTATGATAAGCCATCGTCTTCCCCAGAGTCCCCAACCTGCAGAAGACACCCAGTAATCTATCAGGCCTGACACCTGCAGCATCATTAAGAGTTGATGAAGTTAGGAACCAGACTTTATTGGGGTTTTTATTTCTGTTTTAGGCCCAACATCTACCGGGAGGTCCCATATTAGCTCTTTAACGATACAAGTGGCAAAGCAGGCGCAAAGATAGATGGGTGTGTATCTGTGTTGCAACTTGCAGGTGCAAGCTTCTGCTTACCTTTTGGAAAACTGGATTTTTTGTATACAGTAATTAGAGCCAGTTAGTTTCTTTCTTTAATTGTATTCGAGTATTTAGTGACATTCACTCTTAATTAAATATTTAACTCCAGTTCGCTAAAGAAAGGACGAGTCTTGATCAGTTTTGCTTTATGTACAAACAGTTTTAGAAAAATGAATATCATTCTTTTGACAAGATGTCATAATAGAAATCCATTTTGTTTATCAGCACACCAATATGTTGATATTGTGACCTTTCCGTCTCTTTATGCTTTACCGGTGATTTAGACCCAGAGAGCTTCTGGCTCTCTCAAAACACTGACGTAAGTGGAAGAAAAGAAAAAACGGAAGAAACGGCTTCTTTCCTTCCATTTTCTCATTGTAGTGAATAAAAGCTTTGTGCGGACAGACGGCTTTGATCATCGGTTGCGGAGTGCCCAGTGTCCTCCTCATTCATCATAATCATACACTCTTACGCTAATGGAAAGAAGCAGGTCAAAATACAATGTAAACATTGAGAGCTTGCTTGAATTAGACTAGTGAAGTATTGATGAAGAGGTGTCCTCCACAGCTTTCCACTCGGTTCATGTCTGAGATAGAGATGGCCAGAGGTGTTTGCTCTTGAAACAGGGAAACACTGCATGCTAATGAACAGAAAGAACTGAATATTTATGAGAGAGACTGACCATCAAGTGTGGCACTATAGAGGTTTACCAACGGTTCCAAGAAGTGCCCATGAGGGGAAAGTATGAGAATACAGACATTCTGTTCATACCAGAGATGTTTGGCTGCACAAGCTTGAGTGCTTGAAGCAGTAATTGAGATGAACGGCTCTGACGTAGGTTTTTTCTCACCCATATGTGATTGATGTCATCTGACGGTACTTATGTGTTTCAAAAGCACTTTAGAATATGGTTTTAGTGTTGGATTGCTGTTACATTTGAATTTGTTGGTTCTTTGTGCTACACAGTTATTCTCATATGAATTCACATCAGATTCTCTAGTCAAATGCTTAGATTTTGGTCCATTTAGTTAAAACATTACAAAACTTGCATTTTAATTTTTTTGGAAGGTAGGTTGCAGACTCACAGGTTCCTAAATATATAATATTGTCTAAGCATATGTCAGTTGACCCAGTCAAGTTATCTCTAGTATCAGTGGGAAAAGCATGTGCAGCTATACTAATGCATGACATATGTTTCATGAATATTTTAGACGGCACATTGTAACGCTCACGTCAGCCTCAAAGAGATCATTCTCACTGGCTTTCCTTGCATCTTTAGATGAGAAACCATCTCCAGTCAGCTGAGATAACTGCTTCTGACTGTGTCATCATTACTGGTAGGGGTGGGTGATGTGAAAAAAAGCTTATATCACGATATGAGCCACTTTATTTCGTGGTAAAGATATATATCATGACATACTTATTTTTGTTTTAGAAGGAACAGACGGAATATTAGACTGCTCTAACTTTAAGAACTGCCAGGATCCAATATACTGTTACACATGTGCTTTTTTCTTAGCTGTTTGCATTCACTTAAGACCTAAATTACTGTTTAGGTAGATACTTTCTAAGACAGGCATTTTGACACATAAATATGTGTGTATTTAACAATCCATGGCCTATAAAACAGCAAAAAACGCTCAGACAGCTATATAGCGAAATTAATTCTCTTTCGAGGCTTAAAGTCCCACTCAAGCTCATGAAAATACATGCCTCTATATACATTTCTGCAACACCATAATTATGCACCTTACTGCGCATTTTGAGGTAGTTTTAAAGTAAAATGCCTATGTTGTAAAAATCACATGTTACAAAAACCACAATTCTTAAAAACACATAAATTATACATTTTTGTGACCACGTAGCACAGTGATGTCACATGAACGTGTAACCATGTATAAATCTCTACCGGTTAATCATGTCTACATGCCTGTCTTCCTCTTATTAGTGTACATATATACATAGTGCACATGTAAAATTGAACAATATGATACAATAAATACAGTTGTGGCCAAAATTATTAGAACACTAGTATTTTCAGCAGCTAAAATGGTTTTAAGTCAGTTATTTCTATATTGTGCCATAGAGTGTCAGTAGGAAATATCAGTTTACATTTTCAAACTTTTATTTTGCCATTTATTGTAATAATCCAGTGAGATGTTTTTTGGACAAGGAGCCTGCAACAGCCAGTGCTCCATACAGAGATCTGATCTCATCATCCTCTACTCTGTAAAAAAGTTTTTACCAGATTCAACTTCAAAACCTAAGTTCAGCAGCTGCCTGAAGTTTTGAAGTTAAATCAGCTTAAAACTACAAGTCATTTAAACTTATTACAATCAAAATTAGTTAATTTAACTTGGGAGTTTAAATTACTTAAGTTGGTTTAACTTAACATTTTAAGGCAGCTGCTAAACTTAAGTTTTTAAGTTGAAACTGGTAAAAACTTTTTATAGTGTAGTCTGTCTGGAATGACTTGAAGAAACACAACAAACTGGGACAGACTAAATCCAAAAGAACTGTGGCAATGTCTCCAAGATGCTTCAATAAATTCTAATAAATTTGGCCACCACTGTAAAAAAAAAAGTCTTGGCCAGATTTACTAAACAGGGAATATTTGCTTGAGAGAGCAATCCCATAAAAGTGATGGTGGGAGTGGGAAGTTCTGTAGTTGATCTAATGACAATATGCAAATTTGCGAAAAAGGCGCAGCCAGTGCATTTCCACAACAACCAACACAATCCACCAAAAGCAGCGCAAATTAAAAATAACGTGGCTTGCCAAGTGATATTTTCAGATAACATCTTCCTCTGGCATTCCAAATAAATTAGAGTGGAGAAAATTCTCTCCTTTACCACACATTCTTGGTTCTCTGCGGTGCTTCCTCCCACCAGCAACTATCACAGCCATGTCAAGCGCAAAATGGGTTAAGCCATGCTTTTTGGGCAATAAAATAGTGCAAATACCAGGGAATTGACTATCACAAACCTTAGCAAACCAGCTTGCATGATTTAAGTACTCTCCTTTAAAATCTGAAATAACTGTTATCTAAAATAGCTCTGGCAACTCCTTTTCATCACTGCCTTAAATTCCCCATGCCTTTGGTTATCCTATAAGCTTTTACAAGATATAATTCAAAACATACAGCTTCTAACTTCCGCCAATACAGATAAATAATTTTGATGACATCACCCTGTACTTCAACTTCTCATCAAATTTTCTGGCCAATCAAATGCTCTCTAGAACCTAAGAGACCCGCACCCTACACTATAAATAGACACTGAAGCAGAAATCGCAAACTGCCACAGCATAGACTGCAAAACGTATCAAATCTATTTGTATTCTACACAGAAATTCAGCTTTACCAAACTTTGGCCCAAGCTGTGATATAAATCAAATGCTACTGGCTATTTAAAAAATGGGGCGGAACTGCTTAATATGTCCCGCCCTGTTTTCTTGTTTCAGTTCGCCAACACATATAATAACGCTGCATGTTTAAAACCACTTATTGGGCCTTTAAGTAAATTCCTGACAGTAGCTTTTTAACATTAAAAGAGGGTATGCACTGGCATAAGCTATAAGTAAATCTGGCCCTTAAAATTTAAACTTTTTTTTTTGCTATATCCCTGGGTTTTATCTGCTTTTGTTTTAGGGCTTACACGATTTTGATGATGTAGTGTCATGCCTGATTCTGAGCGTGCTCATGCATTAATTAACCAAAACACCCCATTGCTTTGCATATCTGCACAATCTGCTCATGTGCAGCGCACTAGCCACATTTGGCCAGATGCGTATTCCCCTTTTAAATTGGACCAATGGGAAACCAAGTTTCTCATTTTCCTTCTGCCTACAGCAACCTCCAGCAAAACGGCCGGGCTGAATGGGGGAAACTGCTGCGTTTGGCAGCTCTGCCGGGCTGTGTTCCCAGCAGAGAGCCCAACTCTACAGAAAGTGGCGTGCTTTATAATAAACGGTTAGATAGATGCACAATCACTTAAACACAGCATCGTGGCTCATACAGAGGTTATTGTGTCTCCTGCTCCGATTATTAAAACCTTCTGCGGTCCTGCCGCCCACTTTACTCTTATCAGTCCTTTCGGAGCACTAATTCTTGTGGCCCCTTTTGGGACATGCCGGCTACAATGAGCGATTTATATTACATTATGTATAGAGTCTGTGGGAGTGTGAGTATATGATACGGTTAATTGCTCCCATTTATCTTGTCTGGAGGAAGGTAGATTCTTTAGCGTAGCCCACCTTCCTCCTGCCCATTCCTGCATGCTGGGAGGATCTGATAGGTGGGTATTTCTGCATATTGGAGTTGAGAGGCAGTGGTCCACGTTCTGTCTCCGCTCACACCTGCTCTCCATTAGTTCAGCTTGGCAGGGAGTAGCACGCAATTATCAAGGCCTCTCTGAGCTCTGCGGCCAATCAGAAGGAGCTGGATTTGCTGACACTTGTCTGACAAATGCGTGCTGTGCACCACCGTTACCTACCACTGCCATTGGCTGTGTTCAGAATAGCATTTTGTGTGCGGTATGTATATTGCACGTTATGCTGATTTTCTCTGTGCCTTGTATAATAGCCATAACGTGCATTATTCATCAGAGTAGAGGAATACGGTTTTCAATGATGCAATGCTTGACATGTGCTTGACACATACTTGCCACCTTCTGTTTTCAATATGACTTATGAAGTCAAAGCAATATCTACTGCAATTTTTAACATCTTTTTCTTGACTCATTATTTTATCACTCTACCAAAAGACTTCCCCTATATTTAGACTTAGATTCCCTGCTGTCATCTTGTGTTCCATCCAAAATAGAGATGCACCGATTGATCGGCTAGTGATCGGAATCGGCCGATTTTTCGCATGATTGGCCCGGATCGGTGACCGGCCGGTCAGTTTCTCCTCTTGCCGATTCCTAGCCGATCCCTTTATTGCCAGCGGCGCATGCAATTACGTCACAGCCACGTGCACGCACTCACAGTCGCGTGTAAACATGTTTTTAGGTGTGAGTGAGGATGACACAAAGATCGCAGTTTGTAACATTTATAAGGCCAAAATACAACGTGAGGGAACAACCACGAACCACGCACGTGTTTAGCTTGGCTGGACATGTGGTAGATCGTGCCCCCGCTCTGCATATTTTGCATATCTCTGTTAGTTAACACACCTGATTCAGATAACCCGCTCGTTAGAAGTAAGCTCCGTGAATGAACTGTGTTCTGACTGACATGGTCCCTGCACAGTGTTCATTGCTCCCTACTCCCTACTTCCCAGTTTAGGGAAATGGAAATGGAGCAATAGTTTTATTAATGCGAGTGACACAAAAAACTTCCCGCGAGTAATCTACTGTAGACTGATTATCCGATGAGAATATTCGCTTCGCATTTGGTGTGCACGCAGCATGAGATATTGGCATTGGCTGTCCAAAAACAATGACGGTAGACCACTATTGATGACTTGAATGATTTTAGCTCATCCTGTCGCCCTCTAGTGTATCCCGACCCCCTGTTTGAGAACCACCACCCTGTACTTTTTCAAGTGATACTTGATTATATAATACTTGGATTAAATACTGTAAACTGTGCAGTAACCAGTGTGTTAGCATTACAGTTTTGATGACCAGTAAGTGACTTCCAATCACTGCGGAGGTCTTGTGACAGGAAGTGAGTATAATCTCAGTATCATTGCTGCAGTGTCTCTGAGCCCAGTGCTGTGATGCCGCCATACCCTCATCGTTGGCAAATGTATTTTGGCTCTTAGCATTAATAAACTGGGTCTTTAGTAGATGTCAGATGAATAATTGAAGAGTCTACTTTTAGTGTTTCACAGTCATAAAAATACAGTGCTCCTCGTAACATTGCTGTAACCACGCTTGAAATGGGATGTTGTTTTCCTTTGTAACAACTTGAAAAACTATTTCACCAGTCCTATTACACAGCTTGTCGCTTTTAATTTGCTTCAGCTCTTTTTTTTAACAAGCCTGTTTTTTTTCTTCAAAGGTTAGCATGTAATTCTGAATCTTCTCTTTTCGTTCAGTTTTATTCAGCTATAAACCTGTTTCCTGGTTCACTGCATGACAAACGTGTTTTATCTTGGGTGAAATAGTGATTTGGCGCTGTGTAACGTGAAGGACCTGCAGTCAGAGGCAGGTGTGGGATGCGGTTTGGGTCTCTAATCTTCTTATCGTGAGCTGGCACACAGTCTAAAGGGCGGCGTTGAAGCATTGAACCCACTTGACCTCGGGCCGACTGCTGCTGGCAGGAGCAACGCTCCCCTATGTCGCAGCACTAGCACGCTAATTCAAAAGAAGCCCCCTTTGCCCTGCTCCCCCCTGTGATGGAAGTCTGTTGCTGGTCTGGGTCTGAGCCGCTGGGGGATTGGCTGGACGCACCAGCGCCGGTGGCACCGTGCCGAGGAGTCGGACTGTCTGGGTGTCACAATATGACTGTGTCACCATAAAAATGCTTACAGGAAGCTGTGAAAATGGAGAGAAATACAACATTGGCCCTTTTCCAGCAAGAAAGGAATTTGTCACTCAGTGTTGACTTTCAAAAGAAACCACTTCTGCACACAAACGTCAGTTGTCAGTGTCAGTGTAATCAACATTTTAGTCTCTCTGTGTCACTCTTTGTCTGTCTGTCTTTCTCTCCTTCTCCTTTCTTAACCTTGGCAGATTGTTGTGTGTTGGAAAAGAGAGCGAGGCATCAGTGGTTTCATATCTTTTTTTCGTGAAGTTATTATTTTATTTATGCTATATAGAAATGAATTATAACTCAAATTCTGCAATAATATTATATTATATTATATTATTTATCATCTTAAATGTATTTACAATTTTATAGAGGTAGGAATGCAATGATATTTTATTTTATTTTATTTTATTTTATTTCTTCAACAGTAGGTTAGGGTCCTTTGATCATTTGGTTAAACTTCATTGTCTTAAATTTATTAACCTGTTTTATTCTTTGGACTGATATCATTATTAATAACATTAATAAAAAGTAATTTAATTTTAAATTTTTATATAGAGGTAGGAATGCAATGATATATTATTTAATTTTTTTTTTTTATATTTTACTTTATTGTATTATTTTTCAAAAATAGGTGTAGTTCCCTGAGCATTTGGCTGTAATTTATTGTCTTAAATTTATTGGCCTGTTTTATTTTTGGACTGAGAGAATAACATTAAAATAGTAATTTATCTCCATACTGTGGTCTATTGATCTTTTAGCTATATTTTCTCACCTTAAATGTATTATGTTTTTGAATAAATGTTTTATTTAATTTAATTTAATTTAATTTAATTTTATTGATTTAATTTAGTGGGGAGTTAGGACAATTCTAGGGGCCCCCAGAGATCTGCTTTGGTGTGGTAGGGGGGGGTCCAACGTCATATTTTGTCATAGGGCCCAAATTTGTGAGCGGCGCCCCTGATCACCATACTAATATGACATCAAAATATTGCACACTTTTTTGAGCTCTTTTGACTTCCCCACTCAGCTACCAGTCTGAAATTACCAACCTCAAAGCAACATGCGAGCAACCATTCAGAACACTTTAGCATCAGTATAGCAACACAATGGCAACCAACCAAAACACTCATAGTTGCTCTCACATTTCCTTCATAAAATGTAGTCTAGCTTTTTGCTTTTTTATTTGATTCCTAAGCATTAAACCAGATCTAAACCAATGTCATGACATTAACCTAGTCTTATTTGCTTTGACACTAAGCAAATTTAACACCATATTGTCATACACAGATCATTCCTAGATTGAAAATTCTGCCTGAATGGCTCATTGAGTTTCAGATCTTGGCGGGTTTTCCTCCCAGGGAGCTTTATCTTGTGGAATACATCCCCCGCAGCCCCGTCTAACCAAATAATTCAAATAGCTTCCCTAAAGCTCCAGGAATCCTTGTCCTTCCTGCTTTTACCCATGATGCCAGCCTCTTTGGTTATTGGTTGCACTGTGGTAAGGAGATGAGATTGCTTTCTCCTCCAGCTCAAATATCCCTCATTGATTGTGGCTATGCAGAGATACAGCAACGCTGTACCTATTAGAGGCCGGCGTTAAATCACAGGCAAGCACATGCGCTTGCAGCCGGAATGGGAATTCAAAGCTATATGGAAAGTATATGTTCACTATAAACTTTCATAGCAGGCAGCTAACATGCTGATTTCCTGAAGTACGAGCATGTCAGAGAGGAGTACCGCAACCTAACCCAGGAAAATGTGTCGTTGAAATAGAATCCCATTATTTGACTAGTGAGGCGAAAGTGTAAGTGAGTTGCACTGTGCGCTGAGGAATAAAAAAAAAAAGAACAATTTGTATCTAATATTGCAACCAATATAAATGGTAATCATTTTGGGGCTTCAGACCCACGCTCTCTCACGGTAATCAAAGAGCCTGGAAGCACACGGCTTTAAATCTAGTTTCTGGACACCCTATCAGAAATCAGAGCTGACAGGATAGTGGTAATCATAAGCCTGGCACTAATTCAACAAAGCTTGTCATATTTCTTTTCCCACCTAATGGGAAAACTCAAGGTTCAGTGACCTGTGCAATGAGTTTAAACTCTGAACACTGTGACTCGCTGTATGCCTCTTTATTAGAGCATATTATGCCGCTGCTGAGTGCTTAAGAGTTGGGCGGTTTGATTTCAGACCTCCATGCACGCTTGGCTGATGATTTTTCATTTAGTTACGATCATCAGGTTGCATTCAGTCATGAATTTGCATTCATGTATACTTGAATAAGTCCTTCAATATATAATTGAACTGAGTGGTGTAATTCACTTAAAGACTGAATTGCATATATTTATATTATGTAAAAAATCTAATAAATTATATAATTAAATGTGTCTGTATTCATTTATTTAAGCGCAGAGAAGCCAACATGACATCATATCAGGGGCAGTAAGAGGACTTGGGGTAAAAATGCTACCGAAATAAACAAAAATGTCCCTCAAATTCGAAATACTGGGGCAAAAAAATGCTCCAGCATAGTTAAAATGAAAATTCTGTCATTAATTACTCATCCTCATGTTGTTCCAAACCCATAAGACAAACACAAATTAAGTTATTTTTGATGAAATCTGAGAGCTTTCTGACCCTGCATAGACAGCAATGCAACTGACACTTTCAAGGCCTAGAAAGGTAGAAAGGACATCATTAAAATAGTCCATGTGCATCAGTGCTTCAACTTTAATTTTATGAAGCCACGAGAATAGTTTTTATGCACAAAGAAAACCAAAATAATGATTTTATTCAACAGTTTCTTCTCTTCTGTGTCAGGGAGGAAAATAAATTGTCTGCCTGATCTCATGACGAAAACAAACACTACAGGTGGTAAAACAGCGAGCACTTGTAATTGTTTTTGTACACGTTATTATTACAGCTCCATATGTTTCATTTTCCAGACATAACAAGCATGCTTGTGCTCAGCTGGCATGGAATTAGACTTTGAATGTGGAATCCTTAGGTACGAATCCCGTGAAAAACATGACTCACAATGAAAGCTGAAAGATGAGAGATCAAAAATCAAGCTGTAACAGCTTGTTTGTGATTGCGTTTTTACGTCACATTTGCTTTTGTTCATACTAACGAATAGGTTTAGGTGTAGTGCAGATGGTACGTTATTTTAAAACATCACAGAGCATAGAGTTATAGCGCCACTCAAGTCTGAACAGCGGTGACGCGTACAAAACCAGTGTCACATAAAACCATATTCAACCATATGTATGTTTATCAGTTCTGGGGAAAAAAGCACTCTTTTAACACCACTTAGTGGACATTTCACATTGAACATGTCCGTACATGGTGGTACGTATTTGACGTCTTGCAAAAAATGTCATTATTTTTGTTTTCTTTGTGCACAAAAAGTATTCTTGTAGCTTTGTAACATGGTTGAGCCACTGATGTCAAATGACTATTTTAACAATTTTCTTACTACCCTTCTGGGCCTTGAATGTAGTAGGTGCATTGCTGTCTATACAGGGTTAGAAAGCTTTCAAATTTCATCAAAAACAACCTCATTTGTGCTCTTAAGATGAACAAAGGTCTTACATGTTTGGAAAGACATGGGTGAGTAATTAATGACAGAATTTTCATTTCTGGGTGAACTCTTCCTTTAAACAATTACAGCTATTGCAATTATTACCTTTATAATTCAAATAATTGTATAGGTTAAACTACACAAACTTTTTATTTTTATGTTAGAAACTGAAATTTCAAACAAAAAAATAACAGAATCACAGAAGTACTTGGATGAAAGTTTGTTTCTTTTCACACACTGACATAGTAGCAACCAAAAATAATGTAAATTAAAATTCAGAACAACTCGAGGCTGGTCGTGTTGATGCTGTAACATTTGATTCACATCAAACAAAGATCATATTGGGTAACCAGATATTCCACTCAAGCTTTTTCCTAGTTCAGCAGTCACTCATTTTCAACCCTTCTGGGACAAGTGGATGGTCTATTTAGTTATAAATATCTTTGCTCTGACAGTTGTGTCTCCCAAACTGCATTGCAATATAAACAAACATGCCTGTGCACATAGCGCTAATCACTTGCTTACAAGAGTACTTATAGAAGATTATAGTCATTATAAAACAGTGAATATATCTAAAAATAAAAATAGATATTTTGTAAAATAGTCAAATATGTTAAAATACATGCGTTAAATATGTGACCACAAACCTCTTAAGGAGGTTTGACAAAAGTCTTAAGGAGCATGGGTGTATTTGTAGCAATAGCCAAAAATACATTGATTATCAAAATGATCAATTTTCTTTAATGCCAAAAATCATTAGGATATTAAGTGAAGATCATGTTCCATGAGTATATTTAATAAATATATTAAAATGACATTTTTTTGCACCCTCAGATTCCAGATTTTCAAATACTATCTCGGCCAAATATTGTCATATCCTAACAAAGTATATTATATAAGATTGCAAATGATTTTTGAAGTACTAACGTATTTCCTGTTCTGTTTTGGCACATTTAGTGCATAGTTTAACTGCTGTGTGTTAAATCTATTCCATTCTGAAATACAGCTTGCAAAAGTAGTGCAACTGTGATTTTATAAAATGATAGATGTCTACACTTTCACATCCTTGACATATGAATTCCCTGTAAGGTTGTTTTTTTCAGCATATGCCTTGAGTATAATATATACATTTAAATTGAGCACTCTATTTGTTGTCGCTCAGAATACATACTGTAAAAGTAACTACTGCGTTTTTGATGACATCTTGTCATCGTGTTGCACTGATATCCATTTTACCTGCATCAAAAGCACAGCTGCTCTTGTCAGCTTGTTTCCGTATAAACAATCCGTAGGTTTATTCTGTCTACAGAAGCACACACATCTCCTGAAAGCTGGTGAAGAATACCACCTCTGCTCTATGCCCATCAAAGCTGCAAATCATTAGCACCCTTCCCACACTTCAACCACAGTGTTTGTTTGTGTTACACCTGGTCGTCGGGAAACATGACGGATAACTGACGTACTGTTACATCTGCATTCCTAAACAGCAGTGCATCATTTTCCAGAACCTCAGGCCATCAATTTTCATGCATGCTATTCTGTTTTCTACCTGTGAGTTATGTTGGTCTCACATTACTCTGTAAGAGCAAGTGCAATTGTTGTTTCTTGAGTAACAAGTAAAACAAGCCTTTAAAACAGGAAGAAAAAGGATAACATACAGTACTGTTCAAAATATAAATGTGACCCTGGACCACAAAACCAGTTCTAAGTAGGTATATTTGAGCAATAGCCACACATTGTATGGGTCAAAATTATCGATTATTCTTTTATGCCAAAAATCATTAGGATATTAAGCAAAGATCATGTTCCATGAAGATATTTTGTAAATTCCCTACCGTAAATATATTAAAACTTAATTTTTGATTAGCAATATGCATTGCTAAGGATTTCAGTTGGATAACTTTAAAGGCGATTTTCTCAATATTTCGATTTTTTTGCACTCTCAGATCCCAGATTTTCAAATTGTTGTATCTCGGCCAAATATTAGACCCTTGTGTTTTTTTAAGCATCAAATCTGCATATTAGAATGATTTCTGAAGATTCATGTGACGCTACAAAATGGCGTAATAGCTGCTTAAAAATCAAGTGAATAAATTTTATTCTAAAATATAGTAAAATACAAAAAGAATGTAGAAACACAGTTGCATGGTTAGATATCTTTCCATCTGTTGCAGGCAGAAGCCCTGGTCACAGGGGATTGTGCAGTGAGGATTGGTGTGTTTGTGCATAGCCACAGTTACATCTGTCTCAGGTGACTCATGAGATGTGGGGGCACTTTGCACCATGGGATACAGAGCAAGATGAGCTGGAAGGATATTTGTGTGTGTCCTTATGGCACTAACTGGCAAAGAAAAAGCAGTCCTGAATTGACCTACTACGGCTACCACAATTGGTCACACTTGCATGGTTTAAAACTGATGACTGATGTATTGCACCATTTAACGCACTTTACCATTATTGAATGACACTAATATTATAGCAAGACCTTAAGCAATAAACACTAAAGTACACAATGTTTCAAAAATGATCTTTTTTGGCTCCAGTGGCAACTCACAACTTCTCTTTCCAAAAAGACATTAATGTGTTTAAACTTTCATATACCTCTGTTTAAATAATGTCAGTTAGAAATGTAATCTTGGCATCATTCTTAGTATCATTCCAGAATCTTTAGATGCATTTACCGGCGTCACATCAACAGTTATTAATTGCAGAACTGAGCCGCCGCAGACGAGCATCCATTACTCTCATCGCCTCTTTTGACAGCCACGGAATCACGGTTTTTCACTCCTGCCCATAACCGTCCTATGCTACAATGATATAAGTGCTTGTGCCTGGAATCACAACACAACCGTAACGGCTGATTTAAAGGGAAATCGTCTTTACTTGCCATGAATGTCACTGTAGCCGTCCATCTCATAGGCAGGGCACAAAGCTGTCAAGGTTTTACTCTTGACACACTCTCTATCTTTTTCTTCTCTGCTGGTGGCAGAGGAAAGATGCATGTACATTGTGGTGGTCATGCATGTTGAGCCTGACATACTGTCAGGTGAAGAATCCTGTGTGTCTGGTTTGCCCTTTCAGGTTTTAAAATAATACCTCCACATCTGTCTCTTTACATTCAGTTGAAGTCAAAAGTTTACATACACCTCGCAGAATCTTCAAAATGTTCATTATTTTACCAAAATAAGAAGGATCATACAAAGTACATGTTATTTTTTATTTAGTACTGACCTGAATAAGATATTAGACATAAAAGATGTTCACATATAGTCCACAAGAGAAAACATTAGTTGAATTTATAAAAATGTCCCTGTTCAAAAGTATACATACACTTGATTCTTAATACTGTGTTGTTACCTGAATGATCCACAGCTGTGTTGTTTTTTTGTTTAGTGATAGTTGTTCATGAGTCCCTTGTTTGTCCTGAACAGTTAAACTGCCCGCTGTTCTTCAGAAAAATCCTTCAGGTCCCACAAATTCTTTGATTTCTCAGCATTTTGTATTTGAACCCTTTCCAGCAATGACTGTATGATTTTGAGGTCCAATTTTTCACACTGAGGACTGTGGGACTCATATGCAACTATTGCAGAAGGTTCAAATGCTCACTAATGCTTCAAAAGGAAAAATTATGCACTAAAAGTTGGGGGTGAAAACTTTTTGAATTTGAAGATCATGGTAAATTTAACTTACTTTGTCTTGTGGGAAACATGTAAGTATCTTCTGTAGCTTCTAAAGGGCAACACTAAATGAAAAAAAGATATTTAGGCAAAATAAGAAAAATGTTCACATTCTGTTCAAAAGTTTACACCCCTGGCTCTTAATGCAGTTTCCCTCTGACGTATCAGTGAGCATTTGAACCTTCTTTAATAGTCGCATATGAGTCCCACAGTCCTCAGTGTGAAATGATGGATCTCAAAATCATATGATTTATGATTTATTGTGTTAGATTAATAAACTAATTGAGAAAAGTACCTCTTCTGTGTTAAAACATTATAAATGTAACTAATGAAATTGTTTTGTGCTGTTTTGTTTTCCATAGTTCAAGATGTTTTGCTCTAAGGCTGGTATGAGTAAGTCAAAGCTGTAGTGTTGACTTCTTGTGGGATGTTTTGGCTGTGTGTGGGTAGCTTAGCGGTGAACCGTTCATGGTTTCTGAAGAGATCGGACTAGTCCCTATAAACTTACTCTCTTGTCTTATATGGAGGTGTTTGCTAAATGTGTCTGAACTTAGTCAAATATATCCTGAAGCCAAGCAGTTTCATAACTGTTACATTATACTAGTTTTTTTCGGTTGGCTTTCATACAGCGAAAATAGAAGGTCGTCATGACATGTCAGTGACGTTTGAAACCATTAGTAAGAGAAACACAGTGGAACGGAGATAGAGAGATCATCTTAATAAGGCAGCAATGGTTTTGAAAGAGCAGCTGAGTTGTGGAAAACAAATGGCCCTGTGAAAAAGACAGCGTTTTTCTTAGCCTGCGGTCACTGCACACTTTGGGTTTGTGGGAAGATCCTTCAAGGTCAACACTAACAACTTCTGGGGAAAGCCACATAATATCCATTTCCTCCATAATATCACCAAATGGTTTTCAAGCTCTGAAGCAAACCAGTCCTGTTTTAGTGTGCATGACATTTACCTGTCATCCATGATCTCATGAGTTACATAAGGCTGGCAGATCTCAGCTGACCAATATCATGTTTTAATTAAAACTGGATTTAAGCTGTCAAACATCAAATTATGGAAGGTTTAAATGATGAGAAAATAGCCCCTGTACACTTAAGACTTAAATCTGTGGTACATTAGCAATACTTTATAATACTTTTGCCACAGCTTGTAACTATTTATGACGGAATCCCAGGTAATAAGACTTGTATGGCTTAATATAACATAAATGATGTCTCTTATTGAAATATGTAGTAGAAAACCCATTAAAGATTTACGTTATTTTAAAAAAATCCATATCGTTTTATACATATTTTGGACTGTGTGGGCGTCATTATTTCGATGTTGCTATTGCTATTTTATCGCAACACAACTCTAAAAATAATATACTGATAAGATGACCATAGCTACTGAAAGAGCTTACAGCCGTACCATTGATTTTTCCCCACAAGGAGTGTAAATGCCTCTTAATATCGAGTGAAATCCATGCTGAGAAACTCCTTTGGTGGCTGTGGCGTCATGACAAGCATCGGCATGTTTACATCCTGCCAGGATGGCATCTAGCATTTCCTGTCTCTGCCGTTTGTACGTTTTTATCAGTAGCTTTGGTCTACTAAAAGCCTCAAAGGCATCAGGGCTGAAGTGGAGAGAACAAAGACACGGGTCTTTAGTAAGGGTGTAACAATACACAGATTCATATTGAACCATTCGGAATGAGGCTTCCCTTCGGTACGCATTACAAACCGAACAATTTGTTAGAGTAATCCTATTACCTTTGGAGATAAAATACTTTTATTCGCTTTTAAATAGCTTGTAAATGGCTGTGCGCATTTTACTTTCACTTTTGAATTAGCGGCATTTCGGCGTCAAATGATTGAATTGACAAAAACTAAACAGTACGACAAATTCAATTAAACATTTAAATGTTTAAATATATTAAACATAGAATGTTTAATTTATTAACAAAACAAATACACCGTGCTATTGGCCTAATATAAAATAACAAATAACTTACACAAAGTTTAAATATAAAACACTGAAAATCAGCAAACACGGTGGAAGCGAATGCTACCGAAATCATCTTAGATAAATGGCAAAAGTCTAAAATAGGTTAAAATAGATTATACTTTATGATGTTAGTTTTAATAAATACAACAATTGTAAAAATAAAGAAAATTTCTCTGGCATTTCAGTTTACTGTATCGAAAACATACTGAACCGTGACACCACTGGGTCGTATCGAACCAAACCAAACCGTGAATTTTGTGAACCGTTACACCCCTAGTATTTAGGAAGTTTTACTCATTATTTTATCCTCTTCTTATCGCTAGGAAAGCAATGAAGACTTACATTGTTTCTTTTGTTGCTCTTCGACTGAAAATTACAACCAAAAGCCACACAATGTGGCATCAGTATTGTATTTTCTCAGTTTTGTTGCGGTAAAAATAGCAACAGGTAGCGCCAGTAGCTCACCAAGTGCAAACCATTTGACGGCATTGAAATAATGGCACCCCCCATAGTTAGGGTTTCAAAAAGGTGGAAAAATTCCAGTAAATTTTGGAAACATTCCAGAAATTTTGGAAAATTTCCAGGATTTTTTGGAATCTTCCTGGGATTTTTGGAAAGTTTCCAGAAATTTTCAACCTATTTGCAACCCTATCCATAGTCCAATATATACAGTCGTGGCCAAACGTTTTGAGAATGACAGAAATATTAGTTTTCACAAAGTTTGCTGCTAAACTGCTTTTAGATCTTTGTTTCAGTTGTTTCTGTGATGTACTGAAATATAATTACAAGCACTTCATACGTTTCAAAGGCTTTTATCGACAATAACATGACATTTATCCAAAGAGTCAGTATTTGCAGTGTTGGCCCTTCTTTTTCAGGACCTCTGCAATTCGACTGGGCATGCTCTCAATCAACTTTTGGGCCAAATCCTGACTGATAGCAACCCATTCTTTCATAATCTTTTCTTGGAGTTTGTCAGAATTAGTGGGTTTTTGTTTGTCCACCCGCCTCTTGAGGATTGACCACAAGTTCTCAATGGGATTAAGATCTGGGGAGTTTCCAGGCCATGGACCCAAAATTTCAACGTTTTGGTCCCCGAGCCACTTAGTTATCACTTTTGCCTTATGGCACGGTGCTCCATCGTGCTGGAAAATGCATTGTTCTTCACCAAACTGTTGTTGGATTGTTGGAAGAAGTTGCTGTTGGAGGGTGTTTTGGTACCATTCTTTATTCATGGCTTTGTTTTGGGGCAAAATTGTGAGTGAGCCCACTCCCTTGGATGAGAAGCAACCCCACACATGAATGGTCTCAGGATGCTTTACTGTTGGCATGACACAGGACTGATGGTAGCGCTCACCTTTTCTTCTCCGGACAAGCCTTTTTCCAGATGCCCCAAACAATCGGAAAGAGGTTTCATCTGAGAATATGACTTTGCCCCAGTCCTCAGCAGTCCATTCGCAATACTTTTTGCAGAAGATCAATCTGTCCTTGATGTTTTTTTTTGGAGAGAAGTGGCTTCTTTGCTGCCCTTCTTGACACCAGGCCATCTTCCAAAAGTCTTGGCCTCACTGTGCGTGCAGATGCGCTCACACCTGCCTGCTGCCATTCCTGAGCAAGCTCTGCACTGGTGGCACTCCGATCCCGCAGCTGAATCCTCTTTAGGAGACGATCCTGACGCTTGCTGGACTTTCTTGGACGCCCTGAAGCCTTCTCAACAAGAACTGAACCTCTTTCCTTGAAGTTCTTGATGATCCTATAAATTGTTGATTTAGGTGCAATCTTAGTAGCCACAATATCCTTGCCTGTGAAGCCATTTTTATGCAACGCAATGATGGCTGCATGCGTTTCTTTGCAGGTCACCATGGTTAACAACGGAAGAACAATGATTTGAAGCCTCACCCTCCTTTTAACAAGTCTGCCACTCTAACCCAATCAGCCTGACATAATGATCTCCAGCCTTGTGCTCGTCAACATTCTCACCTGAGTTAACAAGACGATTACTGAAATGATCTCAGCAGGTCCTTTAATGACAGCAATGAAATGCAGTGGAAAGTTTTTTTCGGGATTAAGTTAATTTTCATGGCAAAGAAGGACTATGCAATTCATCTGATCACTCTTCATAACATTCTGGAGTATTTGCAAATTGCTATTATAAAAACTTAAGCAGCAACTTTTCCAATTTCCAATATTTATGTAATTCTCAAAACTTTTGGCCACGACTGTACATATGTATAAAACAATTTGGATTTTGTAAATAACATAATCTTTCATGGGTTTTCTACTACATATTTCAGTAAGAGACAGCATTTATGTTATATTAAGCCATACAAGTCTTCATACCCAGGGTTCTCTTTATATTTTACTATCAAGTTTTACTACCAAACTTTTAAACAGTAATTTAAAAACAATTGGCTGTAAGTTTCACAGCATATTTTGCATAATAGAGATGCATCCAAACTAAAAATTACTGAACTGTGACTAATTTAGAACAGAATTTAGGTAATATAGGCAATAATAGCCAACAAAACTCTTAATGTTTTCATTTGATTCAAGTGGTTAGCATGTCTAATCTAATGATTTGATTCTCTAATTAAGACAAAAATATAGACAATACACAAATAATCGGTGAAATACTCATAGTTTGAATCCCCTATAGTTACTCTCCTAACATTTACGGTTGATTCCAGTAGAGTTTATTGCTAGCATGTTGCTAAGCTAACAATGTGATACTCTAATAAGCACAAAATATGAATTGTACTCACAAATACATAGGTATGTTTAGTATTTAGTTATATTGAATACATATTGAAACAGGACTCACATTGTGTCTTTGATACCTTACAACAATGTCTAGATAGGCAACCCGCTAGGTTTGTATAGAGCTTTTGTATCAGTGAAATAGTGATACCACAGGCAACATGTCTGAACAAACTACCTCTTTCAACAGTGTAGATTTCAGGACACAGATACGCAAGCCAAGGTTTCCTCACCACCTCTGTTGTCGTTGCACAGATCATGAGATGAGATGGCCGTTTTAGTGGTTTATTTACTGATAGACATATCTCTCACTCTTGCTAACACAGTGGCTGATAGATTTAACAAAGACTGTTTACAAAGCAGAGAAGAGTGGGGTTGGTTGCCACATATCTTGTCTACAGGCTCTTAGTGTTTGATTTAGTAGTGTGCTACACACAAGGACAAGTTCATGCAGTCAGACGAATTTTAATGTAGGCCTACTATTTGTCACAAAAACAAATAATGAGTAGCTGTAGAACACATTCTAGAATCTAGACATCCAAATACTACTGATTAATCATTTTTGGGTATGATTTTTCCAGTTGCTGATGCTAATTAATTTTGTCATCCACAGCACAGACTTCATTACCGCAGCACCTCATGCTCAGCTTAATCTCTTTTTGACATTCAGAAGCGCCACATGCGAAAGGTCAAACGGTTTGTTTAGATTTATTTATAGTGCAAGCTACATCTGTTGGGCCGTTACATCACCCAAAACAACTAGCCAATTACTACATCAACAGAGGGCAAGTATTGCAGGTCCCTGTTGAAAAGAGCAGCTGCTACTGTAGGTCACAATTCATTGTCAATAATAGTGGAAGCAGTCCTATGAAACTGTTGCGGTCGAGCGATAGAGATGTGGGTTGTGTGGATTCCTTTTGCTGGGTAACAACAGCTATGCCTGCGTCAAACCAGCTGAAACCAGGCTGGTGTTTTCAAATGGGTTTGATTGGAAAGGTTGCCCACATTCCTCATCACTGCTCTGCCCTCCTTTACTTTGAAAGCATTTTGCTTCTATTAAGTTAGAAGTACACCTCAGGCACTTCAGCATCTGGCTGTACTGTAGTAATTGCCCTCTAGCAAGAGATTTGCACTCTGTCGGAGTCTGAGTCTGTGCTGCGGATGTCATCAGAGACAGGAAGAGTGTAATGATAGAGTGAATCCCAATGCAGTGGAGAAGCTCAGTATTGTCTTCATTAGTGGAAATAAAAATGTTTTTATGTATATATATTTTACGCCATACACTGCCATTTAAAACTTTGGGATTGTAAACTTTTTTTAAGCCTCTTATGCTCACCAACACTGCATTTATTTGATCAAGAACAAAAAATACACTACCAGTCAAAAGTTTTTGAACAGTAAGCTTTTTAATGTTTTTAAAAAAGGCTCTTCTGCTCACCAAGCCTGCATTTATTTGATCTAAAGTACAGCAAAAACAGTAAAAATGTGAAATATTTCTACTATTTAAAATAACAGTTTTTTATTTGAATATATTTTAAAATGTAATTTATTCCTGTGATTTTAAAGCTAAATTTTTACTCCATCATTACTCTAGTCACATGCTCCTTCAGAAATCATTCTAATATTCTGATTTACTGCTCAAAAACATTTATTATTAGGTTGAAAACAGCTAAGTAGACATTTATAGTGCAGAAGAACAGCACTTATTTGAAATAGAAATCTTTTGTAACATTATAAATGTCTTTATCA